>NC_069504.1:853615622-853988122 GCF_027579735.1 Bombina bombina | reverse complement strand
ACCCAGAGCACCCTGAAAGTTGGTTGGTATAGTGTGTGCAGATCTCTTGCTTCAAGGTACTATATACAGTATATATATATAGTGTATATATATATATATATATATATATATATATATACACACTATATATATATATATATAAATATATATATATATATCAAATATTTGTATAGTTAACTATGTATGTAACTATGTATGTTGACCATGGGCTGCGCTCCGCTGCTTCCTACACCCTACTTAGGTGGCGAAGCAAAATCACAGAGAGCACGCTCGCTTTCGGTGATTGACAGCCCCTTCAGTCGCGTGATTGGTCGTACGATTGAAGGGGCGGGCATTACACACTCCGATGAGTGTGTAATGATACATACGGGCAAGCGGATCAATAGATCCGCTGCCCGTGTGTAGCGGAGGCGGGCGGACAGCTTCACGAGTTAAGAAGCTGTCTGCCCGCCTCTTAGTACATGGCGCCCTAACTTCATAATGCATTTTAGGTAAAATGGATGCATATACACACACTATACTTTAATATAAATATAGGCAAACTACAATCTATCCACTATTATCTTTTTTAACTACAGTATACAATGCTAATTATTCGTAAATTTACCCTGCAATCCACAATACCCACTTAAATAAATGTTTGCTATGAAGATATAGGATGTCATGTGTTTCCTTATTAGAGTATTAAAAATTAAAATCCTATGATCTGCTTCCTGGATGCCAATCTATAACTATAAAGAAGAACAGGTGATGTATATATATATACTGTATATATATATATATATATATATATATATATATATATATATATATATATATACACACAGTACATACATACATACAGTATATATATATATTAAAATTATCTATGTATATCTAACTCCACCTTATACATTTAAACATTATAAACAATAATATTTACTTTCATCCAAAAATAATTACATCTAAGTTAATCTTTAGAATTTAAATATTTGTTTGGTAACATAAATTATTCTACCTATATGTATTCCTATGTTTTATATATTAAAGTAATTTTATTTTTCTGTTCAATTAATGCTGCATAGAAAGCATGCCTTGGTTTTGTTTCTTTCATAACATGGCATTTATAATTTCCATAGTGAACAGCATTCCAATACAAAATGCTGATACTTGACCTATGAGGTGTGATGTTCTGTGAAATTTCATGTTAAGATCAAGGTACAGCTGTGCTTTGTTCTCCATAAAAATACATCAAAGTGGTTTTCCTCCTTTTCCCCCAATACACATTCAGGCCACTCCCAGAAGTATCATGAGGTATAAAAGTTACCTGGGGAAATAAGAACCCCTTCATTCCATGCTCAGCTGCTAAAAAGGACAATTATGGATAAAGACTTTGAGTTAGAACAGGTTATATCCACTGCTTTAGCCCTAGAAGATGACTATACAGAAATGTCACCTCCCATGAAGGACCAGAAGAGAAATTTAAACTCAAGTAATATTGGGACTTTGCCTGATCATCTTTCTGATTTGGAAAACCGTGTTCCTCTACATGAAATAAACATTCTGCAACAAACACTACTGGAGCTTTACTCCAACTTGGGGATTCCACAAGAAACTGCTAGTGACCAAAAAATCCAAGACGAAAAGATAAAGATGACATCTCCCAACACATCAGAACCTCATCTACCTAGTCATCACTCCAAGGGCATAAAAAGTAAGTACTTTGGTATCTATTTCACCATAAATGTATTAATTAAAGTGCACATTTTGTTTAATTAAAGGGCTATTACAGACACAATTGGAATCCACATGGATGCATTTCAATTTTAAATAGAATCATTTTTGTAATATACATGTATTAGCAAAAATACTTCTAATAAAATCTATAGCTGTTTCAAAAGTGTATTTAAGTATGCACCGTGCACCAGCATTTGAAACCCAGCACTTGCTCAGAGAGCCTAATGTGTTTGCACCATGACTCAATGTGTTAATTGCTGATATGATACAAGCCCCACTGGCACTCTGAGCAGGTGCAACATTAAAAATGCAGGTGCACTGAGAAAATCTAGCTATGCTTCACATGCACATGCAGAGAAAAATGTTATAACTAAAACAATGATAACTTACTAGAAGCATTTTTGCTAATACATGTATATTGTAAATATGTTTCTATTCAAAGATGTAATTAATCTATGTGAATTTAAATTTTGACTGGAACGTTCCATTAAATTTACATTTTCAAGCACAACTGTGATGCCTAATCATGTAGATGTAGGATCACCCTAATAAAAACTTGAATTCTGTTTGTTTTAAATGTTACCTTTTTTCTTATAGTTCTAATGTATAATTTACATTTAATAGAATAACTCCTGAGGATGGTTTATGAACCAAATAATACTGTTCACTAATATAATTTTTTTTATGTCCAATATACAAAACATCTATTTATTACAGGGATAGGAAAGTCAAAATTTAACTTGCATGATTCCGATAGAGCATGTAATTTAAAGACACTTTTAAATTAACTTCAATTTTCAAATGTACTTAGTTCTCTTGGTATCCCTTTTTTTTTAAAGAGTACGCACATATCCTACACTGCTGATTGGTGCCTGCACACATTTGTCTCATGTGATTGGCTTACTAGATGTGTTCAGCTAACTGCCAGTAGTGCACTGTTGTTCCTTCAGCAAAGGATAACAAGAGAATGAAGCAAATTTGATAATAGAAGTCAATTTGAAAACAGTTTAAAATGCTATGTTCTAGCCAACCATGAAATAAAATGTTGGAGTTTCCTGTCCCTTTAATGTCTACGCTGATGTACATCAGATTTGCTATTTTTATTAATTAAATGGGTGTTATGCTTTTACAAATGTATATTTCTGTTGTGTGAGATTGTACTAGATATTATGAATTCATACTTTCAGTATATTTTTCCATATTATACTAATTTGGCTGAGATTACACTCTACCTCTATACAGTACTTTGTACTAACTTTTTATTTTGTTTAAACTAATAAGTCTAGAATTAAAGGGACACTGAACCCAATTTTTTTTTCATGATTCAGATAGCGCATGCAATTTTAAGCAACTTTCTAATTTACTCCTTTTATCAATTGTTCTTCGTTCTCTTGCTATCTTTATTTGAAAAAGAGGGCATCTGAGCTATTTTTTTGGGTTCAGACCCTGGACAGCACCAAAAATGGGCCAGCATCTAAACTTACATTCTTGCATTTCAAATAAAGATACCAAGACAATGAAGAAAATTTATCTAAATCACGAAAGAAAAAATGTGGGTTCAGTGTCTCTTCAAGCTTTAAAAAGACTATCTATAATATAAATGGGTTATTTCATTATTTTAGAAGGTGCATTTGAGATGTTGGTAATTTGTGCTTTTAAAAATATTTCCTAAACTTTGTTCTTCCTCTTCAGGGTCACTTTTTGTAGAGTATGAAGAACAATGTAAAAAGCCCAAAGTTCAGATTGATGATTCCCAGGAAGTTAATTCAAGCAACAGATGTAGAAAGAGAACAGTGTTCAACAAGGAGCAGACCCTCTTCCTTCAGAACCAGTTTGACCTTAACCCTTATCCAGACTTTGTGTCAAGATGCCGAATTGCTCAGCTAACCAACATCCCAGAACCTCGGATACAGGTTGGTTTTCATCACCCTCTTGTAATATCTGATAAAAGGCCCGTAAAGAAAGACAATTTAAATTTAAATGAGTTGACTAGAGCACAACAATTTGAACAACTTTCCAAATTATTTATTCTTTTATCAATGTTGGTATACTTAGTTAAAGGGACAGTCTACACAAAAATTGTTATTTTTTAACTTGAGTGCTAACAACGGCTCTGAGCCGTCGCAGAGTTTCCCACTCTGGTGCTAACGATGGCTCAGAGCCGTCGCTAGCACTCTCCCACCTTGAGGGAGATCTGGGGGCTCCCACCCGCTCCTACCCCGGTGATCGAGGCAGCATGGTGACAGGCATCACCGGGGCTTCCCATTATGCGCGGTGACGTCACGTGCAATGACGTAATGAGGTCACCGTGCAACTTTATTTAAAATTCACAATGTAAAGTATAGGAGTAGGGGGCATGCTTAGAAGCCTGTATCTCAGGCGTCTAAGCAGCTATAGACCCCCAAGACCCACCATTGGAAAGGTAATCGACTAGCTTTTCCAATTGTGTAAGTCTTGGGGATCTGAAAAAAAAAATAGTTAAAAAAATAATAATTAACCCCCCCCCCCCTTAAAACAGCTTAGCACCCAGGTGGGAAAGTGCTTAGCACTCAAAGGGTTAAAAAGAAAGATAATGCCTTTACTACCCATTCCCAGCTTTGCACAACCAACATGGTTATATTATTATACTATATAACATTTAAACTTCTAAATTTCTGCCTGTTTCAAAGGCTCTATAGACAGCCTCTTAATCACATGCTTTTGTATTTGACTGCTAGTTCATGTGGGCCATATAGATAACAATGTGTTCACGCCTGAGAAGTTATTTAAGATTTAGCACAACACAGTACTAAATGCAAGTCAATAGATATTAAATAGTCACAGTCATGTGATCAGGGGGCTGTCAGAAGATGCTTAGATACAAGGTAATTATAGAGGTAAACAGTATATTAATATAACTGTTGGTGATGCAAAACTGGGGAATGGGTAATAAAGGGATTATCTATCTTATAAAACAATAAAAATTCTATTGTAGACTGTCCCTTTAAAGATTACTCAGGATGGACTCAGGAGTGTCAATGTGTCTTTAGCTATCTAGCAGCACTTTTTGCAGCAATATTCATAGCAATGTTATACATAGATGACAACACTGGTGCCATAGAATGATAAAGACATCTGCACTTCCTTAAAGGAATAGTAAAGTCCAAATTAAACTTTCATGATTCAGATAGGGCATGCAATTTTAAACTTACTTTTATCATCAAATTTGTTTTGTTCTCTTGTTATTCTTAGTTGAAAGCTAAACCTAGGTAGGCTCATATGCTAATTTCTAAGACCTTGAAGGCCGCCTCTCATCTGAATGCATTTGACAGTGTTTCACAGCTAGAGGGCGTTAGTTCATGTGTGTCATATAGATAACACTGTGCTTACGCACGTGAAGTTATTTAAAGGGACATGAAACCCACATTTTTTCTTTCATGATTTAGAAAGAGCATGCAATTTTAAACAACTTTCTAATTTACTTCTATTATCTAATTTGTTTTTGTCTCTTGTTATTCTTTGCTGAAAAGCATATCTAGATAGGATCAGTATCTGCTGATTGGTTCCTGCACATAGATGGCTCACCCATGTGCATTGTTTTTTCTTCAACTAAGGATATCTAAAAAATGAAGCAAAAAAAATAATAGAAGTAAAATGTAATATTGTTTAAATTTGTATTCTCTATATGAATCATGAAAGAAACATTTTGAGTTTAGTGTCCCTTTAAGAATCAGCACTAATTGCCTGAAATGCAAGTCTGTGAAAAGATATGAGATAAGGGGGCAGTCTGCCGAAGCTTAGATACAAGTTAATTACAGAGGTAAAAAGTATATTTCTATAACAGTGTTGGTTATGGAAAACTGGGGAATGGTTAATAAATGGATTATCTATCTTTTTAAACAATAAAATTTTTGGTGTTTACTATCCCTTTAAACTCCTATCATCCTACCCAGATTTACTCTTCATCAAAGGATACTAAGACAACAACAAAAATCTGACAATAGAAGTACATTGGAAAGTCATTTAAAATAGCATTAGTATCTGAATACATAATTTGACTTTACTGTAGCTTTAAAATTCAAAATTAGTAAACATTATTTAGTGTAGCCCATAGCAGAACATATATTAGCACATTTATTTTATATGTAGGTCTTTGGAATGCTGTACTTAATTGTTAATATATACTTTGCAATTATCAAAATGGCTTTACTTTATGATGATATAAACTAACAGCAAAAGTTATAAATCTGTATAATATTTTTGAGAATTAGTACAGTTTAAAAAAAACACCTGTTAAAATAAATAAATACTGTATATGTATCTGTACACTTTATTTCTTTGTTGTTTAGTAAATATATTGAGAATTTCAAAATATTAAATAATTTAATAACAATTCTTTTTTTACAGGTTTGGTTCCAGAACAGAAGAGCAAGACACCTGCCCAGGTCCCCCACGTTACAGGACACCCATGGAAGAGAATCTACAGGACTGTCCACAAACATCAATTCTGTAGGGCTACGCCACCAAGAACAGTGGACTGATATTCAGGTACCTCCTAACAAGTGGCTGTTTCCAAACGGAGCTGGCAGGAGATGCCAAGGACAATTGTATCGTTAAGTACTGGAGATTGTAATGGACTTCTGGACTTTAAAAAAGAAAAAAAACAAACAACTATATTTATTTACTTTTTTTTCCCTATGAAATGGCCAGTACAAATGCTTATGTTGATATATTTTTAAAATGTTTAATTTAGAAATAAAATTTGATTGGACAATATATGGCTAAATCCAACCAGATGCCAAATAAATCACATGGCAATAGAATGTAATGAAACTGAATTAGCTATATATAAAAATGGATTTGATCACTGGGTGTTGATGTGCATACTATGACACTATTTATCAGGCACTTCATATCACTGTACATGCAATATAGTGTTCACTCAAGTATTCAGCCATACTGCCTGTGTAATCCTATGTATTATCTTGCATGTCATTTAGGATACCTTTCATTGATTAACATAATCACTTAAAGGGACATGAAACCCAAAAGTTTTCTTTCATGATTCAGATAGAGAGTACAATTTTAAACAACGTTCCAATTTACTTCTATTGTTTCGTTCTCTTGTTTTTCTTTGCTAAAAGGTTTATCTATGAAAGCTCAGGAGCAGCAGAGAACCTAGGTTTTAATTGCTGATTGGTCGCTACATATATATGCCGATTGTCATTGGCTCACCCGTGTGTTCAGTTAGAAACCAGTAGTGCAATTCTGCTCTTTCAACAAATGATACCAAAAGAATAAAATAAACTATATAATAGAAGTAAATTAGAAAGTTGTTTAAAATTGTATTCTCTATCTGATTCATTAAAGGGACATTAAACACTTTGAGATAGTAATATAAAAATAAATTGTATATATAAAACAACTCTGCAATATACTTTCATTATTTATTTTGTCCTCTTTGCCTGTAATTCCATTCTGAAATTGTGAGCTTTTCAGTTCCTGTTAGAAATGGAAGTGCAGAACACTGTTAAATTCAGCACAACCATTGGTTGCACACTCTAGTGACCTATTTATAACGGCCTCTAATTGGCCACAGCAGAGAAGGTAGCACAAGTTACAACATGGCAGCTCTCAGTGTTTTATAGACACTAAAACTTTACACTTATTTTGTCACTTTTTAAACAACTAATGAAACTTTAAAAAATACATCTACATGTTAGTCATGGACTAATCTTTTCTTTGAATGCATCATTCTATCTAGCGTGTATTTAGTGTTTAATGTCCCTTCAAAGAAATTTTTTGGGTTTCATGTCCCTTTAATCAGACGGCACTATATGTTTCTTTTTAGCAGTTGAAAAAATTTAAAATCAGTTTGTGATCTTTTGCATGAACTAGGAAGAGCATATACCCTTAGATAACATATTGTTATTCCGCTCACACAGTGATCTTTACTATTGCTTTGATATTATAAGAAACACAATACATTTTGTATTTTATGACTACAATGGTTTCAACACATTCAAATATAGACATATTTATTTATTTAACTATTTGCTCTAGATTGCTTTAAATAAAGATTTTTGAATTTTACTTTTGTTTAATGTTTTACGTGAGAAGATAAATTGTTTCCATTTATTTCATTATATATTGCCTTATATATGAATTTATTGTAAACTACCACCAAATTCTGTAGTAGCGGGTATATGCAGGTACATGCATATAGGAAAGAGACAAAACAAAACAAATTTATACAGGTAAAGGAAGTCTCTATATATATTGATAAATACATAAAATAACGAGGAGCAATATTAGTACAACTATGCAACTTTAGAGAGGTAATATACTTATTTAGAGTAGAAGAGGAGGAATGGGAAAACAGCCCGATAAAACCCTGAGGGCTAGATTACAAGTGGAGTGCTATTTTAATGTGCGCCCGTAAAGTGTCAAATTTGCCAGTTTACGTGCGCACATTAAATAACCAGCCATTACAAGTGGCTGGTTAATGCTCCTGAGAGCTTGCGGGAACACTTTGTGCTAAACACAATTAACCAGAGGTCAGACCTCTGGTTAATTGATAAAATGTCCCCCAATTGCACCTCAAATAAAGTGGACAGTTGCTTTCTTAAAATAAAAACATATGAGCATCTTTATTTATTTTACAAAAAACTGCACAAAGCAGTTATAAGGGGTTAAAATTAGGGGATGCGGGGTGTATGAAAAAAAAACAGCACTGAAAAATGCCTTTACATTGCAGTCTATGGGGACTTTATTATCACTGTAAATATATATGTATATGCTTATATACATATATATTTATGTGTTAATATGTGTATATACACATGTAAACACATAAATATAAATGTATATATTCATATACAGTACATATATATTTATGTGTTAATATGTGTATATACACATATAAACACATAAATATAAATGCATACATTCATATACAGTACATATATATTTATGTGTTAATATGTGTATATACACATATAAACACATAAATATAAATGCATACATTCATATACAGTACATATATATTTATGTGTTAATATGTGTATATACACATATAAACACATAAATATAAATGCATACATTAATATACAGTACATATATAGTTAAGTGTTAATGTGTGTATATACACATATAAACACATAAATATAAATGCATACATTCATATACAGTACATATATATTTTTTATTTGCTGTGCTACTTACCCCCTGCGCTGTGCTAGGTTCTCTGCTGTGTCTTACAGCATGAGAACGAGGCTCCCATTGGAGCTTATGGAAGCACGCTCTCCTGAGCGCAAGGATTCCAGGATGCCAACGTGACGCATTGGGCCTAATTTGTGTGCACCGGTATTACTGAGCAATTTTGTGCTCCACTTTTAATCTAGGCTTAAATATTTAATTTTAAAAATATATATATTTAAAGCATCCACCACATTCCCCCTGATATTACAAATCACCTCTCCTAGGTTATTAAATTGCCACAAGACAGCCCCTGAAGGGTCTGCCCTTGTATTCAGTGGGGTTGGGGGCACAGGTGTGCAAGCGGCCCCCCTCACTTGGAAATCCAATGCTGTTCTCTGACAGATTCAGTAGGTCATAATGCAGTCTAAGTTGGAGCATTTATTATTGTACTTTTTCTTGCATATGACTTTGTGTTAAAGGGAAAACAAAGAGAAAATGAAACTTTAACGATTTAGATAGAGTATGCAATTTAAAACAACATTCCAATTTACTTCTGTTATCTAATGGTCTTCATTCTCTTGATATCCTTTGTTAAAAGGCTTACTTAGGTAGGCTCAGAAGTAGTAATGCACAAGTGGGAGTTAGCTGATGATTGATGGATGCACATATATACATTAGACAGTGCAAAAGTGGCATAACTGAGCAGGGGGGCACATCCTTACATAACAAACACAGTTGAGAAGGGGTTAATTATCAGTAGATTGCCCTTCTAAAGTTCAATATTATGTCCTAAGACATAAGCTATAGAAGTTTGCTCCATATTAATGAATATAGCAAGGATAGGCATGTATCTAAAATTAGATAGGCAGTAAAGGAATACAGAGTAAGAGGCATAGAAAGGGTTAACCCCCTAAGGGAAACACACAAATGTTGGCAAAATGTAATACTAAAGTCCTTAGAAGGGAATCAGAAACAAATGTACACTGTCTCTTTATAAATGAAAATATGTGTTTTAAAATGTAAAATTGCCTACTGTCACTTTAAACGCTAACACTTTGAATTAAAATAGTTATTTTAAAGGACAGTCAAGTAAAAAAAAAACTTTCATGATTTAAATAGGGCATGTAATTTTAAACAACTTTCCAATTTACTTTTATTACCAATTTTGCTTTGTTCTCTTGGTATTCTTAGTTGAAAGCTAAATCTAGGAGGTATATATGCTAATTTCTTAGACCTTGAAGGCCACCTCTAATCTGAAAGCATTTTGACAGTTTGCACCACTAGAGGGCATTAGTTCATGTGTTTTATATAGATAACATTGAGCTCAGGCACGTGAAGCTCCTAAGAGCAAGCACTGATTGCCTAAAAATGCAAGTCTGTAAAAAGAACTGAAATAAGGGGGCAGTTTGCAGAGCCATAGATACAAGGTAATTACAGAGGTAAAAAGTATATTATTGTAACTGTGTTGGTTATGCATAATTGGGGAATGGGTAATAAAGGGATTATCTACCTTTTTAAACAACAAAAATTCTGGTGTTTACTGTCCCTTTAAACTGAATTTAATTAAGCACAGTGAATAAGGGTTTAAATAAATTACATTTGCACCAGCTCTGTAAAGCCTGAGGGCTAGATTACAAGTGGAGCGCTAAATTATCACGCGCCTGCAAACAAGTAAATTTGCCCGTTTGCGGGCGCGCAATAAATAATCAGCCATTGCAAGTGGCTGGTTATTGCTACCGTGAGCTTGTGATAACAATTAGTGCTTATAAAATTAACCAGAGATCAGATCTCTGGTTAATTTTATAAATGTGCCACAAATGCCCCCAAAATACAGTCTAGTGTATTTTATTAAACAATAAAGATAGCAGCATCTTTATTTTTTAAAATAACTGCACTAGGAAATATTTTGGGGCTAAAGTTGGTGGGAGTGGGGTGTTAGAAGAAAAAAAACGGCACTGAAAATTGCCTTTACATTGTGATCTATGGGAACTGTGTGTTCCCAGTATATATATACTGTATATGTATATGCTTATACACTGTGTGCAGAATTATTAGGCAAATGAGTATTTTGACCACATCATCCTCTTTATGCATGTTGTCTTACTCCAAGCTGTATAGGCTCGAAAGCCTACTACCAATTAAGCATATTAGGTGATGTGCATCTCTGTAATGAGAAGGGGTGTGGTCTAATGACATCAACACCCTATATCAGGTGTGCATAATTATTAGGCAACTTCCTTTCCTTTGGCAAAATGGGTCAAAAGAAGGACTTGACAGGCTCAGAAAAGTCAAAAATAGTGAGATATCTTGCAGAGGGATGCAGCACTCTTAAAATTGCAAAGCTTCTGAAGCGTGATCATCGAACAATCAAGCGTTTCATTCAAAATAGTCAACAGGGTCGCAAGAAGCGTGTGGAAAAACCAAGGCGCAAAATAACTGCCCATGAACTGAGAAAAGTCAAGCGTGCAGCTGCCAAGATGCCACTTGCCACCAGTTTGGCCATATTTCAGAGCTGCAACATCACTGGAGTGCCCAAAAGCACAAGGTGTGCAATACTCAGAGACATGGACAAGGTAAGAAAGGCTGAAAGACGACCACCACTGAACAAGACACACAAGCTGAAACGTCAAGACTGGGCCAAGAAATATCTCAAGACTGATTTTTCTAAGGTTTTATGGACTGATGAAATGAGAGTGAGTCTTGATGGGCCAGATGGATGGGCCCGTGGCTGGATTGGTAAAGGGCAGAGAGCTCCAGTCCGACTCAGACGCCAGCAAGGTGGAGGTGGAGTACTGGTTTGGGCTGGTATCATCAAAGATGAGCTTGTGGGGCCTTTTCGGGTTGAGGATGGAGTCAAGCTCAACTCCCAGTCCTACTGCCAGTTTCTGGAAGACACCTTCTTCAAGCAGTGGTACAGGAAGAAGTCTGCATCCTTCAAGAAAAACATGATTTTCATGCAGGACAATGCTCCATCACACGCGTCCAAGTACTCCACAGCGTGGCTGGCAAGAAAGGGTATAAAAGAAGAAAATCTAATGACATGGCCTCCTTGTTCACCTGATCTGAACCCCATTGAGAACCTGTGGTCCATCATCAAATGTGAGATTTACAAGGAGGGAAAACAGTACACCTCTCTGAACAGTGTCTGGGAGGCTGTGGTTGCTGCTGCACGCAATGTTGATGGTGAACAGATCAAAACACTGACAGAATCCATGGATGGCAGGCTTTTGAGTGTCCTTGCAAAGAAAGGTGGCTATATTGGTCACTGACTTGTTTTTCTTTTGTTTTTGAATGTCAGAAATGTATATTTGTGAATGTTGAGATGTTATATTGGTTTCACTGGTAAAAATAAATAATTGAAATGGGTATATATTTGTTTTTTGTTAAGTTGCCTAATAATTATGCACAGTAATAGTCACCTGCACACACAGATATCCCCCTAAAATAGCTATAACTAAAAACAAACTAAAAACTACTTCCAAAAATATTCAGCTTTGATATTAATGAGCTTTTTGGGTTCATTGAGAACATGGTTGTTGTTCAATAATAAAATTTATCCTCAAAAATACAACTTGCCTAATAATTCTGCACTCCCTGTATACATATATATTTATGTGTTAATATGTGTATATACACATATTAACACATAAATATATATGTATATAAGTAAACATATTTAAATTTGCTGCCATTGCTGCGCTACTTACCCCCCCTTCACACTCTTCCCAGCAATGAAAACAGATATTGTGTTTGCATTGCTGTGAACTTGTAATACCAACGCACATTAACGTGCACTGGTATTACAAAGTGGAGTGCAAATATTGCTTTTATGAAAGCGATATTTAGCGCTCCACTTGTAATCTGGCACTTAGTGTCTGATTGACCTTTAACCCAGAAAGCTCATTCCCTGCTTGAGAAGATGGCTACTGCACTGCAGAGCAGTTAAATGAACTTAAACCGGTAAATATAAAATGAGAGTAACCCATTTTTTAGGTATTTTTTTCTATTTAAATGTGTGAAAAGTGCCTAAAACTGTATGTAGTTTTAAATAGTGTATCTGACCATGGCTAAAAGAAACATGTGCACATCATTATAATAATAGCCTGCGGGCTATGAAGGTGCATGGTACTTACCTATCAGCACCTTTGTCTACCGCGCTCACCATATCTGTAGAAGTTGACTTCCAGTAGATGGGCTTATCTGAGGCAGTGCAAGGATCTTTAATAAAGCAGCCCACTGGAAACCAGGGGATACCCACATTTCACCTGGGAGGCTGGTCGACATTCCACACATGGAGAAGATTTTCATTGCCTGGCTGAACTCCTGTCCACTCCTCTGCCCTGTTTGCAGGTTTTCTAAGGAGGAAAATGGGTCTCAAATCGGTTTCAAATGATGTGAAAATCAACAATTGAGGTCTCACCATCACTCCTTGCTGGATAAAAAAAGAGAAGTAAGGGATCATGGGAAAGTATTAGGGTTTTAAAGCTCTGTTATGATGGGTGTTTTGCTTCCTTTAGAAGACCTAAACGGCATTAGACCGTTAGAATGATTAATGTGATCCATTCAGGAGTAGCAAAGCAGAACTGGTAACAATCCTGTAAAATAGAAAATACAATTGCTTTCAGTGAATCTACCCTCTAAAAAATAATGGGCTAGATTACAAGTGCCACAGTATATCTAAATATCAGAATTAAAGATAAAGAGAATTTGATTGATATGGTGATAGCTCCAGTAATAAATACAAATAAGCAGCAGGTTACATATAGGCAATTATGTGTATTTATTTTTAGTCTTTTTCTTAATTCTCTCCTTTTTTTCTTGTATATATGAAGAATATTAGAAACTGCGATATGATTGCTGTGACATGAACGAGTAGACAAGGAAGTAAACTTTTTTCCCTGAGTGTTCTCAGCAAAAAAACATTTGAACTAAATTGTTGAAAAATAAGATAGCGGATACACTGTGTTCGCATACATTTATGAATAATCTAAATGGTCTATTACAACTTAATATAAGGAAGACTTTTTGACATTAAATACTTGTTATTACTTTATATTGCAATAGAATTAGCATTATTTTAAAATAAATATCCTCTTTTTATATGTATTTTTGTAGAGATGCTTTGATTTCCTATGTATGCAAAATAAGTTTAAAGGGACACTGAACCCAAATGTATTATTTTGTCAGATAGAGCATGCAATTTTAAGCAACTTTCTAATTTACTCCTATTATCAAATTTTCTTCATTCTCTTGGTATCTTTATTTGAAATGCAAGAATGTAAGTTTAGATGCCGGCCCATTTTTGGTGAACATCCTGGGTTGTTCTTGCTGATTGGTGGATTAATTTAACCAATCAAGGGTTCTGAACCAAATAATAGTTTAGATGCCTTATTTTTTAAATAAAGATAGCAAGAGAACAAATAAAAATTGATAATAGGAGTAAATTAGAAAGTTGCTTAAAATTGTATGCTCTCTCTGAATCACAAAAGAAAAAAATTGGGTTCAGTGTCCCTTTAAGTCTTAAATTTTGATTTTCATTAGTTCTCCTTTTGTCATAGTAACATCAATGTGCATGTGAAAGTGATTATTATATTACTGATTACATTAATTTACTTCTTTTTTTATTTTATTAATCTTTAAGGTTACCATTTTCTTTCAACGGTATAAGATCTATAGGATACACCCTTTATTTAGTTGTGTTGATAAAAGGTGTTTAAAGTAGGATTTTGACTATTTTAATACAGAACTTGTCTGCCAAACTTTCACCATTTTATTGTAGCTAGTTATTGCTCTATTTAATATGCAAATGTCCAAAACTGCAGCAACAATTCCTAAACTATATATATATATATATAAACATGGATTTCATAGGATTTATAACAATATATCAAATACAAAGTATTCTTTAAGCCACAGAGTGAAATTGTAGAATAGTTAGATACAAGCTATGTCAGATATGTAAATTCTATATGCATTCTATTTTTCTAAAAAAAAGACGTAAATATATATGTAAGTATTTCTACAAATATGGTGCAATGTAAACTTTCATCAATAAAAGTGCCCCTGTTATTAATAGTACTTTTAAAAACAGGGCACTAATTGCTGAAAGTTTACATTCACGTTCAGTCTTAAATTTACGCCTTCATTAGTTCACCTTTTATCATAGTAACACCAATGTGCATGTGAAAGTGATTATTACATACCTGATTATAGTAATTTACTTCTTTTTTTATTTTATTAATCTTTTAGGTTACCATTTTATTTAAATGGTATAAGATCTATAAGATAGCCCCTTTATTTAGTTGTTGATAACAATTTAGTGTCAATAGTATTAATTAATGGTATTTTGAATATTTTTATACAGAACTTGTGTGCCAAACTTTTACCATTTTATCGTAGTTATTTCTTATTCTATTAAATATGCAAAAGTCCAAAACTGCAGCAACAATTCTTAAACTATATATATAAACATGGATTTCATAGTATTTATGAAAATATATCATATAAAAATAGTCTTTAAGCTATAAAGTGAAATGCAAGCTACTGTATGTCAGATATGTAAATTCTATTTGCATCCTTTTTTTTAAAAGATAAAGACGTAAAGATATATATTTATTAAGAGGGGAAATCCATTGTATCAAGAAATATTAAAATGATACATCAAGTATATGTGTTTTAATTTCCATAAGAATCAAAGCGTACATAAATACAATAATTAATAAATTATAACATATAGCAGATGACAAATGGAAGTATTCAAACATAAGCAGCAAGATGTATACAAATAAGAAAATGCAATTATGGATATAATGCTCACACAGGATTATTTAAAAGTTAATAAGGTAACAACAATTCATAAACTATATACTGTATCTAAACATGGATTTCCTAGCATTTATGAAAATATATCATATAAAAAATAGTCTTTAAGCTATAGGGCGCCATGTACTAAGCATCAAAGTGACCGTTCGTCTGTATTTCCGCGTCAAAATTCACTCACGATCTGCATCTCGTATTTACCAATCTGCGATCGAATAGAAAAACCACTATTTTTCATCAGCTATCATAATTTTACGCAACTGATCGTTCCTAAGCCTTTTTCCACTTACTACATGTTCTATCGCACGTAAATTCGCTTTAATCGGAATTTATGAATGTTACAAGTAATCCGCCCGTTTCAACTTTCACTCTAACTTCGCGTGATTTGCTTCGCGACCATTTAGGTAGCGAATACAATAGAAAACTATAGGGGGTATCAACCTGACGCCAGGTTGAAGTACTTAAATGAAAAGACTAGACTACAATAGTTTCATTATTGGTTTTTGGATCACTGAATGAAGATGGAGACACTTTTACATATGTTTCTATTCAGATTGATTCAATTACGAGGAAGAAGGGCTATACAGGCAACGGTTGAAAACAATTTTTTCCCAAATAAACTTCTTACGAGCACCGGGGTTTGCTTGACTCGACTACCATAAATATTATCATAGTATTTGAGTACTAGATCAACAAGTACAACATTCTGTTGATGCGAGAAGTTAGGGTTGCGAGTCTTCTTGGAAGTAGCTGAATCTCCGGAGCAAGCCATCTTCTCAAAGTAAATACTGAAAAGTAAATAAACAATATTCTAAGATTTCTGGTAAAATGCACATTCTTATACATGTCATCAGCTAAACCTTGCCGCTTGTATGATGATTATGACACCTAAATGGTCACGTGGGTGAAGAACTAAACCAATTAGGTCGTAGACTGCTTAGTAACTTTGTTCTTTCACGCCGAGCGAAGCTTCAAAGTTATCAATAATCCGATTGTCTTCGACACAGAGTAGACATGAAATTTTACGGCTTGGTTTTTAGTAATTTCATGTAACTAAGTTATATCAGCATGGTGCGAATGCCGGCGGGTTAATTCGATACGGTCTGTGCGAAAATTTTGACATCTTAGTACATGGCGCCCATAGAGTGAAATTGTAGAATAGTTAAATACAAGCTATGTCAGATATGTAAATTCTATTTGCATCCTTTTTTCAAAAAGATAAAGACGCAAAGCTATACATTTATTTAGGGGGGAAATCCATTGTATCAAGAAATATTAAAATGATACATCAAGTATATGTGTTGTGATTTCAATGTTAATCAAAGCCTACATAAATACAAGAATGAATAAATTATAACATATAGCAGATGACAAACGGAAGTATTGAATCGTTAACAGCAAGATGTATACAAATAAGAAAATGCAATTTTGGATATAATGCTTACATAGGATTATTTAAAGGTTAATAAGGTAAATCTTTGTCTTTTACAATAATAAAATAAGCTTAATGATTCTGTGTTGGATAGACAACAATTTTACAGAATTAAAACCCAACACATCGATTTGTAAAATGCCAAAAGTCTAAGACCATTCTTCTTGAGATCACAGCCCAATGAAAAAATCCTGAGAAAATCACTGTCGTGCTCAAGTTTGAAAAAATATTTTTCTCCTCTACCAATCACCTTCCTAAGAAAAAGCACCTGTCTATGCTTCAGAACTTGTATTAACGTCAACTATGATGAACCACTTTCTTCCACCCCTGCTGCAGTCACCGCCCTTCCACCCCCTGCAGCAGGGGAGAGTGGTTTGTTGAGTATGTTGAAAAATGTTAGCGTTCGACAGCAGTAAATTAGGTAATCATTCAGGTGACTGAATTAAAGATAAAGAAAATTTGGTTGATATGGTGATAGCTCCAGTAATAACTACAAATAAGCAGCAGTATGCATTGACGCAATAATTTGTATTTATTTTTGTCTCTTTCTTAATTCTGTCTTTTTTTCTTGAATATATGAAGAACAGTAGAAACTGCGATATGATTGCTGTGACGCAAACGAGTAGACAAATAATTTTTTTTCTTCCTGAGGGCTCTCAGCAAAAAACCCCAAACATTTAAATTAAATTGTTAAAAAATAAGATAGCGGATATACTGTGTTCGCATACATTTATGAATAATCTAAATGGTCTATTACAACATAATATAAGGAAGATTTTTTTACATGATATACTTGTTATTAATCTTAATGGAAATACAATAAGCATTGTTTTAAAATGAATATCATCTTTTAATATGTTTTTTTTCTAGAGATATTTTGATTTATTATGTATTAAAAAAGGGTTTGAAATTTCAATTTTAAGTCTTAAATTTTGATCTTCATTAGTTCTCCTTTTGTCATAGTAACATCAATATGAATGTGAAAGTGATTATTACATATTATTATTATCGGTTATTTGTAGAGCGCCAACAGATTCCGCAGCACTATTAACAAAGACGGAGTACAACAAAACAATTATAGGGATCAAATGGGTAGAGGGCCCTGCCAAGAGTTGCATACCTTAATTATATTAATTTACTTCTTTTTTTTTATTAATCTTTTAGTTTACCATTTTATTTAAACGGAATAAGATCTATAAGATAACCCCTTTATTTAGTTGTTGATAACAATTTAGTGTCAAAAGTATTAATTAATTGTATTTTGAATATTTTTATACAGAACTTGTGTGCCAAACTTTTACCATTTTATCGTAGCTATTTCTATTCTATTAAATATGCAAAAGTCCAAAACTGCAGCAACAATTCCTAAACTATATATATAAACATGGATTTCATAGCATTGATGAAAATATATCATATAAACAATAGTCTTTAAGCTATAGAGTGAAATTGTAGAATAGTTAAATGCAAGCTATGTCAGATATGTAAATTCTATTTGCATCCTTTTTTCTAAAAGATAAAGACGTAAAGCTATATATTTATTAAGGGGGGGGGGGAATCCATTGCATCAAGAAATATTTAAATGATACATAAATTATATGTGTTGTAATTTCAATATGAATCAATGCCTACATAAATACAAGAATTTAAAATTATAACATATAGCAGATGACAAACGGAAGTATTCAAACATAAGCACCAAGATGTATACAAATAAGAAAATACAATTATGGAAATAATGCTCACACAGGATTATTTAAAAAATAATAAGGTAAATCTTTGTCTTTTACAATAATAAAATAAGCTTAATGATTCTGTGTTAGATATATGACAACTTCACAGAATCAACACCAAACACAGCGATTTGTAAAATTCCAAAAGTCTAAGACCATTTTTCTGGGGATCACAGCCCAATGAAAAAAATCCTGAGAAAATCACTGTCACGCTCAAGATTGGAAAATCTTTTTCTCCTCTACCAATTACCTGCCTAAGAAAAAGCACCTGTCTCTGCTTCGGAACTTGTATTAACGTCAACTCTGATGAACCACTTTCTTCCACCCCTGCTGCAGTCACCGCCCTCTAACACCCTGCAGCAGGGGAGAGTGGTTTGTTGAGTATGCTGAAAATTTTTACCATTCAAGAGCAGTAAATTAAGTCATCGGTCAGATGACTGAATTAAAGATAAAGAGAAATTGTTTGATATGGTGATAGCTCCAGTAATAAATACAAATAAGCAGCGGTATGCATTGACGCAATTACTTGTATTTATTTTTAGTCTTTTTCTTTATTTTGTCCTTTTTTTCCTGTATATATGAAGAACAGTAGAAACTGCGATATGACTGCTGTGACACGAATGAGTAGACAAAGAATTAAAAATTTTCCTGAGGTTTCTCAGCTAAAAAACATTTAAATTAAATTGTTAAAAAATAAGATAGTGGATACACCATGCTTGCATACATTTATGAATAATCTAAATGGTCTATAACAACATAATATAAGGAAGATTTTTTACATAATATACTTGTTATTACTCTTAATTGAAATACAATTAGCATTGTTTTAAAATTAATATCATCTTTTAATATGCTTTTGTAGAGATATTTTTATTTATTATGTATTCAATATAAAGGTTTAAAACATTTATTTTAAGTCTTAAATTTTGATCTTCATTAGTTCTCCTTTTGTCAGAGTAACATCAATGTGCATGTAAAAGTGATTATTATATTCCTGATTATATTCATTTACTTCATTTTTTATTTTATTAACCTTTTAGGTTACCATTTTATTTAAACGGTATAAGATCAATAAGATAACCCCTTTATTTAGCTGTTGATAACAGTTTAGTGTCAAAAGTATTAATTAATGGTATTTTGAATATTTTTATACAGAACTAGTGTGTCAAACTTGTACCATTTTATTGTAGCTATTTCTTATTCTATTAAATATGCAAAAGTTCAAAACTGCAGCAACAATTCTTAAACTATATATTTAAACATGGATTTCATAGCATTCATGAAAATATATCATATAAAAAATAATCTTTTAGCTATAGAGTGAAATTGTAGAATAGTTTAATGCAAGCGATGTCACATATGTAAATTCTATTTGCATCCTTTGTTCTTAAAGATAAAGACATAAAGCTATATATTTTTTTGGGGGGGGGGGGGAATCCATTGTATCAAGAAATATTAAAATGATACATAAAGTATATGTGTTGTAATTTCTATATGAATCAAAGCCTACATAAATACAAGAATTAATCAATTATAACATATAGCAGATGACAAACGGAAGTATTCAAACATAAGCAGCAAGATGTATACAAATAAGAAAATGCAATTATAAATATAAGTCTCACACAGCATTATTTAAAAGTTAATAAGGTAAATCTTTGTCTTTTACAATAATAAAATAAGCTTAATGATTCTGTGTTAGATATACGACAACTTTACAGAATCAACACCCAACACAGTGATTTGTAAAATGCCAAAAGTCTAAGACCATTCTTCTTGAGATCACAGCCCAATAAAAAAATCCTGAGAAAATCACCGTCATGCTCAAGATTGAAAAATCTTTTTCACCTCTACCAATCAGCTTCCTAAGA
This sequence comes from Bombina bombina, assembly GCF_027579735.1. Lineage (NCBI taxonomy): Eukaryota > Metazoa > Chordata > Amphibia > Anura > Bombinatoridae > Bombina > Bombina bombina. The sequence goes on along the minus strand of NC_069504.1, from coordinate 853,967,372 downwards.
AAAAGCACCTGTCTCTGCTTTGGAAGTTGTATTAACGTCAACTCTGATGAACCCCTTTCTTCCACCCCTGCAGCAGTCACCGCCCTCCCAACCCCTGCAGCAGGGAAGGGTGGTTTGTTGAGTATGTTGAAAAATGTTAACATTAGACAGCAGTAAATTAAGTCATTGGTCAAACGACTGAATTAAAAAAATAAAGATAATTTTAATTGCTATGTTGATAGCTTGAGTAATAAATACAAATAAGCAGCGGTATGCATTGACTCAATATCTTGTATTTATTTTTGTCTTTTTCTTAATTTGTCCTTTTTTTCTTGTATATATAAAGAACAGTAGGAACTGCAATATGATTGCTATGACACAAATGAGTAGATAAAGTATTTAAAAATGTTCCTGAGTGTTCTCAGCAAAAAAACATTTTAATTAAATTGTTAAAAAATATGGTAGCAGAAACACTGTTTCTTCCAGAAACACGAGAAACTTTTCCTGAATCTTGAAAAATTTAAAGCACTAAATAGGAGGAAATCTTTCCCACGGATGAATAATATAGTAAAATATATAGATACATAATGTTAGATTCAGAAGTTAATATTTGACTTTGAAGAAAGAAATGCTAGACAATCTTGCTAAGTTTGGGAGGGAAAATAGGGTCAAAGTTGTGTTATACTGCAATATATACTTATAAAGAAGGTAGTTAAGGTGCGGTATAGGCTATATAAACGCATAGTTAACCCTCCTGGTATAGGAAGTTTATTATAATAGGTTGAGGTGGTGGTAATTTTAAGGGTAGTAAGCAAAATATATGAACAAAGCGCCATATCTATGCTGAAAGTTACAAGGGCACTTGGGTTATCAGAGGATATATAGGAGCGAGCTAATTGAATGATGGGCCAATGCTATACCCTACATGAAAAAGCCTAGAAATCTTAAGGCAGTAAATTTAACGCTGGTTGAGTAGCTCATTTATAATATTATTAAGAGGAAGACTATACATAATAGCACTCATGTAGGTCCAGCCTCCCCTAGCACTTTTTTTCTAACATTCTAGATAACTATTATAAGGATCACATATGTGAGGTTAAATGTCTGGTATAGGCAAATAAATGAATAAAAAGAAAGTCTACTGTTCCTCTAAACCCATCATACATATACACTGCATAATGAACTAACATATAGTGAGCCCCAAGTTGTTACCAGTGGGTGCAGCTAACAAGAAAATGATATGCATAGTAACTGTAGAAACTAAAAGCTATAAGTTACATAGGATCATACATATAATATTTTCATATATTCTCACACCCAGCTTTGTATTATATAAAACATTTAAACCGATCAGCAAATAAATAGGGATTACCACAGCAAGTGCAGTCTAGAAAAACTGAATATAGTGAACAATATTGCTTATAGGATAATATAAATCAAAATATTTCAAGAATGTTGGTCATGTTCTAAGACATTGGTGGTACTTATTAAATTAGGAGTGGCCTATGTAAGCATATCTAGATATACAAAAGCTCTAAACAGACTTTCAAGCTCATAGCTATTATAAATTCTAGAGGTCTGTAATGACATACTTAGTAAAATTATATGGGACATATATGTATAGGCCAACAACTAGGGGAAAAAATTAACCCAAGTGCTAGTCGTTTGCCCCAAACACACATCTCACAAATTTGAGAGTAGTTATTTTTGAAATGCACACATACAAATTAGCTATCTCTTATTCTATTAAATATGCAAAAGTCTAAAACTGCAGCAACAATTCCTAAACTATATATATATAAACATCGATTTCATAGCATTTATTAAAATATATCATATAAAAAATAGTCTTTAACCTATAGAGTGAAATTGTAGAATAGTTAAATGCAAGCTATGTCACATATGTAAATTCTATTTGCATCCTATTTTCTAAAAGATAAAGACGTAAAACTATATATTTATTTAGGGAGGGAAATCCATTGTATCAAGAAATATTAAAATGATGCATAAAGTATATGTGTTGTAATTTCAATTTGAATCAAAGCCTACATAAATACAAGAAGTGATAAATGATAACATATAGCAGATGACAAACAGAAGTATTCAAACATAAGCAGCAAGATGTATACAAATAAGAAAATGCAATTATAGATATAAGGCTCACACAGGATTATTTAAAAGTTAATAAGGTAAATCTTTTACAATAATAAAATAAGTTTATGATTCTGTGTTAGATATACGATACCTTTACAGAATCAACACCCAACACAGAGATTTGTAAAATTCCAAAAGTATAGGACCATTCTTCTTGAGATCACAGCCCATTGAAAAAATCCTGAGAAAATCACCGTCATGCTCAAGATTGAAAAATCTTTTTCACCTTTACCAATTACCTTTCTTCGAAAAAGCACCTGTCTCTGCTTCGGAACTTGTATTAACGTCAACTCTGATGAACCACTTTCTTCCACCCCTGCTGCAGTCTCCGCCATCCCACCCCCTGCAGCAGGGGAGAGTGGTTTGTTGAGTATGTACCATTCGACAGCAGTAAATTAAGTGATCAGTCAAGCGACTTAATTAAAAATGAAGAGAATTTGGTTGCTATGGTGATAGCTCCAGTAATAAATACAAATAAGCAGCGGTATGCATTGATGCAATAACTTGTATTTATTTTTGTCTTTTTCTTAATTTTGTACTTTTTTTCTTGCATATATCAAGAACAGTAGAAACTGCGATATGATTGCTGTGACACGAACGAGTAGACAAAGAATTTAAAAATGTTCTTGAGGGTTCTCAGCAAAAAAACATTTGAATTAAAAAGTTAAAAAATAAGATAGCAGATACACTGTGGTCACATACATTTATGAATAATCTAAATGGTCTATTACAGTGTAATATAAGGAAGATTTTTTGACATAATGTACTTGTTATTAATCTTAATTCAAATACAATTAGCATTGATTTTAAATGAATATCATCTTTTAATATGTTTCTTGTAGAGATATTTTGATTTTTTATGTATTATAAAAAAGGTTTAAAACTTCTATTTTAAGTCTTAAATTTTGTTTTTCATTAGTTCTCTATTTGTCATACTAACATCAATGTGCATGTGAAAGGGATTATATTCCTGATTATATTAGTTTACTACTTTTTTATTTTATTTATCTTTTAGGTTACTATTTAATTTAAACGGTATAAGCTCTATAAGATAACTGCCTTATTTAGTTGCTGATAACAGTTTAGTGTCAAAAGTATTAATTAATGGTATTTTGAATATTTTTATATAGAACTTGTGTGCCAAACTTTTACCATTTTATCGTATTTCTTATTCTATTAAATATGCAAATGTCCAAAACTGCAGCAACAATTCCTAAACTATATATATAAACATGGATTTCATAGTATTCATGAAAATATATCATATAAAAAAAATCTTTAAGCTATAGAGTGAAATGGTAGAATAGTTAAAGGCAAGCTCTGTCACATATGTAAATTCAATTTGCATCCTTTTTTCTAAAAGAAAAGGACTTAAAGCTATATACAGGTAGCCCTCAGTTTACACCGGGGTTAGGTTCCAGAAGGAATGGTTGTAAATCGAAACCGTTGTAAATTGAAACCCAGTTTATAATGTAAGTCAATGGGAAGTGAGTTAGGTTCCAGGCCCCTCTTTGAAATGAAGACTTTAAATGCTAAACAGCATTATAAACCTAATAAAATAATCACACAACACAGAATATATAATTAAACTAAGTTAAATGAATAAAAACATTTGCTAAACAGCATTATAAACCTAATAAAATAATCACACAACACAGACTTTACGTGCATTTTTCTGCAAACAATTCTTTTTTATGCATTCCAATCTGGACTGATTTATAGACAGGAAGATCTTGTTCCTATGAAAGCTGCTTGATAGCTCAGGTCTAGTTATACTGATTAATTTTAGCTTGCTTGTCTTGCATATCTTTGCTGCAACACAAGCGGACAGCTCCACTTACTGGCTATTTTAATCAAAGCACTGCTTCTCAATGCTTTTCAAAAGCAGTCACATGACTGAAAAAAACATAATTTATGCTTACCTGATAAATGTATTTCTCTTGTGGTGTATCCAGTCCACGGATCATCCATTACTTGTGGGATATTCTCCTTCCCAACAGGAAGTTGCAAGAGGATCACCCACAGCAGAGCTGCTATATAGCTCCTCCCCTAACTGCCATATCCAGTCATTCGACCGAAACTAGCCGAGAAAGGAGAAACCATAGGGTGCAGTGGTGGACTGGATACACCACAAGAGAAATAAATTTATCAGGTAAGCATAAATTATGTTTTCTCTTGTTAGGTGTATCCAGTCCACGGATCATCCATTACTTGTGGGATACCAATACCAAAGCTAAAGTACACGGATGAAGGGAGGGACAAGGCAGGTACTTAAACGGAAGGGACCACTGCCTGTAGAACCTTTCTCCCAAAAATAGCCTCCGAAGAAGCAAAAGTATCAAATTTGTAAAATTTTGAAAAGGTATGAAGCGAAGACCAAGTCGCTGCTTTGCAAATCTGTTCAACAGAAGCCTCATTTTTAAAAGCCCAGGTGGAAGCCACAGCTCTAGTAGAATGAGTTGTAATCCTTTCAGGGGGCTGTTGTCCAGCAGTCTCATAGGCTAAGCGTATTACGCTCCGAAGCCAAAAAGAAAGAGAGGTTGCCGAAGCCTTTTGACCTCTCCTCTGTCCAGAGTAAACAACAAACAGGGAAGATGTTTGACGAAAATCTTTAGTCGCTTGTAAGTAAAACTTTAAAGCACGGCCTACGTCCAAATTATGTAAAAGACGTTCCTTCTTTGAAGAACGATTAGGACACAATGATGGAACAACAATCTCTTGATTGATATTCTTGTTGGAAACTACCTTAGGTAAAAACCCAGGTTTTGTACGCAGAACTACTTTATCTGTATGGAAAATCAGATAAGGAGAATCACATTGTAAAGCTGATAACTCAGAGACTCTACGAGCCGAGGAAATAGCCATCAAAAACAGAACTTTCCAAGATAAAAGTTTGATATCAATGGAATGAAGGGGTTCAAACGGAACTCCTTGAAGAACCTTAAGAACCAAGTTTAAGCTCCATGGAGGAGCAACAGGTTTAAACACAGGCTTAATTCTAACCAAAGCCTGACAAAATGCCTGGACGTCTGGAACCTCTGCCAGATGCTTGTGCAAAAGGATAGACAGAGCAGAAATCTGTCCCTTTAAAGAACTAGCTGATAATCCTTTATCCAAACCCTCTTGGAGAAAGGACAATATCCTAGAAATCCTAACCTTACTCCATGAGTAATTCTTGGATTCACACCAATGAAGATATTTGCGCCATATCTTATGGTAGATTTTCCTGGTTACAGGCTTTCGTGCCTGTATTAAGGTATCAATGACTGACTCGGAGAAGCCATGCCTTGATAAAATCAAGCATTCAATCTCCAGGCAGTCAGTCTCAGAGAAATTAGATTTGGATGATTGAAAGGACCTTGTAGTAGAAGGTCTTGTCTCAGAGGCAGAGGCCAAGGTGGAAAGGATGACATGTCCACCAGGTCTGCATACCAGGTCCTGCGTGGCCACGCAGGTGCGATCAAGATCACCGATGCTCTCTCCTGTTTGATTTTGGCAATCAGTCGAGGGAGCAGAGGAAACAGTGGAAACACATAAGCCAGGTTGAAGAACCACGGTGCTGCTAGAGCATCTATCAGCGTCGCTTCTGGGTCCCTGGACCTGGATCCGTAACAAGGAAGCTTGGCGTTCTGGCGAGACGCCATGAGATCCAATTCTGGTGTGCCCCAACGATGAACCAATTGAGCAAACACCTCCGGATGGAGTTCCCACTCCCCCGGATGAAAAGTCTGACGACTTAGAAAATCCGCCTCCCAGTTCTCTACACCTGGGATATGGATCGCTGATAGATGGCAAGAGTGAGTCTCTGCCCAGCGAATTATCTTGGAGACTTCTAACATTGCAAGGGTCCCCCCTTGATGGTTGATGTAAGCCACAGTCGTGATGTTGTCCGACTGAAATCTGATGAACCTCAGGGTTGCTAACTGAGGCCAAGCTAGAAGAGCCTTGAATATTGCTCTTAACTCCAGAATATTTATTGGGAGGAGTTTCTCCTCCTGAGTCCACGATCCCTGAGCCTTCAGGGAATTCCAGACTGCACCCCAACCTAGAAGGCTGGCATCTGTTGTTACAATTGTCCAATCTGGCCTGCGAAAGGTCATACCTTTGGACAGATGGACCCGAGATAGCCACCAGAGAAGAGAATCTCTGGTCTCTTGATCCAGATTTAGGAGAGGGGACAAATCTGTGTAATCCCCATTCCACTGACTGAGCATGCATAATTGCAGCGGTCTGAGATGTAGGCGCGCAAATGGCACTATGTCCATCACCGCTACCATTAAGCAGATCACTTCCATGCACTGAGCCACCAAAGGGCGCGGAATGTAGTGAAGAACACGGCAGGAATTTAGAAGCTTTGATAACCTGGACTCCGTCAGGTAAATTTTCATTTCTACAGAATATATCAGAGTTCCTAGGAAGGAAACCCTTGTGAGGGGTGATAGAGAACTCTTTCCCTCGTTCACTTTCCACCCATGCGACCTCAGAAATGCCAACACTATGTCCGTATGAGATTTGGCAATTTGGAAGTTTGACGCCTGTATCAGGATGTCGTCTAGATAAGGGGCCACTGCTATGCCCCGTGGTCTTAGGACCGCCAGAAGAGACCCCAGAACCTTTGTAAAAATTCTTGGGGCTGTAGCTAACCCGAAGGGAAGAGCCACAAACTGGTAATGCCTGTCTAGAAAGGCAAAGCTTAGGAACCGATGATGATCTTTGTGACTCGGTATGTGAAGGTAAGCATCCTTCAAATCCACTGTGGTCATGTACTGACCCTCCTGGATCATAGGTAGGATTGTCCGAATAGTTTCCATTTTGAACGATGGAACTCTGAGGAATTTGTTTAAGATCTTTAGATCCAAAATTGGTCTGAAGGTTCCCTCTTTTTTGGGAACCACAAACAGATTTGAATAAAATCCCTGTCCTTGTTCCATCTGTGGAACTGGATGGATCACTCCCATTATTAGGAGGTCTTGCACACAGCGTAAGAATGCCTCTTTCTTTATCTGGTTTACAGATAATCTCGAAAGGTGAAATCTCCCTTGTGGGGGGGAAGCTTTGAAGTCCTGAACATCTCTTGCCCACGCCTGGGCGAAGAGAGAAAGTCTGCCCCCTACTAGATCCGTTGCCGGATAGGGGGCCGTTCCTTCATGCTGTCTTAGAGGCAGCAGCAGGCTTTCTGGCCTGCTTGCCTTTGCTCCAGGCCTGGTTAGATTTCCAGGCTGGCTTGGATTGTGCAAAAGTTCCCTCTTGTTTTGTAGCAGAGGAAGTTGATGCTGCACCTGCCTTGAAGTTTCGAAAGGCACGAAAATTAGACTGTTTGGCCCTTGATTTGGCCCTGTCCTGAGGAAGGGTATGACCCTTACCTCCAGTAATGTCAGCAATAATTTCCTTCAAACCAGGCCCGAATAGGGTCTGCCCCTTGAAGGGAATGTTAAGTAATTTAGACTTTGAAGCCACGTCAGCTGACCAAGATTTAAGCCAAAGCGCCCTACGCGCCTGGATGGCGAATCCAGAATTCTTAGCCGTTAGTTTAGTCAAATGAACAATGGCATCAGAAACAAAAGTGTTCTAAGCTTGTCAAGTATTTCAGTCAATGGAGTAGCTGTCTGAAAGGCCTCTTCCAGAGACTCAAACCAGAACGCCGCAGCAGCAGTGATAGGAGCAATGCATGCAAGGGGCTGCAGGATAAAACCTTGTTGAATAAACATTTTCTTAAGGTAACCTTCTAATTTTTTATCCATTGGATCTGAAAAAGCACAACTGTCCTCGACAGGGATAGTGGTACGCTTTGCTAAAGTAGAAACTGCTCCCTCCACCTTAGGGACCGTCTGCCATAAGTCCCGTGTGGTGGCGTCTATTGGAAACATTTTTCTAAAAATAGGAGGGGGGGAAAACGGCACACCGGGTCTGTCCCACTCCTTAGTAATAATTTCTGTAAACCTTTTAGGTATTGGAAAAACGTCAGTACACACCGGCACCGCATAGTATTTATCCAGTCTACACAATTTCTCTGGCACTGCAATTGTGTCACAGTCATTCAGAGCAGCTAAAACCTCTCCAAGCAACACCCGGAGGTTCTCAAGCTTAAATTTAAAAGTAGACATATCTGAATCAGGTTTCCCCGAGTCAGAGACGTCACCCACAGACTGAAGCTCTTCCTCAGCTTCTGCATATTGTGACGCAGTATCAGACATGGGCCTTAAAACATCTGCGCGCTCTGTATTACGTCTAACCCCAGAGCTATCGCGCTTTCCTCTGAATTCAGGCAGTCTGGCTAATACCGCTGACAGGGTATTATCCATGATTGCCGCCATGTCCTGCAAAGTAATCGCTATGGGAGTCTTTGATGTACTTGGCGCCATTTTAGCGTGAGTCCCTTGAGCGGGAGTCAAAGGGTCCGACACGTGGGGAGAGTTAGTCGGCATAACTTCCCCCTCATCAGAATCCTCTGGTGATAATTCTTTTAAAGATAACAGCTGATCTTTATTGTTTAAAGTGAAATCAATACATTTAGTACACATTCTCCTATGGGGTTCCACCATGGCTTTTAAACATAATGAACAAGGAGTTTCCCCTATGTCAGACATGTTTATACAGACTAGCAATGAGACTAGCAAGCTTGGAAAACACTTTAAATCAAGTTAACAAGCAATATAAAAAAACGTTACTGTGCCTTTAAGAGAAACAAATTTTGCCAAAATTTGAAATAACAGTGAAAAAAGGCAGTTAAACTAATGAAATTTTTACAGTGTATGTAACAAGTTAGCAGAGCATTGCACCCACTTGCAAATGGATGATTAATCCCTTAATAGAAAAAACAGATTAACAAAACGAAAAATATGTTTTTTAAACAGTCATAACAACTGCCACAGCTCCTACTTTTGAAGCCTTTTGAGCCCTTCAGAGATGTCCTATAGCATGCAGGGGACTGCTGAGGGAAGCTGAATGTCACAGTTTGTAATTTTAACTGCACCGACTGTAACTTTTATACTATAACAGTGTAAAGCCTCAGGAAACTGTTTCTAGGCAAAAATAAAGCCAGCCATGTGGAAAAAACTAGGCCCCAATAAGTTTTATCACCAAAGCATATATAAAAACGATTAAACATGCCAGCAAACGTTTTATATTGCACATTAATCAGAGTAAATACCTCTGATAGCAAGCCTGATACTAGTCGCTATTAAATCACTGTATTTAGGCTTTAACTTACATTAATCCGGTATCAGCAGCATTTTCTAGCAAATTCCATCCCTAGAAAAACTTAACTGCACATACCTTATTGCAGGATACCTTGCACGCCATTCTCCCTCTGAAGTTACCTCACTCCTCAGACATATGTGAGAACGGCAGTGGATCTTAGTTACTTCTGCTAAGATCATAGAAAAACGCAGGCAGATTCTTCTTCTAAATGCTGCCTGAGATATAATAGTACACTCCGGTACCATTTAAAAACAATAAACTTTTGATTGAAGAAAAAACTAACTATATTTTACCACTTTCCTCTAACTACCTCCAGCTATGTTGAGAGCTTGCAAGAGAATGACTGGATATGGCAGTTAGGGGAGGAGCTATATAGCAGCTCTGCTGTGGGTGATCCTCTTGCAACTTCCTGTTGGGAAGGAGAATATCCCACAAGTAATGGATGATCCGTGGACTGGATACACCTAACAAGAGAAAAAGGTTGTTATTCTGAAACGGTGCAAATTGAACCGTTGTAAACCGAGGGCCATCTGTATTTATTTATGGGGGGAAATCTATTGTATCAAGAAATATTAAAATGATACATCAAGTATATGTGTTATGATTTCAATATTAATAAAAACATACATAAATACAAGAATTGATAAATTATAACAAATAGCAGATGACAAACGGAAGTATTCCAGCATAAGTAGCAAGATATATGCAATTAAAGATATAAGGCTCACTCAGGATTATTTAAAAGTTAATAAGGTAAATCTTTGTCTTTTACAATAATAAAATAAGTTTATGATTCTGTGTTAGATATACGACAACTTTACAGAATCACCACCCAACACAGAGATTTGTAAGTTGCCAAAAGTCTAAGACCATTCTTCTTGAGATCACAAACAATGAAAAAATCCTGAGAAAATCACTGTCATGCTCAAGATTGAAAAATCTTTTTCTCCTCTACCAAACACCTTCCATAGAAAAAGCATCTGTCTCTGCTTCAGAACTTGTATTAACGTCAACTCTGATGAACCACTTTCTTCCACCCCTGCTGCAGTCACCGCCCTCCCACTCCCTGCAGCAGGGGAGAGTGGTTTGTATTTATTTTTGTCTTTTTCTTAATAATGTACTTTTTTCTTGTATATTTCAAGAACAGTAGAACCTGTGATATAATTGCTGTGACACGAACGAGTAGACAAAGAATTTAAAAATGTTCCTGAGGGTTCTCAGCAAGAAAACATTTAAATTAAATTGTTAAAAAATAAGATAGCGGATACACTGTGTTCACATACATTTATGAATAATCTAAATGGTCTATTACAATGTAATATAAGGAAGATTTTTTGACATAATATACTTGTTATTAATCTTAATTGAAATACAATTAGCATTGTTTTTAAATGAATATAATCTATTAATATGTTTTTTGTAGAGATATTTTTATTTTTTATGCATTTAAAAAAAGGTTTAAAACTTCTTTTTTAAGTCTTAAATTTTGATCTTCATTAGTTCTCCTTTTGTCATACTAACATCAATGTGCATGTGAAAGTGATTATTATATTCCTGATTAAATTAATTTACTACTTTTTTATTTTTTTAATCTTTTAGTTTACTATTTTATTTATACGGTATAAGCTCTATAAGATAACCCCTTTATTTAGTTGTTGATAACAGTTTAGTGTCAAAAGTATTAATTAATGGTATTTTAAATATTTTTATACAGAACTTGTGTGTCAAAATGTTACCATTTTATCATAGCTATTTCTTATTCTATTAAATATGAAAATGTCCAAAACTTCAGCAACAATTCCTAAACTATATATTTAAACATCAATTTCATAACATTTATTAAAATATATCATTTATAAAAGAGTTTTTCAGCCATAGAGTGAAATTGAAGAATAGTTAAAGGCAAGCTATGTCAGATATTTGCATCCTTTTTTCTAAAAGATAAAGACGTAAGGCTATAGATTTATTTAGGTTAAAAAACCATTGTATCAAGAAATATTAAAATATATATCAAGTATATGTGTTGTGTTTTTTAATGTGAAGCAAAGCCTACATAAATACAAGAATGAATGAATGTTTAAAAGTTAATAAGGTAAATCTTTGTCTTTTACAATAATAAAATAAGTTTATGATTCTGTGTTAGATATATGACAACTTTACAGAATCAACACCCAACACATCGATTTGTAAAATGCCAAAAGTGTAAGACCACATTCTTCTTGAGATCACAGCCCATTGAAAAAATCCTGAGAAAATCACCGTCATGCTCAAAATTGAAAAAACATTTTCTCCTCTACCAATCACCTTCCTTAGAAAAAATACCTGTCTCTGCTTTGGAAGTTGTATTAACGTCAACTCTGATGAACCGCTTTCTTCCACCCCTGCTGCAGTCACTGCCCTCCCACCCCCTGCAGCAGGGGAGAGTGGTTTGTTGAGTATGTTGAAAAATTTTACCATTCAACAGCAGTAAATTAAGTCATCGGTCAAGTGACTGAACTAAAAAATAAAGAGAGTTTGGTTGGTATGGTGATAGCTCCAGTAATAAATACAAATAAGCAGCGGTATGCATTGATGCAATAACTTGTATTTATTTTTGTCTTTTTCTTAATTTTGTACTTTTTTTCCTCTATATATCAAGAACAGTAGAAACTGCTATATGATTGCTGTGACACGAACGAGTAGACAAAGAATTTAAAACTGTTCCTGAGGGTTCTCAGCAAAAAAACATTTGAATTAAATTGTTAAAAAATAATATAGGGGATACACCATGTTTGCATACATTTATGAATAATCTAAATGGTCTATAACAACATAATATAAGGAAGATTTTTTGACGTAATATACTTGTTATTACTCTTAATTGAAATACAATTAGCATTGTTTTAAAATTAATATAATCTTTTAATATGTGTTTGTAGAGATTTATTATGTATGCAAAAAAGGTTTAAAAGTTCTATTTTAAGTCTTAGATTTTGATCTTCAATAGTTCTCCTTTTGTCATACTAATATCAATGTGCATGTAAAAGTGATTATTATATTCCTGATTATATTAATTTACTTTTTTAATTTTATTAATCTTTTAGGTTACTATTTTATTTAAATGGTATAAGATCTATAAGATAACGCCTTTATTTAGTTGTTAACAGTTTAGTGTCAAAAGTATTAATTAGTATTAGTTTGAATATTTTTATACAGAACTTGTGTGCCAAGCTTTTACGATTTTATTGTAGCTATTTCTTATTCTATTAAATATGCAAAAGTCTAAAACTGCAGCAACAATTCCTAAACTGTATATATGGATTTCATAGCATTTAGAAAAATATATCATATAAAAATTAGTCTTTCAGCCATAGAGTGAAATTGTAGAATAGTTAAATGCAAGCTATGTCACATATGTAAATTCTATTTGCATCTTTTGTTCTAAAAGATAAAGACGTAAAGCTATTGTGATGAGAGCAGGATGTGATGTCACGAGTTGGGGGCGGGGCTTAGGTCAGGTAGTCTGTGTCGCAGTTAGTTAGTGAAATCAACCTGACTAGATGTATGTTTCTGTGCTCTGTAATAAAATAGAGTTGTACCATCATTGCTGTGTCCTGCATATGTCCTGCATCTCATGACATGGTGTCAGAAGTTCTGGCCTGAGCTTCTGTTCTTGATCGATTGCAATGTCAAAGTTTACCCCACCTGAGCCTTTTGACTTCTCTCAGCCTGTAGCTTGGCCCACATGGCGTCAGCGGTTTCAGCGCTTCAGGATTGCTTCCAAACTGAACAAGGAGAGTGGTGATGTACAAGTTAATTCTCTTTTATACTCTATGGGGAAAGATGTGGAGCCAGTGTTCAATGCTTTTACTTTCCAAGAAGGGGAAGAATTTAACTTTGATATAGTTATGGATAAACTCAGTGCCCACTTTGTGCCCAAAAGAAATCTGATTCATGAGAGAGCTTGTTTTCACAAACGTAATCAGCGTGTGGGAGAATCTGTGGAGTCATTTGTGCGCAGCCTGTATGAACTAGCTGAATTCTGTGAGTTTGGTGTTGCTAAAGAAGAGCAAATCAGAGACAGAATAGTTATTGGAATTGCAGATGCTGAAGTCTCACTGAAGCTGCAGTTAGAGCCTGATTTAACATTAGATGGGGCTATTAGGATGGCCCGCCAGAGTGAACTGGTGAAAAAGCAGAGTGCTGATCTGAGGTCTGAGAGTATTGTGGATGAAGTGCAACAGTCCAAGAAAACTGCTAGTGAAAGGCACAGTGTGAGCGGTAGATCTAAAATAATGGAAAGGCCTAGAAGTGGATGGGCGCAACATGCCCGATGCACACAGTGCTACCGTGCCCATGATCAGAGTGTTACATGCCCGGCCAGAGATAAAAGATGCAGAAAATTTAACAGAATGGGCCATTTTGAAGTGGTGTGTAAAACTGAATACATTAAGGACATGCAGGTGGACAGTGACCAGGAGGGTCAGGAAGTGTCTTTTGTGGGGTCCGTTGTGGAACGGCCAAGCTCAGAGGAAGATTGGAAAGTTACTTTTACTGTAATGGGAGCCAAAGTTGATTTTTAGATTGACACAGGAGCAGATATCACTGTAATGTCTTTTGCTGAATTTATGAAACTGCCGCGACAGCCCCAGCTGGCGAAGGTTCCTACAAATGTCCATAGTCCTGGTGGCCGCATTGATTGTGTGGGGAAATTTCTTGCCAGCTGTGAGTACAAGCAAAGAAAGTTCACCATGTAGGTGCATGTGATTCGAGGTCAGTGTGTTAACAATTTATTGAGCAGAAAAGCAGCCTGTGACTTGGGCCTTGTGGCCAGAGTGAATGAGATTTCCGAAGATATGTTTGACGAGTTGGGCCTACTGAATTGCAAATCAGTCCGTATAGCACTTAAAAGTGACGCAGTCCCATACAGTATTTCTACTCCCCGTAGAATTCCGTTCCCGCTCATGCCTCAAGTGGAGAAAGAGCTTATGCTCATGAAGTCTATGGGGGTTATTGAAGAGGTTGTTGAAGCGACTGATTGGTGTGCCCCCATTGTTCCAGTTGCAAAGAAAAACGGAAAGGTGCGCATCTGTGTGGACCTGAAAAGGTTGACTGAGGCAGTGAAGAGAGAGAGATTTGTGCTGCCGACATTAGAAGATATAGCTCCAAAGTTGGCTGGGGCAAAGTTCTTTTCCACATTAGACGCTTCTAGCGGCTTTTGGCAGATCCCCCTGGATCCAAATTGCCACAAACTGACTACCTTTATCACACCAGTAGGTCGGTTCTGCTTCTGCAGACTTCCCTTTGGGATATCCTCCATTCCTGAAATCTTTCAAAGGGAAATGAGTTCTCTCCTGAGTGACCACGTGGGCACAGCGGTCATCATGGACGACATTCTAGTGTATGGGTCTACAGTGGAGGAGCATGATCAGCGTTTAAGTTGTGTGCTACAGGCTATCAAAGAGTCTGGGCTGAAGCTGAATAAAGAGAAATGTAATTTTAGGAAAACTGAATTATGTTACTTTGGGCATATCATCAACGGGGATGGCATCAAGCCAGACCCCGAGAAAATTTGTGCTATTGAACAGATGAAAAGTCCTTCTGATGTACATGACACCCTTGAGATGCCAGAGACTTTTAATGAGACTGCTCAGGTTCAATGTTCAGGCAGTGCATGTGCCGGGGAAACAACTGGTTGTGGCAGATACACTATCCAGGCTCCCGCTGGCTGCTGCTGAAGAATCCTCCACAGAATCTGATGTGAAAGTGTATGTTGATTCAGTTCTGGCCTCTAAGTCCATTTCTTCAAGGAAACTGGAGGAAATAAAGAAAGAGACATATTTGGACACAGATCTGCAAGAGGTTATATAGTACATAAAAGAAGGCTGGCCCGAGAGCCGGGCAGCCTGGATGTCTTTAAGTGCTTACCAGCCAGAGAGGTTGCAGCTCACAGAGCTGGAGGGGTTGGTGCTGTTCCAAGAGCGCATTGTAATTCCTGTCAGCATGAGGAAGGAGATGTTAAACAGGATTCACGATGGCCACTTAGGCATTACAAAGTGCAGAGAAAGGGCAGCTACAGCTGTGTGGTGGCCTGGGATCAGCTCCGACATTGCAAATCACGTGTCTAAATGTGCCTTTTGCCGGGAATGCCGGCCTAGTCAGAGAAGGGAGCCCTTGATTTCTACTCCGCTGCCTGCGGGCCGTGGCAGAAAATAGCTGCTGATTTATGTGAACTGCACGGAAAAAAGTTCCTTGTTGTGATAGACTACTATTCCAGGTATTTGGAAATTGCACCCCTGAATGATATCACAAGTCAAGCCATTATCATTCGCCTGAAGAGCTTGTTCGCCCGGTGGGGCATTCCAGTGGAGCTGGTGAGTGATAATGGTATGCAGTTCGCTTCTACAGAGTTCAGTGCTTTCAGCAGGGAATATCACTTTGTACATTCCATGTCAAGTCCACATTATCTGCAGGCCAACGGAATGGCTGAAAGGGCAGTTCAAACAACAAAATTAATTCTAAAGCAATCTGAGCCGTACCTGGCCCTCTTGTCATACAGGGCGACGCCCATTCAAGCTACTGGGTTTAGCCCGGCACAGCAGATGCTAGGACGACAGATTCACACCACTTTACCCTCAGTGGGTGTCTTCAAGCCGCCTGGCCCTGTTCCTCAGGACGAAGTCCTTAGGAGGGTGAAGAGGCCAAAAAGGGTTATCGTTTCTTCTACGACAGGAGACATTCTGTCAGGCCCTTGAACTGAATGCGGGGCAAACTGTCAGAATTAAACTGGATGATGAGAAGAAATGGAAGACGCCTGCTATGGTAGTTGGCCGCTCTCCAGAACCAAGGTCTTATACAGTCCTTACTGAGGGAGGGATGGTTACACACCGTAACCGAAGACATCTTCAGCCTGTACCTGAGAGTCTGGAACTGGATGCCTCAGTACCACCGCCGGTGGGATCCCCTGTTCTAAGAGAGGTGCCTTCCCCTCAGCAAGATCACAGCGGGGATATATCTTTGCCTCCAATGGACTCTAATTCACCATCTTCTGTATCAGAGGACAGTTCATGCAAAGTTACATCAAGCGGAAGAGTGGTGAGACTTCCGGTCCGATATAGGGACTGACTTTAGCTAGAACAGTGACCGGAAGTATGGGCAGAATAATCCCATGGTCACTGTGGACTAGGGTAGTCTACCCCGATGTCCAAGTCAGGATGTAATTTATGTGTTTATATTTTCTGAACCTATTTGTTTATTTATTGTTAAAAAAAAATGTTGTTGTATACTTTGGAAAAGGGGAAGATGTGATGAGAGCAGGATGTGATGTCAAGAGTTGGGGGCGGGGCTTAGGTTCGGTAGTCTGTGTCGCAGTTAGTTAGTGAAATCAACCTGACTAGATGTATGTTTCTGTGCTCTGTAATAAAATAGAGTTGTACCATCATTGCTGTGTCCTGCATATGTCCTGCATCTCATGACAGCTATAGATTTATTTAGGAGGGGAAATCCATTGTATCAAGAAATATTAAAATGATACATCAAGTATATGTGTTGTAATTTCAATATGAATCAAAGCCTACATAAATACAAGAATGAATAAATTATAACATATAGAAGATGACAAACAGAATTATTTAAACGTACGCAACAAGATGTATACAAATAAGAAAATGCAATTATGGATATAATGCTCAAACAGGGTTATTTAAAGGTTAATAAGTTAAATATTTGTATTTTGCAATAATAAAATAAACTTAATGATTCTGTGTTAGATATACAACAACTTCATAGAATCAACACCAAATGCAGCGATTTGTAAAAGGCCAAAAGTGTAAGGCCATTCTTCTTGGGATCACAGCCCAATGAAAAAATCTTGAGAAAATTACTGTCACGTACAAGATTGAAAAATCAATTTCTCCTCTCCCAATCACCTGCCGAAGAAAAAGCACCTGTCTCTGATGTGGAACTTGCAGTAACGTCAACCCTGATGCACCACGTTCTTCCACTCTTGCTGCAGACACTGCCCTCCCACCCCCTGCAGCAGGGGAGAGTGGTTTGTTGAGTATGTTTAAAAATGTTACCATTAGACAGCATTAAATTAAGTCATCGGACAGGTGACTGAATTAAAGATAGAGAGAATTTGGTTGATATGGTGATAGCTCCAGTAATAAATATAAATAAACAGCGGTATGCATAGATGCAATTACTTATTTATTTATATTGTACTAGTCCTAAAGCCCATGCACATGGGACATTTTTTGTAGTACAGTGGTCCCACCCCTTGCTATCTCTCTTCCCCCTCTTTTGCTCTCTTTTGCGTTCTCTCTCTCTCGCCTCTCTTTTGTGCTCTCTCTCCCCCTTTCTTTTGCGCTCTCTCTCCCCTCTCTTTTGCTCTCTTCCCCTCTCTTTTGCTCTCTCCCCCTCTCTTTTGCTCTCTCCCCCTCTCTTTTGCTCTCTCTCGCCCTCTCTTTTGCTCTCTCTCCCTCTCTCTTTTGCTCTCTCTCCCCTCTCTTTTGCTCTCTCTCTCCCCTCTCTTTTGCTCTCTCTCCCCTCTCTTTTGCTCTCTCTCTCCCCTCTCTTTTGCTCTCTCCCCTCTCTTTTGCTCTCTCCCCTCTCTTTTGCTCTTTCTTCCCCACCTCTTTTGCTTTCTTTCTCCCACCTATTTTGCTCTCTCCCCTCTCTTTTTTGCTCTGTCTCCCCCTCTCATTTGCTCTTTCTCCCCCTCTTTTTTGCTCTCTCTCCCCCCTATCTTTTGTTTTCCCCTCTCTCCTTTGCTCACTCTCTCCCCTCTCCTTTGCTCTCTCCCTCTCTCCTTTGCTCTCTCTCCCCCTCTCCTTTGCTCTCTCTCTCCCCTCTCCTTTGCTCTCTCTCCCCCCTCTTTTGCTCTCCCTCCCCCTCTCCTTTGCTCTCTCTCCCCCCTCTCCTTTGCTCTCTCTCTCCCCCCTTTCCTTTGCTCTCTCCCCCCTCTCCTTTGCTCTCTCCCCCTCTCCTTTGCTCTCTCCCTTCTTTCCTTTGCTCTCTCTCCCCCCTCTCCTTTGCTCTCTCTCCCCCTCTCTTTTGCTCTCTTTCTCTCTCTCCCTTTCTTTTGCTCTCTCTCCCCCCTCTCTTTAGCTCTTTCTCCCCCCTCTCTGTAGCTCTTTCTCCCCCTCTACTTTGCCCCCTCTTCATCCTCTCTTTTGCCCCCTCTCCCCCCTCTCTTTTGCTCTCTCTATGTCTCCCCACTCTTTGTTGCTCATAGGCCACGCCCACTCCCAGTCAACCACGCCCACCCCTGGGCTGACCACGCCTGGGCACACCCCCATCATGGCACTCCCGTCGGCCATGCCCCTCGCCACCCCCCCTCTGCCCAACCACGCCCACGACCACGCCCCCTGCAACGGCTGATCTGATCTGAAGTTGATCCTAAAGGCCAGGTATGTTTGTCCTCGAGCAGTCTCTACTGTGCATGACTGCATCTGACAAACATACCTGGCCTTTTATTATATAGGATTTATATTTAGTCTTTTTCTTAAATTTGTCATTTTTTTCTTGTATATATGAAGAACAGTAGAAACTGCGATATGATTGCTGTGACACAAACGAGTAGACAAATAAGTTAACATTTTTCTTGAGGGTTCCTGAGCAAAAAAAAATTTGAAGTACTTTTTCGAAAAATAAGATAGCAGATACACTGTATAAATGTATATATAATCTAATAATAATCTAAATGGTCTATTACAACTTAAAGGGACAATCTAGTCAAAATTAAACTTAGAACATGCAATTTTAAACAACTTTCCAATTTACTTTTATCATCAAATTTGCTTTGTTCCCCTCGTGGTATTTTTGAAAAGCTAAACCTAGGTAGGCTCAAACTGATTTCTAAACCGTTGAAAAACGCCTCTTAGCTCAGAGCATTTTGAAAGTTTTTCCCAGTTAGACAGTACTAGTTCATGTGTGTCATATAGATAACATTGTGCTCATTCCCGTGGAGTTATTTAGGAGTTTGCACTGATAGGTTAACATGCATGTCTGTCAAAAGCACTGAGATAAGGGGGCAGTCTGCTGAGGCTTAGAAACAAGGTAATCACAGAGGTAAAATATATATTAATATAACTGTGTTGGTTACGCAAAATTAGGGAAGGGGTAATAAAGGGATTAGCTATCTTTTCAAACAATAACAATTCTGGTGTAGACTGTCCGTTTAATATAAGGAAGATTTTTTGACATAATATACTTCTTATTTCTCTTAACTGAAATACAATTAGTATTATTTTAAAATGAATATCATGTTTTTATATGTATTTTTGTAGAGTTTTCTTGAATTCGTATGTATGTAAAATAAGATTAATTTTATTTTTCATTAGTTCTCCTTGTGTTATAGTAAAATGAATGTGCACGTAAAAGTAATTATTATATTCCTGATTTTATTCATGTACTTCTTTTTTATTTTATTAATCTTTAAGGTTACCATTTTCTTTAAACTGTATAAGATATATAAGATAACCACTTTATTTAGTTGTGTTGGTAACAGTTTAGTGTCAAAAGTATTAATTAATAGTATTTTTAATATTTTTATACAGCACTTGTGTGCCAAAATTTCACCATTTTATCGTAGCATTTTCTTGCTCTATTTAATTTGCAAATGTCCAAAACTGCAGCAACAATTCCTAAACCATATAAATAAACATGTATTTCATAGCATTTATGAAAATATTTCACATAAAATCTAGTCTTTAAACGATAGAGTGAAATTTTAGCAATATGCAAACTATTTCATATTTGTAAATTCTATTTGCATCCTTTTTTCTAAGACATAAAGTAGTATAGATATATATTGATTTAGAAGAAAAATCCATTGTATCGATAAATATTAAAATGATACATAAAGTATATGTGTTGTAATTTCAACATGAATCAAAGCCTACATAAATACAACAAGAATGAATAAATTATAACATATAGCAGGTGACAAATTGAATTATTGAATCTTAAGCCGCAAGATGTATACAAATAAGAAAATGCAATTCTGGATATAACACATGGATATTAAAGGGACATTATACACTCATTTTTTCTTTGAATAAATGTTTTGTAGATGATCTATTTATATAGCTCATAAAGTTTTTTGTTTTTTTAAATGTATAGTTTTGCTTATTTTTAAATAACATTGCTCTGATTTTAAGACTCCTAACCAAGCCCCACAGTTTTATGAGAATACCGTCAGCTCCCTACTCCAGCTTGCTCCTGTTTGTGTAAAGGGTCTTTTCATATGCAAAAGAAGGGGAGGGGGGGGGGGGAGTGTCTTATTTGCCACTTGCAGTGGGCTTTCCAGCAACCTTTTGAATAGAGCTAAACTGAGAGAGTCTAAGTAAGTTTTTAAACAGTTTTATACTGGATTTTTATATCAGTATCTGTGCATCTTATTCTTTAAAGTAATGTCTATTAGATGCAGTTATATGAAAATGAGTGTATACTGTCCCTTTAAAGTAACTGCAATATGATTGCTGTGACATGAATGAGTAAACAAAGAATAAAACATTTTTCCTGAGGGTTCTCAGCAAATAAAAAAAAAAGAATTAAATTTTCCATAAATAAGATAGCAGATACACAGTGTTCGCATACATTTATTAATCTTCTAAATGGTTTAATACATCTTAATATAAGGAAGATTTTTTGACATAATATTCTTGTTATTAATTTTAAATGAAATACAATTAGCATTATTTTAAAATGAATATCATCTTTAAATATGTATTTTTGTAGAGATATTTTGATCTCTAATGTATGCAGAATACGTTTAAAAATTCTAGTTTAAGTCTTAAATTTTTTTTTTTTTTTTTTTTCAACATGTTTTTATTAAGAGACCGTGATACAGTTAGATCAACAAAACATGAAAATTACAAAGAAAATAATCGCATAATCAATCATACATAAAAAGAGAAAAAATACAATTTGCGAATAGTGCATCTTGGAATCTTGTTTTAAACTTTTACTGAACTAAGGAAAACCTAATATGCCTATGCTAACAGTAGTAATACCATCTCAGTGCTCAATCTGTGGTGTAATCGTGTCTACCTGGGGACATCTTTCATAAATTGCACTCAAACATGGATAATGTCTGTCAGGGCTTTGAATCAAGAGAGCTCGTAGCGTTGTCAGGTGGCCTGTTTTAGGGTATCGGATTTAATATAATTTTCCCAAGTAATTTGGAGTTCTATAAATTGATCCCTCTTGCCCGTTAAAAAGGAACCATATTCTTCCAGTTCTATCAGGTCTGAGACCTTATTGCGCCAAGTGGCCACTGAAGGGACATCGGGGGATCTCCAGTTTAGTGCAATTAATACCTTTAAGCTGTTTCTCATAATTTTTAACAGGGGAGTAAAGTGGGGATGGGGCAGTTTAATGGATTTGTTTAACAACCAGACCAGGGGGTCCAGAGGGAGGGTAAATTGAAAAATTTGTTCTATCTCTGAGATCACTGAACGCCATAGCCAGTGGACCTGGGAGCACCACCACCACATATGACTCATTCCGCTACCATGGTGGCCACACCTCCAACAACGGTTATTGGACTTTGGAAAGAGTTTGTGGATTCTCCTGGGGGTCAGGTACCAGCCATGTAATATCTTGTAGTTAATTTCCTTAATGGAGGCTGACATGGAGGCGGATTTAACATTATGAAAGATGTTAGTTGCTGTCTGGGGTGTAATGATAACTCCTAGTTCCCTCTCCCACATTTCTATGGAGTGAGGTAAGTTGCCTGGGGGCAGTTGGGTGACGATGTTGTAAATGTGGGAAAGGCAGTGCCTAATCGGAGGTGAGGATGTGTATAGTTTTTCAATGTTGGTAAGTGGTCGCAACAAGTTCAGACGCTGTGGGTGAGTTGTGAGATAGTGGTGTACCCTTCTGTATGAAAACCAGTTTTTGGCCCAGCTCTGACCGGAGTCTATTAATAGCTCTTGAGTCTTTATCTGTTCGTTGTTAGTCAAGGACCACAGAGGGATGTCATGACTCTTGTTGAGTGTTCCTGCGTCACTCGGTAGGGGAGGGAGGGTGAACTCGTCGTTGTGGAGCAATGATGTTAAGGGGCCTGGGCAGGAGGAAATATATGGGTTTGACTTATTAGTGGAATCCCATACTTTCAGGGTTTCTCGTGTGATCGGGTTTTTAATTAGTTTGAGTGAGGTTTGGAAGCCTGGGTTCCAACACAAAGAGGGGAGATTAAAATCTGGGTTAAGTTTTTCTTCTAGTGAAACCCACCTCTTGTGACTCCCGTGAATCCTCCAGTCAAGAACCCTCTGGAGGAATATTGATCTATGGTACGAGTCAATATCGGGGACCCCTAGACCTCCCTGAGTTGTGGAGCGGGACATCACGAGTTTGTTTATTCTGGGGGGTCGCCTATTCCAGATGAATGAACTAAACAGTTGCTGCATCTGTGGTATGTATGTGTTAGGGAGTTGGATGGGGAGGGTCTGCATAATATATAGCAGTCTGGGAAAGGCATTCATTTTGATTGTGTTTATCCTTCCTAACCAGGACAAACGGTTCCTTGTCCAGGATGAAAGGTCCCGAACTAGAGCAGTTTTTATAGCTGAATAATTCAGCTTGAACATTAAATCAAAATTATCTGCTAAATGAATCCCCAGGTATTTAAGGGAATCTTTGTTCCATTTGAATGGGCATATTTTGGAGATCAAGTTTGCCAGTGAGGAGCTAATAGCCACTCCCAGCATTTCGGATTTGTCATGATTAATTTTGTAGTTGGAAAGAACTCGGAATGTCTCCAGCTCCACAAGTAGATGTGGAATTGACTCGGATGGGGTAGTTAAGGAAAACATGACGTCATCTGCGAAGAGTGACATCTTGTATTCTTCGTCTCCTACAGTCAGACCTCGTATGTTTTTATTAGACCTAATTTTGGTCGCCAAAGTCTCAATAAGGCATGTGAAAAGTAAGGGGGAAAGGGGGCAGCCCTGCCTAGTGCCGTTTGTTATCTGGAACGGGGAAGATAGAATTCCGTTAAGGGCTATCCTAGCGCTCGGTTTGTTGTATAACGCGAATATTCTATGTAGTGTCTTCTCCCCAAGACCGAAAGCCCTCAATGTTGCAGTAAGAAAAGGCCATCCGACTCTGTCGAAGGCCTTCTCAGCGTCTGTGGAAATCCAAAGTGAGGGAGTAAGGTTAGTCTTAGCATGCCACAACAAGTGCATATTACGCACTGTGTTGTCTCTTGCTTCTCTGAATGGTACGAAGCCAACCTGGTCTCTGTGGATAATGTGGGGTAAGATTAAGTTAAGTCTGTTAGCAATGATTTTGGCAAAAAGTTTGATATCCGTATTTAAGAGGGAAATCGGTCTATAGTTAGGGATGGACATAACAGGTTTATTTGGTTTTGGTATCAGAGCGATGTTGGCCTGTAAGGCCGACGGTGGGAAGGGTTTGTCCTGATCTATGCTATGAAAATAAGCCAGGAGGTGTGGTGTTAGCACGTCTCTAAAGGATGTGTAGTAAGTGTTACCAAATCCGTCTGGGCCTGGGGATTTACCTGGTTTCAATGATTTTATGGCTAGTTTAATTTCGTCAGTGGAAATGGGAGCGTCTAAGTCGACCTTTTGTTCTTCACTAATTTGGGGTAAGTTTAGTTGAGATAGATAGTTTAGAATAGTGGAATTCACAAGAGGAGGAGATTCTGAGGACAGGTTGTAAAGTGAGCTGTAGTATTGTTTAAAACTGTCTGCTATGTCGTTAGATGTGTATCGGTCTTGTCCCTTTTCGTCTTTGATATGTAAAATGTATCTACTGAGAGCTTTCCGTCTGAGCTGCCTTGCCAACAGCTTACCCTGTTTGTTGGCACCTTCATAGTAAGTTTTTTTCAGAAATAAGGCACTACGTTTGGCCTCCTTTCCAAGGTAGCAGTTGAGCTGTTGCTGTTTGTGCTCTAAACTGTCCTGGAGGGAACGGTCTTTAGGGAACAATTTATGTATTTCCTGAAGTTTGTCTAAGTCCGTGAGTAAGGAGGTTAGGTAGAGTTGTTGTTGTTTCGTCTTAGCCGCCTTTAGAGCGATCAATTCGCCCCTGAGGACACACTTATGGGCATTCCAGATATGCTGTTGGCAAATATCTGGGGTGGTGTTTGTTCTAAAGTACTCTTCAATAGACTTAGTTAAGTTAATCTTAGCCATTGGGTCATTTAAAAGAGACTCATCAAGTCTCCAAGTCCGGGGATTATTGGTATCTATGGGGAGATTAAATGTACAACTGACCATAGCATGGTCGGACCACGTTATGGGATGTATATCAGAGTGACGTGCATGAATTAGGCTGGTAACATCTGTTAGTATGTAATCAATCCTAGAGTAACTTTGATGTGGGTGGGAGTAAAAAGTGAAATCTTTGTCATGCGGGTGGTGGATTCGCCAGATATCATGCATGGCCAGGGCATGCAATTTGGACTTAATTAATTTTAAAGTTTTGGAGGGAATAGCAGACTTGCCAGAGGAGCAGTCTATGGTGGGGTCTAGGGCAATGTTAAAGTCTCCTCCGAGTACCAAGCTACCCCTAGTTGACTCTAAGAGTTTGTTGCCTAACTGGTGGAAGAAACTGGTGACATCTAGGCTAGGGGCATAGATATTAACTAGGGTTATAAGTTTCCTATGCAAAAGTCCTGAGATAATTAAGTATCTACCCATTTTGTCTTTTTCTATTGACGTGACCTGAAAAGGAAAATTCTTTTTAATCATAATACACACCCCATTACGTTTTGAGCTGTCAGAGGAAAAGTATGCATTACCAAATTTCTGGAATGAGGCACGAGGTTCTCGACCTCTTTTGAAGTGGGTCTCTTGCAACATTACAATGTCACACCTAAGTCTCTTATAATCCCTTAAGGCTATGGTTCTCTTTTGTGGTATGTTGAGTCCCTTGACATTGTGAGATAGGACTCTGTAGTTTGACCTATCCATCTATAGTGGTACGTTTGGGGATATGAAAGATTACGCATGACAAGCACATTTTTAACAGGCAAACTGAGGCAAACTTGAAAGGTATCTTGTAGAGAGCATGAGAGGTTACAAACATGGCATGTAATAACATCAAAATAAAGTACAAACATAAATTCTTAGCTAAACCAACTAAAAGTGTACAATTAGAACTATACACCATAATCGGGGGGTGACTGGTGTTACATAAAGCTCTAATAAGCAATTTAGATCTAAAGTTGGAGTACCAGGTGCGGACCCATGTTAGAAGGGAGGGAGCCAAAGGGAGAGGTGAAAAGGTAGGAGAGGGAGGTTTGGGGGAGGGAGAATTGAGGACAGGAAGGGTTGGTTATAGGGATAGTAGGTTTAGGTCAGTCTGGGCATGGTCTCGGCACATCTGAAAAATGGCATAAACATTAAGTGTACAAAATACATTCATCAAAAGGCATAACAAGTTATAGACCACCCAGTAGTCATGGGGAAAGTCCAGAAATCTGTGGAAAAAGAAAAAGGAAAAAAAAAAGAACCATACACTACCCTAACCACAACTTTAAAAACAAGAATTGAAATCTTACCCTATTACCCAGGGCCAGAGATAGTCCAGAAACAATTAAGTGGGAGCCTGAGCTTGTGTTTTAGCATGATCTCCCTAGGCCATTAGCTAGTGATATGAGTCTAATATTTGTTGCAGAGGATCACGGCTGTGGAGGGTTTCGCAGGTCGGGAGAACCATTGGGTGCAGGGTCGGTTTTTCTTCTCTTAGAGTTGACCTTATTCCATTGAGGGCGCTGTTCCTTGGGGTTGTCCCCCCCTCTGTCTGGTTGTCTTGAGGTGGTCGCAAGGACATCTTCGTCTGGAGGCTCAATGTTGATGTTCAGTTTCTTGGATACAGTGTCTAAGTCCTGGAAGGATTTGTATATGATTTGAGAGCCATTATGGGAGATTATCAGGCTGAATGGGTATCCCCAGCGGTATTTGATGTTGTGATCTTGCAGGGCCTTAGTAAGGAATCTGACCTCTCTCCGTCTCTGGATAGTTTGTGGGCAGAGATCTTGAAAAATTTGTATAGTATGACCTTTATAGGAAATGGAGCGCCTGGTTCTCGCTGATTGCCAGATGTCATCTTTGGTAGTAAATCTGAGAAATCTCATTATCACGTCCCTGGGTGGAGCAGGAGGTTTGGATGGTGGTCTTAGCGCCCTATGAATCCGCTCAATCTCATCAGGTTGTAAGGGGGGTAATCCGGGATTCAAGAAATGAAATAGCTCAGCCGTATAAGATTTTAGTTGCTCTGGAGGGACTTCTTCAGGTATGCCTCTGATTCTGAGGTTATTCCTTCTCCCCCGATTATCAAGATCCTCTAGTTTCTCTTGTAGGGCCTGTACCATGGAATCTTGTATTGAGAGTTGTTGTGTGTTAGAACTGACCATGGAATTGAGCGCCTCTTGGCCTTCTTCTATGTAATCAAGCCTAGAGCTCATATCATTTAAGTCTTTCTTTAAATCCCTCATTTCGCCTTTTATAAAAGATTTCAGTGATTCAAAGTCAGATTTGGATGGGAGATCTGCTATTTGTGAGGGTAAAGTGAGTAGGGATTTATATTGCATAGGAGTAAGATCTGACTGCATCTCTGTGCTGGATTGATCCTGTGATAAAGAGGACTCAGTGTGGCCTGGGTCAGATGGCTGAAAAAAGGCTGACACTGACGGCGTGTTAGTAACAGGCTTGTTAATTTTATCTGATTTGGGGCCTTTGCGCTGAGACATCCTGGGCCAGAAAGTGTGGTAGTTTCAGAGTCACTGGGATTATACACCACTTCTAGGGGAGGTGATAAAAATTGATTTATCCTTGGTTTCAGTAGCCCCCTGGAGCTGAATTATTAGGGATCTGTGAGTAAAGCTATGCAGATCTCTGTCACTATGTATATCAGAAGCCACGAGGTAGCAGACGGGAAGGCTGACTGTGTCAGAAGGCCCAAGTCCTGGTATTTGTGAGTGAAAGTGGTAGCAGTTTTAAGATGACAAAGGGGAGTCCCAGATCTTGTGAGTTTATCCCCTATTGTGGTTAAAAGTACCCGTGAAGTATGGAAGAGGGCTGATAGTTATAGAGGTTGCCCTTTTATGTGTCCTATTCAGGTTCTAAGGCTGCTCCTACCCGGGCCCTCTCCAATTGTGTAGCCTTTGTGTGGAAGATACTCTTACCCCGGAGCCTGCAGAATGATCCGGTAGCGGTGTAGTCTTGTCAGGGACTCTGGGCCGCGTGGATAGTGCGCGGATGCGGCTGGGCCCGATCGGCAGCAGATGTTTAATAGCATCGGTAGGTGCGCCTCCTCTGTTCTCGCAGCAACAAGGACCGGAGACCCAAGGAAGCGAGCTGGAGTTGGTCTGTAGCCGTGTGGGGTCCCGAGTGCTCACTCAGGGGATGCCGGGCAGTGGGTGCCGCGAGAGGCCTATGCCAAGATGGCGACCGGGTGTCTGTGGTGGGTTAAGTCTTTTCCACAGCTTGGGGAAGGAGTAGGTATGGAAGGGACAGATGAGAGGTTTAGGATGCTCCCTGCTGTGACATGAGGGTTAGAAGAACACCGGAGTGTAATTTAGGGTCCCCATAAGGATATCTCCTTCTCTTTGAGCAATAACAGCACCGGAGCTTTAGCAAAAAGCAGCCATGTACCAGCACGGCTCGGCTCCGCCCCCCTAAGTCTTAAATTTTGATCTAATTAGTTCTCCGTTTATCATAGTATCAACAATGTGCATGTGCATATTCCTAATTATAATTATTTATTTATTTTTTATTTTGTTAATCTTTAAGTTACTATTTTATTTAAATGGTAGAAGATCTATAAGATAACCCCTTTATTTAGTTGTGTTGATAACAGTTTAATTATTAAAGTATTAAATAATGATATTTTGAATATATTTTTACAGAACTTGTGTGCCAATCTTTCACCATTTTATAGTAGCTATTTTTTACTCCATTTAATATGCAAATGTCCAAAACTGCAGCAACAATTCCTAAACTATATATATAAACATGGATTTCATAGCATTTATTAAAATATATCACATAAAAATTAATTATTTAAGTCATAGAGTGATATTGTAGAATAGCAGAATGAAAACTATGTCACATATGTAAATTCTATTTGCATCCTTTTTCTAATAGATAAAGACATAAAGATATATTTTTATTTAGAAAAAAAATCCATTATATCAAGAAATATTAAAATGATACATTATGCATATGTGTAGTAATTGTATCATAAATCAAAGCCTATATAAATACAAGAATTAATCAATTATAACATATAGCAGATGACAAATTGAAGTATTAAATCATAAGCAACAAGATGCATACAAAAAGAAAATGCAATTGTGGACATAATGTGCAAATGGGATTATTTAAAAGTTAATAAAGTAAATATTTAATATACATCAACTTCACAGAATCAGTAACCAATGCATCAATTTATACAATGCCAAAAGTCTAAGATGCATGAAATATTGCTGATAAAATTACTGTCACGTTCAAGTTTGAAAAATCATTTTCTCCTCTACCAATTACCTGCCTAAGAAAAAGCACCTGTCTCTGCTTTAGTACTTGTACAGTCAGAAGTAGCAGCTCCTTAAATAGAAGTTCCAGCTCTATACACTGTCAGAAGTAACAGCTAAATACACTGTCAGAAGTAGCAGATCTATACGCAGTCAGAAGTAGCAGCTAAATACACTGTCAGAAGTAGCAGCTAAATACACTGTCAGAAGTAGCAGCTCTATACACAGTCGAAAGTAGCAGCTTGATACACAGTCAGAAGTAGCAGCTAAATACACAGTCAGAAGTAGCAGCTTAATACACTGTCAGAAGTAGCAGCTAAATACACTGTCTGAAGTAGCAGCTTAATACACTGTCAGAAGTAGCAGCTAAATACACAGTCAGAAGTAGCAGCTTAATACACTGTAAGAAGTAGCAGCTTAATACACTGTCAGAAGTAGCAGCTAAATACACTGTCAGAAGTAGCAGCTAAATACACAGTCAGAAGTAGCAGCTTAATACACTGTCAGAAGTAGCAGCTAAATACACTGTCAGAAGTAGCAGCTAAATACACTGTCTGAAGTAGCAGCTTAATACACTGTCAGAAGTAGCAGCTAAATACACAGTCAGAAGTAGCAGCTTAATACACTGTAAGAAGTAGCAGCTTAATACACTGTCAGAAGTAGCAGCTAAATACACTGTCAGAAGTAGCAGCTAAATACACAGTCAGAAGTAGCAGCTTAATACACTGTCAGAAATAGCAGCTAAATACACTGTCAGAAGTAGTAGCTAAATACACTGTCAGAAGTATCAGCTTAATACACTGTCAGAAGTAGCAGCTAAATACAGTCTGAAGTAGCAGCTTAATACACTGTCAGAAGTAGCAGCTAAATACACTTTCAGAAGCAGCAGCTTAATACACTGTCAGAAGTAGCAGCTAAATACACTGTCTGAAGTAGCAGCTCCATACACAGTCAGAAGTAGCAGCTTAATACACTATCAGATGTAGCAGCTGAATACAATGTCAGAAGTAGCAGCTAAATACACAGTCAGAAGTAGCAGCTAAATACATTGTCAGATGTAGCAGCTAAATACACTGTCAGAAGTAGCAGCTCCATACACAGTCAGAAGTAGCAGCTCAATACACTCTCAGAAGTAGCAGCTAAATACACAGTCTGAAGTAGCAGCTTAATACACTGTCAGAAGTAGCAGCTAAATACACTGTCAGAAGTAGCAGCTTAATACACTGTCAGAAGTAGCAGCTAAATACACTGTCTAAAGTAGCAGCTCCATACACAGTCAGAAGTAGCAGCTTAATACACAGTCAGAAGTTACAGCTTAATACACTGTCAGAAGTAGCAGCTTAACACACTGTCAGATGTAGCAGCTAAATACACTGTCAGATGTAGCAGCTAAATACACTGTCAGAAGTAGCAGCTAAATACACTGTCAGAAGTAGCAGCTTAATACACAGTCAGAAGTAGCAGCTTAATACACTGTCAGAAATAGCAGCTAAATACATTGTCAGAAGTAGCAGCTCCATACACAGTCAGAAGTAGCAGCTCAATACACTCTCAGAAGTAGCAGCTAAATACACAGTCAGAAGTAGCAGCTAAATACACTGTCAGATGTAGCAGCTAAATACACTGTCAGAAGTAGCAGCTCCATACACAGTCAGAAGTAGCAGCTCAATACACTCTCAGAAGTAGCAGCTAAATACACAGTCAGAAGTAGCAGCTAAATACACTGTCAGAAATAGCAGCTAAATACACTGTCAGAAGTAGCAGCTCCATACACAGTCAGAAGTAGCAGCTCAATACACTCTCAGAAGTAGCAGCTAAATACACAGTCAGAAGTAGCAGCTAAATACACTATCAGAAGTAGCAGCTAAAGCTAAATACACAGTTGCTAAATACACAGTCAGAAGTAGCAGCTTAATACACTGTCAAATGTAGCAGCTAAATACACTGTCAGAAGTAGCAGCTCTATACACAGTCAGAAGTAGCAGCTACATACACTGTCAGAAGTAGCAGCTCTATACACAGTCAGAAGTAGCAGCTAAATACAATCAGAAGTAGCAGCTAAATACACTGTCAGAAGTAGCTGCTAAATACACTGTCAGAAGTAGCAGCTAAATACAATGTCAGAAGTAGCAGCTAAATACACAGTCAGAAGTAGCAGCTAAATACAATGTCAGAAGTAGCAGCTAAATACACAGTCAGAAGTAGCAGCTAAATACACTGTCAGTAGTAGCAGCTCCATACACAGTCAGAAGTAGCAGCTAAATACACTGTCAGAAGTAGCTTCTAAATACACTGTCAGAAGTAGCAGCTAAATACGTCAGAAGTAGCAGTTTAATACACTTTCAGAAGTAGCAGCTATATACACAGTCAGAAGTAGCAGCTAAATACACTGTCAGAAGTAGCAGCTCCATACACAGTCAGAAGTAGCAGCTAAATACACTGTCAGAAGTAGCAGCTCCATACACAGTCAGAAGTAGCAGCTAAATACAGTGTCAGAAGTAGCAGCTAAATACAATGTCAGAAGTAGCAGCTAAATACACAGTCAGAAGTAGCAGCTAAATACACAGTCAGAAGTAGCAGCTTAATACACTGTCAGAAGTAGCAGCTAAATACACTGTCAGAAGTAGCAGCTCCATACACAGACAGAAGTAGCAGCTAAATACACTGTCAGAAGTAGCAGCTAAATACAATGTCAGAAGTAGCAGCTTAATACACTGTCAGAAGTAGCAGCTAAATACACAGTCAGAAGTAGCAGCTTAATACACTGTCAGAAATAGCAGCTAAATACATTGTCAGAAGTAGCAGCTCCATACACAGTCAGAAGTAGCAGCTCAATACACTCTCAGAAGTAGCAGCTAAATACACAGTCAGAAGTAGCAGCTACATACACTGTCAGATGTAGCAGCTAAATACACTGTCAGATGTAGCAGCTGAATACAATGTCAGAAGTAGCAGCTAAATACACAGTCAGAAGTAGCAGCTAAATACATTGTCAGATGTAGCAGCTAAATACACTGTCAGAAGTAGCAGCTCCATACACAGTCAGAAGTAGCAGCTCAATACACTCTCA
The DNA here is from genome assembly GCF_027579735.1 of Bombina bombina. Taxonomy (NCBI): domain Eukaryota; kingdom Metazoa; phylum Chordata; class Amphibia; order Anura; family Bombinatoridae; genus Bombina; species Bombina bombina. The sequence goes on along the minus strand of NC_069504.1, from coordinate 853,935,483 downwards.
GAAGTAGCAGCTAAATACACAGTCTGAAGTAGCAGCTTAATACACTGTCAGAAGTAGCAGCTAAATACACTGTCAGAAGTAGCAGCTTAATACACTGTCAGAAGTAGCAGCTAAATACACTGTCTAAAGTAGCAGCTCCATACACAGTCAGAAGTAGCAGCTTAATACACAGTCAGAAGTTATAGCTTAATACACTGTCAGAAGTAGCAGCTTAACACACTGTCAGATGTAGCAGCTAAATACACTGTCAGATGTAGCAACTTAATACACTGTCAGAAATAGCAGCTAAATACACTGTCAGAAGTAGCAGCTCCATACACAGTCAGAAGTAGCAGCTAAATACACTGTCAGAAGTAGCAGCTAAATACAATGTCAGAAGTAGCAGCTTAATACACTGTCAGAAGTAGCAGCTAAATACACTGTCAGAAGTAGCAGCTAAATACAATGTCAGAAGTAGCAGCTAAATACAATGTCAGATGTAGCAGCTAAATACACTGTCAGAAGTAGCAGCTAAATACACTGTCAGAAGTAGCAGCTAAATACACTGTCAGAAGTAGCAGCTCCATACACTGTCAGAAGTAGCAGCTAAATACACAGCCAGAAGTAGCAGCTAAATACAATGTCAGAAGTAGCAGCTAAATACACTGTCAGAAGTAGCTTAATACACTGTCAGAGGTAGCAGCTAAATACAATGTCAGAAGTAGCAGCTTAATACACTGTCAGATGTAGCAGCTAAATACACTGTCAGAAGTAGCAGCTCCATACACAGTCAGAAGTAGCATCTCAATACACTCTCAGAAGTAGCAGCTAAATACACAGTCAGAAGTAGCAGCTAAATACACTGTCAGAAGTAGCAGGTAAATACAATGTCAGAAGTAGCAGCTTAATACACTGTCAGATGTAGCAGCTAAATACACTGTCAGAAGTAGCAGCTCCATACACAGTCAGAAGTAGCAGCTCAATACACTCTCAGAAGTAGCAGCTAAATACACAGTCAGAAGTAGCAGCTAAATACACTATCAGAAGTAGCAGCTAAAGCTAAATACACAGTTGCTAAATACACAGTCAGAAGTAGCAGCTTAATACACTGTCAGATGTAGCAGCTAAATACACTGTCAGAAGTAGCAGCTCTATACACATTCAGAAGTAGCAGCTCCATGCACAGTCAGAAGTAGCAGCTAAATACACTCTCAGAAGTAGCAGCTAAATACACAGTCATAAGTAGCAGCTTAATGCACTGTCAGAAATAGCAGCTAAATACATTGTCAGAAGTAGCAGCTCCATACACAGTCAGAAGTAGCAGCTCAATACACTCTCAGAAGTAGCAGCTAAATACACAGTCAGAAGTAGCAGCTAAATACACTGTCAGATGTAGCAGCTAAATACACTGTCAGAAGTAGCAGCTCCATACACAGTCAGAAGTAGCAGCTCAATACACTCTCAGAAGTAGCAGCTAAATACACAGTCAGAAGTAGCAGCTAAATACACTGTCAGAAATAGCATCTAAATACACTGTCAGAAGTAGCAGCTCCATACACAGTCAGAAGTAGCAGCTCAATACACTCTCAGAAGTAGCAGCTAAATACACAGTCAGAAGTAGCAGCTAAATACACTATCAGAAGTAGCAGCTAAAGCTAAATACACAGTTGCTAAATACACAGTCAGAAGTTGCAGCTTAATACACTGTCAAATGTAGCAGCTAAATACACTGTCAGAAGTAGCAGCTCTATACACAGTCAGAAGTAGCAGCTCCATACACAGTCAGAAGTAGCAGCTAAATACACTGTCAGAAGTAGCAGCTCTATACACAGTCAGAAGTAGCAGCTAAATACAGTCAGAAGTAGCAGCTAAATACACTGTCAGAAGTAGCAGCTAAATACACTGTCAGAAGTAGCAGCTAAATACAATGTCAGAAGTAGCAGCTAAATACACAGTCAGAAGTAGCAGCTAAATACACTGTCAGAAGTAGCAGCTCTATACACAGTCAGAAGTAGCAGCTCCATACACAGTCAGAAGTAGCAGCTAAATACACTGTCAGAAGTAGCAGCTAAATACACTGTCAGAAGTAGCAGCTAAATACACTGTCAGAAGTAGCAGTTTAATACACTTTCATAAGTAGCAGCTATATACACAGTCAGAAGTAGCAGCTAAATACACTGTCAGAAGTAGCAGCTCCATACACAGTCAGAAGTAGCAGCTCCATACACAGTCAGAAGTAGCAGCTAAATACACAGTCAGAAGTAGCAGCTAAATACAATGTCAGAAGTAACAGCTCCATACACATTCAGAAGTAGCAGCTCAATACACTCTCAGAAGTAGCAGCTAAATACACAGTCTGAAGTAGCAGCTTAATACACTGTCAGAAGTAGCAGCTAAATACACTGTCAGAAGTAGCAGCTTAATACACTGTCAGAAGTAGCAGCTAAATACACTGTCTAAAGTAGCAGCTCCATACACAGTCAGAAGTAGCAGCTTAATACACAGTCAGAAGTTGCAGCTTAATACACTGTCAGAAGTAGCAGCTTAATACACTGTCAGATGTAGCAGCTAAATACACTGTCAGATGTAGCAGCTAAATACACTGTCAGAAGTAGCAGCTAAATACACTGTCAGAAGTAGCAGCTAAATACGTCAGAAGTAGCAGTTTAATACACTTTCAGAAGTAGCAGCTAAATACACAGTCAGAAGTAGCAGCTAAATACACTGTCAGAAGTAGCAGCTACATACACAGTCAGAAGTAGCAGCTAAATACACTGTCAGAAGTAGCAGCTCCATACACAGTCAGAAGTAGCAGCTAAATACAATGTCAGAAGTAGCAGCTAAATACAATGTCAGAAGTAGCAGCTAAATACACAGTCAGAAGTAGCAGCTTAATACACTGTCAGAAGTAGCAGCTAAATACACTGTCTAAAGTAGCAGCTCCATACACAGTCAGAAGTAGCAGCTTAATACACAGTCAGAAGTTACAGCTTAATACACTGTCAGAAGTAGCAGCTTAATACACTCTCAGAAGTAGCAGCTAAATACACAGTCAGAAGTAGCAGCTTAATACACTGTCAGAAATAGCAGCTAAATACATTGTCAGAAGTAGCAGCTCCATACACAGTCAGAAGTAGCAGCTCAATACACTCTCAGAAGTAGCAGCTAAATACACAGTCAGAAGTAGCAGCTAAATACACTGTCAGAAGTAGCAGCTAAATACACTGTCTGAAGTAGCAGCTTAATACACTGTCAGAAGTAGCAGCTAAATACACAGTCAGAAGTAGCAGCTAAATACACTGTCAGAAGTAGCAGCTAAATACACTGTCAGAAGTATCACCTTAATACACTGTCAGAAGTAGCAGCTAAATACAGTCTGAAGTAGCAGCTTAATACACTGTCAGAAGTAGCAGCTAAATACACTTTCAGAAGTAGCAGCTTAATACACTGTCTGAAGTAGCAGCTCCATACACAGTCAGAAGTAGCAGCTTAATACACTGTCAGATGTAGCAGCTGAATACAATGTCAGAAGTAGCAGCTCCATACACAGTCAGAAGTAGCAGCTCAATACACTCTCAGAAGTAGCAGCTAAATACACAGTCTGAAGTAGCAGCTTAATACACTGTCAGAAGTAGCAGCTAAATACACTGTCAGAAGTAGCAGCTTAATACACTGTCAGAAGTAGCAGCTAAATACACTGTCTAAAGTAGCAGCTCCATACACAGTCAGAAGTAGCAGCTTAATACACAGTCAGAAGTTACAGCTTAATACACTGTCAGAAGTAGCAGCTTAACACACTGTCAGATGTAGCAGCTAAATACACTGTCAGATGTAGCAGCTAAATACACTGTCAGAAGTAGCAGCTAAATACACTGTCAGAAGTAGCAGCTTAATACACAGTCAGAAGTAGCAGCTTAATACACTGTCAGAAATAGCAGCTAAATACATTGTCAGAAGTAGCAGCTCCATACACAGTCAGAAGTAGCAGCTCAATACACTCTCAGAAGTAGCAGCTAAATACACAGTCAGAAGTAGCAGCTAAATACACTGTCAGAAGTAGCAGCTAAATACACTGTCAGAAGTAGCAGCTAAATACACTGTCAGAAGTAGCAGTTTAATACACTTTCATAAGTAGCAGCTATATACACAGTCAGAAGTAGCAGCTAAATACACTGTCAGAAGTAGCAGCTCCATACACAGTCAGAAGTAGCAGCTCCATACACAGTCAGAAGTAGCAGCTAAATACACAGTCAGAAGTAGCAGCTAAATACAATGTCAGATGTAACAGCTCCATACACATTCAGAAGTAGTAGCTCAATACACTCTCAGAAGTAGCAGCTAAATACACAGTCTGAAGTAGCAGCTTAATACACTGTCAGAAGTAGCAGCTAAATACACTGTCAGAAGTAGCAGCTTAATACACTGTCAGAAGTAGCAGCTAAATACACTGTCTAAAGTAGCAGCTCCATACACAGTCAGAAGTAGCAGCTCAATACACAGTCAGAAGTTGCAGCTTAATACACTGTCAGAAGTAGCAGCTTAATACACTGTCAGATGTAGCAGCTAAATACACTGTCAGATGTAGCAGCTAAATACACTGTCAGAAGTAGCAGCTAAATACACTGTCAGAAGTAGCAGCTAAATACGTCAGAAGTAGCAGTTTAATACACTTTCAGAAGTAGCAGCTAAATACACAGTCAGAAGTAGCAGCTAAATACACTGTCAGAAGTAGCAGCTAAATACACTGTCAGAAGTAGCAGCTACATACACAGTCAGAAGTAGCAGCTAAATACACTGTCAGAAGTAGCAGCTCCATACACAGTCAGAAGTAGCAGCTAAATACAATGTCAGAAGTAGCAGCTAAATACAATGTCAGAAGTAGCAGCTAAATACACAGTCAGAAGTAGCAGCTTAATACACTGTCAGAAGTAGCAGCTAAATACACTGTCTAAAGTAGCAGCTCCATACACAGTCAGAAGTAGCAGCTTAATACACAGTCAGAAGTTACAGCTTAATACACTGTCAGAAGTAGCAGCTTAATACACTGTCAGAAGTAGCAGCTAAATACACAGTCAGAAGTAGCAGCTTAATACACAGTCAGAAATAGCAGCTAAATACATTGTCAGAAGTAGCAGCTCCATACACAGTCAGAAGTAGCAGCTCAATACACTCTCAGAAGTAGCAGCTAAATACACAGTCAGAAGTAGCAGCTAAATACACTGTCAGATGTAGCAGCTGAATACACTGTCAGATGTAGCAGCTGAATACAATGTCAGAAGTAGCAGCTAAATACACAGTCAGAAGTAGCAGCTAAATACATTGTCAGATGTAGCAGCTAAATACACTGTCAGAAGTAGCAGCTCCATACACTCTCAGAAGTAGCAGCTAAATACACAGTCTGAAGTAGCAGCTTAATACACTGTCAGAAGTAGCAGCTAAATACACTGTCAGAAGTAGCAGCTTAATACACTGTCAGAAGTAGCAGCTAAATACACTGTCTAAAGTAGCAGCTCCATACACAGTCAGAAGTAGCAGCTTAATACACAGTCAGAAGTTACAGCTTAATACACTGTCAGAAGTAGCAGCTTAACACACTGTCAGATGTAGCAGCTAAATACACTGTCAGATGTAGCAGCTAAATACACTGTCAGAAGTAGCAGCTAAATACACTGTCAGAAGTAGCAGCTTAATACACAGTCAGAAGTAGCAGCTTAATACACTGTCAGAAATAGCAGCTAAATACATTGTCAGAAGAAGCAGCTCCATACACAGTCAGAAGTAGCAGCTCAATACACTCTCAGAAGTAGCAGCTAAATACACAGTCAGAAGTAGCAGCTAAATACACTGTCAGATGTAGCAGCTAAATACACTGTCAGAAGTAGCAGCTCCATACACAGTCAGAAGTAGCAGCTCAATACACTCTCAGAAGTAGCAGCTAAATACACAGTCAGAAGTAGCAGCTAAATACACTGTCAGAAATAGCAGCTAAATACACTGTCAGAAGTAGCAGCTCCATACACAGTCAGAAGTAGCAGCTCAATACACTCTCAGAAGTAGCAGCTAAATACACAGTCAGAAGTAGCAGCTAAATACGCTATCAGAAGTAGCAGCTAAAGCTAAATACACAGTTGCTAAATACATAGTCAGAAGTAGCAGCTTAATACACTGTCAAATGTAGCAGCTAAATACACTGTCAGAAGTAGCAGCTCTATACACAGTCAGAAGTAGCAGCTACATACACTGTCAGAAGTAGCAGCTCTATACACAGTCAGAAGGAGCAGCTAAATACAATCAGAAGTAGCAGCTAAATACACTGTCAGAAGTAGCTGCTAAATACACTGTCAGAAGTAGCAGCTAAATACAATGTCAGAAGTAGCAGCTAAATACACAGTCAGAAGTAGCAGCTAAATACAATGTCAGAAGTAGCAGCTAAATACACAGTCAGAAGTAGCAGCTAAATACACTGTCAGTAGTAGCAGCTCCATACACAGTCAGAAGTAGCAGCTAAATACGCTGTCAGAAGTAGCTTCTAAATACACTGTCAGAAGTAGCAGCTAAATACGTCAGAAGTAGCAGTTTAATACACTTTCAGAAGTAGCAGCTATATACACAGTCAGAAGTAGCAGCTAAATACACTGTCAGAAGTAGCAGCTCCATACACAGTCAGAAGTAGCAGCTAAATACACTGTCAGAAGTAGCAGCTCCATACACAGTCAGAAGTAGCAGCTAAATACAGTGTCAGAAGAAGCAGCTAAATAAAATGTCAGAAGTAGCAGCTAAATACACAGTCAGAAGTAGCAGCTAAATACACAGTCAGAAGTAGCAGCTTAATACACTGTCAGAAGTAGCAGCTAAATACACTGTCAGAAGTAGCAGCTCCATACACAGACAGAAGTAGCAGCTAAATACACTGTCAGAAGTAGCAGCTAAATACAATGTCAGAAGTAGCAGCTTAATACACTGTCAGAAGTAGCAGCTAAATACACAGTCAGAAGTAGCAGCTAAATACACTGTCAGAAATAGCAGCTAAATACACTGTCAGAAGTAGCAGCTCCATACACAGTCAGAAGTAGCAGCTCAATACACTCTCAGAAGTAGCAGCTAAATACACAGTCAGAAGTAGCAGCTAAATACACTATCAGAAGTAGCAGCTAAAGCTAAATACACAGTTGCTAAATACACAGTCAGAAGTTGCAGCTTAATACACTGTCAAATGTAGCAGCTAAATACACTGTCAGAAGTAGCAGCTCTATACACAGTCAGAAGTAGCAGCTCCATACACAGTCAGAAGTAGCAGCTAAATACACTGTCAGAAGTAGCAGCTCTATACACAGTCAGAAGTAGCAGCTAAATACAGTCAGAAGTAGCAGCTAAATACACTGTCAGAAGTAGCAGCTAAATACACTGTCAGAAGTAGCAGCTAAATACAATGTCAGAAGTAGCAGCTAAATACACAGTCAGAAGTAGCAGCTAAATACACTGTCAGAAGTAGCAGCTCTATACACAGTCAGAAGTAGCAGCTCCATACACAGTCAGAAGTAGCAGCTAAATACACTGTCAGAAGTAGCAGCTAAATATACTGTCAGAAGTAGCAGCTAAATACACTGTCAGAAGTAGCAGTTTAATACACTTTCATAAGTAGCAGCTATATACACAGTCAGAAGTAGCAGCTAAATACACTGTCAGAAGTAGCAGCTCCATACACAGTCAGAAGTAGCAGCTCCATACACAGTCAGAAGTAGCAGCTAAATACACAGTCAGAAGTAGCAGCTAAATACAATGTCAGAAGTAACAGCTCCATACACATTCAGAAGTAGCAGCTCCATACACAGTCAGAAGTAGCAGCTAAATACACTCTCAGAAATAGCAGCTAAATACACAGTCAGAAGTAGCAGCTTAATACACTGTCAGAAATAGCAGCTAAATACATTGTCAGAAGTAGCAGCTCCATACACAGTCAGAAGTAGCAGCTCAATACACTCTCAGAAGTAGCAGCTAAATACACAGTCAGAAGTAGCAGCTAAATACACTGTCAGATGTAGCAGCTAAATACACTGTCAGAAGTAGCAGCTCCATACACAGTCAGAAGTAGCAGCTCAATACACTCTCAGAAGTAGCAGCTAAATACACAGTCAGAAGTAGCAGCTAAATACACTGTCAGAAATAGCAGCTAAATACAATGTCAGAAGTAGCAGCTCCATACACAGTCAGAAGTAGCAGCTCAATACACTCTCAGAAGTAGCAGCTAAATACACAGTCAGAAGTAGCAGCTAAATACACTATCAGAAGTAGCAGCTAAAGCTAAATACACAGTTGCTAAATACACAGTCAGTGGCTCCTGGAGGCTGCAGAGCATTGACGGAGGGAGCTTTGACCTCAGGAGGAAGAGGCCCTGTATGGGGTATGGTTAAGTGTGGTGGTATTTTGCATTCCCATGGGGGAATTCAAGATGGGGGTTTTCTAAGGGCACGGGGTTCCTTAGAAACTTATATGGATGATCGCTGACGGGCCCAACCACTTGAACGGTTGGGTCCAGTAAAAGGAGTTACGGCCATAGTTAAAAGATATGGAAATCAGGAAGGACTAGCACCGCTGTTGGTTGATATGGAAAATGTTTACAGTTATTTGCATTTTTAATTATCGAGTTATTAAAGTTTTTACAAAGTTTTTATTGAATAAAGGGCTGCGGCCAATTTGTACCAAAGCTAAGTCTGTTGTCTGTTATTTATGAGGGTGGTTGTTGGAAGGATGGTATGAGGGTGTTTTGTTGGTTTAAGGGGCCGGAGCTTGACGACATAAAAGGTCAAGAAGTAGCAGCTTAATACACTGTCAAATGTAGCAGCTAAATACACTGTCAGAAGTAGCAGCTCTATATACAGTCAGAAGTAGCAGCTACATACACAGTCAGAAGTAGAAGCTAAATACACTGTCAGAAGTAGCAGCTCTATACACAGTCAGAAGTAGCAGCTAAATACACTGTCAGAAGTAGCTGCTAAATACACTGTCAGAAGTAGCAGCTAAATACAATGTCAGAAGTAGCAGCTAAATACACAGTCAGAAGTAGCAGCTAAATACAATGTCAGAAGTAGCAGCTAAATACACAGTCAGAAGTAGCAGCTAAATACACTGTCAGTAGTAGCAGCTCCATACACAGTCAGAAGTAGCAGCTAAATACACTGTCAGAAGTAGCTTCTAAATACACTCTCAAAAGTAGCAGCTAAATACACTGTCAGAAGTAGCAGTTTAATACACTTTCAGAAGAAGCAGCTATATACACAGTCAGAAGTAGCAGCTAAATACACTGTCAGAAGTAGCAGCTCCATACACAGTCAGAAGTAGCAGCTAAATACACTGTCAGAAGTAGCAACTCCATACACAGTCAGAAGTAGCAGCTAAATACAGTGTCAGAAGTAGCAGCTAAATACAATGTCAGAAGTAGCAGCTAAATACACAGTCAGAAGTAGCAGCTAAATACACAGTCAGAAGTAGCAGCTTAATACACTGTCAGAAGTAGCAGCTAAATTCACTGTCAGAAGTAGCAGCTCCATACACAGTCAGAAGTAGCAGCTAAATACACTGTCAGAAGTAGCAGCTAAATACAATGTCAGAAGTAGCAGCTTAATACACTGTCAGAAGTAGCAGCTAAATACACTGTCAGAAGTAGCAGCTAAATACAATGTCAGAAGTAGCAGCTAAATACAATGTCAGATGTAGCAGCTAAATACACTGTCAGAAGTAGCAGCTAAATACACTGTCAGAAGTAGCAGCTAAATACACTGTCAGAAGTAGCAGCTCCATACACTGTCAGAAGTAGCAGCTAAATACACAGTCAGAAGTAGCAGCTAAATACAATGTCAGAAGTAGCAGCTAAATACACTGTCAGAAGTAGCTTAATACACTGTCAGAGGTAGCAGCTAAATACAATGTCAGAAGTAGCAGCTTAATACACTGTCAGATGTAGCAGCTAAATACACTGTCAGAAGTAGCAGCTCCATACACAGTCAGAAGTAGCATCTCAATACACTCTCAGAAGTAGCAGCTAAATACACAGTCAGAAGTAGCAGCTAAATACACTGTCAGAAGTAGCAGGTAAATACAATGTCAGAAGTAGAAGCTTAATACACTGTCAGATGTAGCAGCTAAATACACTGTCAGAAGTAGCAGCTCCATACACAGTAAGAAGTAGCAGCTCAATACACTCTCAGAAGTAGCAGCTAAATACACAGTTAGAAGTAGCAGCTAAATACACTGTCAGAAATAGCAGCTAAATACATTGTCAGAAGTAGCAGCTCCATACACAGTCAGAAGCAGCAGCTCAATACACTCTCAGAAGTAGCAGCTAAATACACAGTCAGAAGTAGCAGCTAAATACACTATCAGAAGTAGCAGCTAAAGCTAAATACACAGTTGCTAAATACACAGTCAGAAGTAGCAGCTTAATACACTGTCAGATGTAGCAGCTAAATACACTGTCAGAAGTAGCAGCTCTATACACATTCAGAAGTAGCAGCTCCATACACAGTCAGAAGTAGCAGCTAAATACACTCTCAGAAGTAGCAGCTAAATACACAGTCAGAAGTAGCAGCTTAATACACTGTCAGAAATAGCAGCTAAATACATTGTCAGAAGTAGCAGCTCCATACACAGTCAGAAGTAGCAGCTCAATACACTCTCAGAAGTAGCAGCTAAATACACAGTCAGAAGTAGCAGCTATATACACTGTCAGATGTAGCAGCTAAATACACTGTCAGAAGTAGCAGCTCCATACACAGTCAGAAGTAGCAGCTCAATACACTCTCAGAAGTAGCAGCTAAATACACAGTCAGAAGTAGCAGCTAAATACACTGTCAGAAATAGCATCTAAATACACTGTCAGAAGTAGCAGCTCCATACACAGTCAGAAGTAGCAGCTCAATACACTCTCAGAAGTAGCAGCTAAATACACAGTCAGAAGTAGCAGCTAAATACACTATCAGAAGTAGCAGCTAAAGCTAAATACACAGTTGCTAAATACACAGTCAGAAGTTGCAGCTTAATACACTGTCAAATGTAGCAGCTAAATACACTGTCAGAAGTAGCAGCTCTATACACAGTCAGAAGTAGCAGCTCCATACACAGTCAGAAGTAGCAGCTAAATACACTGTCAGAAGTAGCAGCTCTATACACAGTCAGAAGTAGCAGCTAAATACAGTCAGAAGTAGCAGCTAAATACACTGTCAGAAGTAGCAGCTAAATACACTGTCAGAAGTAGCAGCTAAATACAATGTCAGAAGTAGCAGCTAAATACACAGTCAGAAGTAGCAGCTAAATACACTGTCAGAAGTAGCAGATCTATACACAGTCAGAAGTAGCAGCTCCATACACAGTCAGAAGTAGCAGCTAAATACACTGTCAGAAGTAGCAGCTAAATACACTGTCAGAAGTAGCAGCTAAATACACTGTCAGAAGTAACAGTTTAATACACTTTCATAAATAGCAGCTATATACACAGTCAGAAGTAGCAGCTAAATACACTGTCAGAAGTAGCAGCTCCATACACAGTCAGAAGTAGCAGCTCCATACACAGTCAGGAGTAGCAGCTAAATACACAGTCAGAAGTAGCAGCTAAATACAATGTCAGAAGTAACAGCTCCATACACATTCAGAAGTAGCAGCTCAATACACTCTCAGAAGTAGCAGCTAAATACACAGTCTGAAGTAGCAGCTTAATACACTGTCAGAAGTAGCAGCTAAATACACTGTCAGAAGTAGCAGCTTAATACACTGTCAGAAGTAGCAGCTAAATACACTGTCTAAAGTAGCAGCTCCATACACAGTCAGAAGTAGCAGCTTAATACACAGTCAGAAGTTGCAGCTTAATACACTGTCAGAAGTAGCAGCTTAATACACTGTCAGATGTAGCAGCTAAATACACTGTCAGATGTAGCAGCTAAATACACTGTCAGAAGTAGCAGCTAAATACACTGTCAGAAGTAGCAGCTAAATACGTCAGAAGTAGCAGTTTAATACACTTTCAGAAGTAGCAGCTAAATACACAGTCAGAAGTAGCAGCTAAATACACTGTCAGAAGTAGCAGCTCCATACACAGTCAGAAGTAGCAGCTAAATACACTGTCAGAAGTAGCAGCTCCATACACAGTCAGAAGTAGCAGCTAAATACAATGTCAGAAGTAGCAGCTAAATACAATGTCAGAAGTAGCAGCTAAATACACAGTCAGAAGTAGCAGCTAAATACACAGTCAGAAGTAGCAGCTTAATTCACTGTCAGAAGTAGCAGCTAAATACACTGTCAGAAGTAGCAGCTCCATACAGTCAGAAGTAGCAGCTAAATACACTGTCAGAAGTAGCAGCTAAATACAATGTCAGAAGTAGCAGCTTAATACACTGTCAGAAGTAGCAGCTAAATACACTGTCAGAAGTAGCAGCTAAATACAATGTCAGAAGTAGCAGCTAAATACAATGTCAGATGTAGCAGCTAAATACACTGTCAGAAGTAGCAGCTAAATACACTGTCAGAAGTAGCAGCTAAATACACTGTCAGAAGTAGCAGCTCCATACACTGTCAGAAGTAGCAGCTAAATACACTGTCAGAAGTAGCAGCTAAATACAATGTCAGAAGTAGCAGCTAAATACAATGTCAGAAGTAGCAGCTAAATACACTGTCAGAAGTAGCTTAATACACTGCCAGAAGTAGCAGTTTAATACACTGTCAGAAGTAGCAGCTAAATACACTGTCAGAAGTAGCAGCTCCATACACAGTCAGAAGTAGCAGCTAAATACACTGTCAGAAGTAGCAGCTTAATACACAGTCAGAAGTAGCAGCTAAATACACTGTCAGAAGTAGCAGCTAAATACACTGTCAGAAGTAGCAGCTTAATACACTGTCAGAAGTAGCTTAATACACTGGCAGAAGTAGCAGCTTAATAAACTGTAAGAAGTAGCAGCTTAATACACTGTCAGAAGTAGCAGCTAAATACACTGTCAGAAGTAGCAGCTAAATACACAGTCAGAAGTAGCAGCTTAATACACTGTCAGAAGTAGCAGCTAAATACACTGTCAGAAGTATCAGCTTAATACACTGTCAGAAGTAGCAGCTAAATACACTGTCAGAAGTAGCAGCTTAATACACTGTCAGAAACAGTAGCTAAATACACTGTCTGAAGTAGCAGCTCCATACACAGTCAGAAGTAGCAGCTAAATACACTGTCAGATGTAGCAGCTGAATACAATGTCAGAAGTAGCAGCTAAATACACAGTCAGAAGTAGCAGCTAAATACACTGTCAGATGTAGCAGCTAAATACACTGTCAGAAGTAGCAGCTCCATACACAGTCAGAAGTAGCAGCTCAATACACTCTCAGAAGTAGCAGCTCCATACACAGTCAGAAGTAGCAGCTTAATACACTGTCAGAAGTTACAGCTTAATACACTGTCAGAAGTAGCAGCTTAATACACTGTCAGATGTAGCAGCTAAATACACTGTCAGATGTAGCAGCTAAATACACTATCAGAAGTAGCAGCTAAATACACTGTCAGAAGTAGCAGCTAAATACGTCAGAAGTAGCAGTTTAATACACTTTCAGAAGTAGCAGCTAAATACACAGTCAGAAGTAGCAGCTAAATACACTGTCAGAAGTAGCAGCTACATACACAGTCAGAAGTAGCAGCTAAATACACTGTCAGAAGTAGCAGCTCCATACACAGTCAGAAGTAGCAGCTAAATACAATGTCAGAAGTAGCAGCTAAATACAATGTCAGAAGTAGCAGCTAAATACACAGTCAGAAGTAGCAGCTAAATACACAGTCAGAAGTAGCAACTTAATACACTGTCAGAAGTAGCAGCTAAATACACTGTCAGAAGTAGCAGCTCCATACAGTCAGAAGTAGCAGCTAAATACACTGTCAGAAGTAGCAGCTAAATACAATGTCAGAAGTAGCAGCTTAATACACTGTCAGAAGTAGCAGCTAAATACACTGTCAGAAGTAGCAGCTAAATACAATGTCAGAAGTAGCAGCTAAATACAATGTCAGATGTAGCAGCTAAATACACTGTCAGAAGTAGCAGCTAAATACACTGTCAGAAGTAGCAGCTAAATACACTGTCAGAAGTAGCAGCTCCATACACTGTCAGAAGTAGCAGCTAAATACACTGTCAGAAGTAGCAGCTAAATACACAGTCAGAAGTAGCAGCTAAATACAATGTCAGAAGTAGCAGCTAAATACACTGTCAGAAGTAGCTTAATACACTGTCAGAAGTAGCTTAATACACTGTCAGAAGTAGCAGTTTAATACACTGTCAGAAGTAGCAGCTAAATACACTGTCAGAAGTAGCAGCTCCATACACTCTCAGAAGTAGCAGCTAAATACACTGTCAGAAGTAGCAGCTTAATACGCAGTCAGAAGTAGCAGCTAAATACACTGTCAGAAGTAGCAGCTAAATACACTGTCAGAAGTAGCAGCTTAATACACTGTCAGAAGTAGCAGCTCCATACACAGTCAGAAGTAGCAGCTAAATACAGTCTGAAGTAGCATCTTAATACACTGTCAGATGTAGCAGCTAAATACACTGTCAGAAGTAGCAGCTAAATACACTGTGAGAAGTAGCAGCTAAATACACAGTCAGAAGTAGCAGCTAAATACAATGTCAGAAGTAGCAGCTAAATACAATGTCAGATGTAGCAGCTAAATACACAGTCTGAAGTAACAGCTTAATACTCTGTCAGATGTAGAAGCTTAATACACTGTCAGATGTAGCAGCTAAATACAATGTCAGAAGTAGCAGCTAAATACACTGTCAGAAGTAGCAGCTAAATACACAGTCAGAAGTAGCAGCTAAATACAATGTCAGAAGTAGCAGCTCCATACACTGTCAGAAGTAGCAGCTAAATACACTGTCAGAAGTAGCAGCTAAATACACAGTCAGAAGTAGCAGCTAAATACACAGTCAGAAGTAGCAGCTTAATACACTGTCAGAAGTAGCAGCTAAATATACTGTCAGAAGTAGCAGCTCCATACAGTCAGAAGTAGCTGCTAAATACACTGTCAGAAGTAGCAGCTAAATACAATGTCAGAAGTAGCAGCTTAATACACTGTCAGAAGTAGCAGCTAAATACACTGTCAGAAGTAGCAGCTAAATACAATGTCAGAAGTAGCAGCTAAATACAATGTCAGATGTAGCAGCTAAATACACTGTCAGAAGTAGCAGCTAAATACACTGTCAGAAGTAGCAGCTAAATACACTGTCAGAAGTAGCAGCTCCATACACTGTCAGAAGTAGCAGCTAAATACACTGTCAGAAGTAGCAGCTAAATACACAGTCAGAAGTAGCAGCTAAATACACTGTCAGAAGTAGCTTAATACACTGCCAGAAGTAGCAGTTTAATACACTGTCAGAAGTAGCAGCTAAATACACTGTCAGAAGTAGCAGCTCCATACACAGTCAGAAGTAGCAGCTAAATACACTGTCAGAAGTAGCAGCTTAATACACAGTCAGAAGTAGCAGCTAAATACACTGTCAGAAGTAGCAGCTAAATACACTGTCAGAAGTAGCAGCTTAATACACTGTCAGAAGTAGCTTAATACACTGGCAGAAGTAGCAGCTTAATAAACTGTAAGAAGTAGCAGCTTAATACACTGTCAGAAGTAGCAGCTAAATACACTGTCAGAAGTAGCAGCTAAATACACAGTCAGAAGTAGCAGCTTAATACACTGTCAGAAGTAGCAGCTAAATACACTGTCAGAAGTATCAGCTTAATACACTGTCAGAAGTAGCAGCTAAATACACTGTCAGAAGTAGCAGCTTAATACACTGTCAGAAACAGCAGCTAAATACACTGTCTGAAGTAGCAGCTCCATAAACAGTCAAAAGTAGCAGCTAAATACACTGTCAGATGTAGCAGCTGAATACAATGTCAGAAGTAGCAGCTAAATACACAGTCAGAAGTAGCAGCTAAATACACTGTCAGATGTAGCAGCTAAATACACTGTCAGAAGTAGCAGCTCCATACACAGTCAGAAGTAGCAGCTCAATACACTCTCAGAAGTAGCAGCTAAATACACAGTCTGAAGTAGCAGCTTAATACACTGTCAGAAGTAGCAGCTAAATACACTGTCTAAAGTAGCAGCTCCATACACAGTCAGAAGTAGCAGCTTAATACACAGTCAGAAGTTACAGCTTAATACACTGTCAGAAGTAGCAGCTTAATACACTGTCAGATGTAGCAGCTAAATACACTGTCAGATGTAGCAGCTAAATACACTATCAGAAGTAGCAGCTAAATACACTGTCGGAAGTAGCAGCTAAATATGTCAGAAGTAGCAGTTTAATACACTTTCAGAAGTAGCAGCTAAATACACAGTCAGAAGTAGCAGCTAAATACACTGTCAGAAGTAGCAGCTCCATACACAGTCAGAAGTAGCAGCTAAATACACTGTCAGAAGTAGCAGCTCCATACACAGTCAGAAGTAGCAGCTAAATACAATGTCAGAAGTAGCAGCTAAATACAATGTCAGAAGTAGCAGCTAAATACACAGTCAGAAGTAGCAGCTAAATACACAGTCAGAAGTAGCAGCTTAATACACTGTCAGAAGTAGCAGCTAAATACACTGTCAGAAGTAGCAGCTCCATACAGTCAGAAGTAGCAGCTAAATACACTGTCAGAAGTAGCAGCTAAATACAATGTCAGAAGTAGCAGCTTAATACACTGTCAGAAGTAGCAGCTAAATACACTGTCAGAAGTAGCAGCTAAATACAATGTCAGAAGTAGCAGCTAAATACAATGTCAGATGTAGCAGCTAAATACACTGTCAGAAGTAGCAGCTAAATACACTGTCAGAAGTAGCAGCTCCATACACTGTCAGAAGTAGCAGCTAAATACACTGTCAGAAGTAGCAGCTAAATACACAGTCAGAAGTAGCAGCTAAATACAATGTCAGAAGTAGCAGCTAAATACACTGTCAGAAGTAGCTTAATACACTGTCAGAAGTAGCTTAATACACTGTCAGAAGTAGCAGTTTAATACACTGTCAGAAGTAGCAGCTAAATACACTGTCAGAAGTAGCAGCTCCATACACTCTCAGAAGTAGCAGCTAAATACACTGTCAGAAGTAGCAGCTTAATACGCAGTCAGAAGTAGCAGCTAAATACACTGTCAGAAGTAGCAGCTAAATGCACTGTCAGAAGTAGCAGCTTAATACACTGTCAGAAGTAGCAGCTCCATACACAGTCAGAAGTAGCAGCTAAATACAGTCTGAAGTAGCAGCTTAATACACTGTCAGATATAGCAGCTAAATACACTGTCAGAAGTAGCAGCTAAATACACTGTGAGAAGTAGCAGCTAAATACACAGTCAGAAGTAGCAGCTAAATACAATGTCAGAAGTAGCAGCTAAATACAATGTCAGATGTAGCAGCTAAATACACAGTCTGAAGTAACAGCTTAATACACTGTCAGATGTAGCAGCTTAATACACTGTCAGATGTAGCAGCTAAATACAATGTCAGAAGTAGCAGCTAAATACACTGTCAGAAGTAGCAGCTAAATACACAGTCAGAAGTAGCAGCTAAATACAATGTCAGAAGTAGCAGCTAAATACACTGTCAGAAGTAGCTTAATACACTGCCAGAAGTAGCAGTTTAATACACTGTCAGAAGTAGCAGCTAAATACACTGTCAGAAGTAGCAGCTCCATACACAGTCAGCAGTAGCAGCTAAATACACTGTCAGAAGTAGCAGCTTAATACACAGTCAGAAGTAGCAGCTAAATACACTGTCAGAAGTAGCAGCTAAATACACTGTCAGAAGTAGCAGCTTAATACACTGTCAGAAGTAGCTTAATACACTGGCAGAAGTAGCAGCTTAATACACTGTAAGAAGTAGCAGCTTAATACACTGTCAGAAGTGGCAGCTAAATACACTGTCAGAAGTAGCAGCTAAATACACAGTCAGAAGTAGCAGCTTAATACACTGTCAGAAGTAGCAGCTAAATACACTGTCAGAAGTAGCAGCAAAATACACTGTCAGAAGTATCAGCTTAATACACTGTCAGAAGTAGCAGCTAAATACACTGTCAGAAGTAGCAGCTTAATACACTGTCAGAAACAGCAGCTAAATACACTGTCTGAAGTAGCAGCTCCATACACAGTCAGAAGTAGCAGCTAAATACACTGTCAGATGTAGCAGCTGAATACAATGTCAGAAGTAGCAGCTGAATACAATGTCAGAAGTAGCAGCTAAATACACAGTCAGAAGTAGCAGCTAAATACACTGTCAGATGTAGCAGCTAAATACACTGTCAGAAGTAGCAGCTCCATACACAGTCAGAAGTAGCAGCTCAATACACTCTCAGAAGTAGCAGCTAAATACACAGTCTGAAGTAGCAGCTTAATACACTGTCAGAAGTAGCAGCTAAATACACTGTCAGAAGTAGCAGCTTAATACACTGTCTAAAGTAGCAGCTCCATACACAGTCAGAAGTAGCAGCTTAATACACAGTCAGAAGTTACAGCTTAATACACTGTCAGAAGTAGCAGCTTAATACACTGTCAGATGTAGCAGCTAAATACACTGTCAGATGTAGCAGCTAAATACACTGTCAGAAGTAGCAGCTAAATACACTGTCAGAAGTAGCAGCTAAATACGTCAGAAGTAGCAGTTTAATACACTTTCAGAAGTAGCAGCTAAATACACAGTCAGAAGTAGCAGCTAAATACACTGTGAGAAGTAGCAGCTCCATACACAGTCAGAAGTAGCAGCTAAATACACTGTCAGAAGTAGCAGCTCCATACACAGTCAGAAGTAGCAGCTAAATACAATGTCAGAAGTAGCAGCTAAATACAATGTCAGAAGTAGCAGCTAAATACACAGTCAGAAGTAGCAGCTAAATACACAGTCAGAAGTAGCAGCTTAATACACTGTCAGAAGTAGCAGCTAAATACACTGTCAGAAGTAGCAGCTCCATGCAGTCAGAAGTAGCAGCTAAATACACTGTCAGAAGTAGCAGCTAAATACAATGTCAGAAGTAGCAGCTTAATGCACTGTCAGAAGTAGCAGCTAAATACACTGTCAGAAGTAGCAGCTAAATACAATGTCAGAAGTAGCAGCTAAATACAATGTCAGATGTAGCAGCTAAATACACTGTCAGAAGTAGCAGCTAAATACACTGTCAGAAGTAGCAGCTAAATACACTGTCAGAAGTAGCAGCTCCATACACTGTCAGAAGTAGCAGCTAAATACACTGTCAGAAGTAGCAGCTAAATACACAGTCAGAAGTAGCAGCTAAATACAATGTCAGAAGTAGCAGCTAAATATACTGTCAGAAGTAGCTTAATACACTGTCAGAAGTAGCTTAATACACTGTCAGAAGTAGCAGTTTAATACACTGTCAGAAGTAGCAGCTAAATACACTGTCAGAAGTAGCAGCTCCATACACTCTCAGAAGTAGCAGCTAAATACACTGTCAGAAGTAGCAGCTTAATACACAGTCAGAAGTAGCAGCTAAATACACTGTCAGAAGTAGCAGCTAAATACACTGTCAGAAGTAGCAGCTTAATACACTGTCAGAAGTAGCAGCTCCATACACAGTCAGAAGTAGCAGCTAAATACAGTCTGAAGTAGCATCTTAATACACTGTCAGATGTAGCAGCTAAATACACTGTCAGAAGTAGCAGCTAAATACACTGTGAGAAGTAGCAGCTAAATACACAGTCAGAAGTAGCAGCTAAATACAATGTCAGAAGTAGCAGCTAAATACAATGTCAGATGTAGCAGCTAAATACACAGTCTGAAGTAACAGCTTAATACACTGTCAGATGTAGCAGCTTAATACACTGTCAGATGTAGCAGCTAAATACAATGTCAGAAGTAGCAGCTTAATACACAGTCAGAAGTAGCAGCTAAATACACTGTCAGAAGTAGCAGCTAAATACACAGTCAGATGTAGCAGCTAAATACACTGTCAGATGTAGCAGCTAAATACGTCAGAAGTAGCAGCTTAATACACTGTCAGATAGAGCAGCTAAATACACTGTCAGAAGTAGCAGCTAAATACACTGTCAGAAGTAGCAGCTAAATACACAGTAAGTGTGATATGAAGATAGTAAAGGGGCATATCTCACCAAATGTCTGTAAGCAAATGTGTTACAATAAATAAATGAACTTACCTTCAGGCCTTGAATTCCCCCTGTTTGGGTATTAGATGAGCTTACCTTAGAGATGAGTTTTCTCACTTTGTTGGGTCAGTAGCTCAGAGCTGCTTGGTCATGGTCCTTCCTCTTCTTGCTGCTGGTGACAAATGGCCTGAAGTTCTACAGCATCTGCTTATGCAGCATAAGGCCTTTGTGATGTCATCCACTGTGACTCCTGCAATGCATCACACAATGACCATTACTTGTCAGTCTGAGGCTGCTAACTACTATGCAGCTTTATTCTGAAACCATTTAAACAATAATTTTAAATTATAATATGAAGCTTAGAATCCCCTTTGTTTCATTGGGATTATTTTGTCTTAAACACTGAATACTGGCAGAGAGCGCTAACATATTTGAGCTTTTCATGGGTTGTAAATTGACCCTAGTAAATGTGCCATTTCACTAAATTTCATTCTACCACCCAGAAAAATGGCATATTTATCAAAATTAATTAGCATAATGTGATACATGGCTGTGATGTAATAATGTGTAATGGCTGTTTATTGCACGCGATAATTTAGCGCTCCACTTGTAATCTAGCCCTTAATAAATGCTAACTAGAATGATGCATTCAAAGAAAAGATTAGTCAGAAGTAGCAGCTAAATACACTGTCAGAAGTAGCAGCTAAATACAATGTCAGAAGTAGCAGCTTAATGCACTGTCAGAAGTAGCAGCTAAATACACTGTCAGAAGTAGCAGCTAAATACAATGTCAGAAGTAGCAGCTAAATACAATGTCAGATGTAGCAGCTAAATACAATGTCAGAAGTAGCAGCTAAATACACTGTCAGAAGTAGCAGCTAAATACACTGTCAGAAGTAGCAGCTCCATACACTGTCAGAAGTAGCAGCTAAATACACTGTCAGAAGTAGCAGCTAAATACACAGTCAGAAGTAGCAGCTAAATACAATGTCAGAAGTAGCAGCTAAATATACTGTCAGAAGTAGCTTAATACACTGTCAGAAGTAGCTTAATACACTGTCAGAAGTAGCAGTTTAATACACTGTCAGAAGTAGCAGCTAAATACACTGTCAGAAGTAGCAGCTCCATACACTCTCAGAAGTAGCAGCTAAATACACTGTCAGAAGTAGCAGCTTAATACACAGTCAGAAGTAGCAGCTAAATACACTGTCAGAAGTAGCAGCTAAATACACTGTCAGAAGTAGCAGCTTAATACACTGTCAGAAGTAGCAGCTCCATACACAGTCAGAAGTAGCAGCTAAATACAGTCTGAAGTAGCAGCTTAATACACTGTCAGATGTAGCAGCTAAATACACTGTCAGAAGTAGCAGCTAAATACACTGTGAGAAGTAGCAGCTAAATACACAGTCAGAAGTAGCAGCTAAATACAATGTCAGAAGTAGCAGCTAAATACAATGTCAGATGTAGCAGCTAAATACACAGTCTGAAGTAACAGCTTAATACACTGTCAGATGTAGCAGCTTAATACACTGTCAGATGTAGCAGCTAAATACAATGTCAGAAGTAGCAGCTTAATACACAGTCAGAAGTAGCAGCTAAATACACTGTCAGAAGTAGCAGCTAAATACACAGTCAGATGTAGCAGCTAAATACACTGTCAGATGTAGCAGCTAAATACGTCAGAAGTAGCAGCTTAATACACTGTCAGATAGAGCAGCTAAATACACTGTCAGAAGTAGCAGCTAAATACACTGTCAGAAGTAGCAGCTAAATACACAGTAAGTGTGATATGAAGATAGTAAAGGGGCATATCTCACCAAATGTCTGTAAGCAAATGTGTTACAATAAATAAATGAACTTACCTTCAGGCCTTGAATTCCCCCTGTTTGGGTATTAGATGAGCTTACCTTAGAGATGAGTTTTCTCACTTTGTTGGGTCAGTAGCTCAGAGCTGCTTGGTCATGGTCCTTCCTCTTCTTGCTGCTGGTGACAAATGGCCTGAAGTTCTACAGCATCTGCTTATGCAGCATAAGGCCTTTGTGATGTCATCCACTGTGACTCCTGCAATGCATCACACAATGACCATTACTTGTCAGTCTGAGGCTGCTAACTACTATGCAGCTTTATTCTGAAACCATTTAAACAATAATTTTAAATTATAATATGAAGCTTAGAATCCCCTTTGTTTCATTGGGATTATTTTGTCTTAAACACTGAATACTGGCAGAGAGCGCTAACATATTTGAGCTTTTCATGGGTTGTAAATTGACCCTAGTAAATGTGCCATTTCACTAAATTTCATTCTACCACCCAGAAAAATGGCATATTTATCAAAATTAATTAGCATAATGTGATACATGGCTGTGATGTAATAATGTGTAATGGCTGTTTATTGCACGCGATAATTTAGCGCTCCACTTGTAATCTAGCCCTTAATAAATGCTAACTAGAATGATGCATTCAAAGAAAAGATTAGTCAGAAGTAGCAGCTAAATACACTGTCAGAAGTAGCAGCTAAATACAATGTCAGAAGTAGCAGCTTAATGCACTGTCAGAAGTAGCAGCTAAATACACTGTCAGAAGTAGCAGCTAAATACAATGTCAGAAGTAGCAGCTAAATACAATGTCAGATGTAGCAGCTAAATACACTGTCAGAAGTAGCAGCTAAATACACTGTCAGAAGTAGCAGCTAAATACACTGTCAGAAGTAGCAGCTCCATACACTGTCAGAAGTAGCAGCTAAATACACTGTCAGAAGTAGCAGCTAAATACACAGTCAGAAGTAGCAGCTAAATACAATGTCAGAAGTAGCAGCTAAATACACTGTCAGAAGTAGCTTAATACACTGTCAGAAGTAGCTTAATACACTGTCAGAAGTAGCAGTTTAATACACTGTCAGAAGTAGCAGCTAAATACACTGTCAGAAGTAGCAGCTCCATACACTGTCAGAAGTAGCAGCTAAATACACTGTCAGAAGTAGCAGCTTAATACACAGTCAGAAGTAGCAGCTAAATACACTGTCAGAAGTAGCAGCTAAATACACTGTCAGAAGTAGCAGCTAAATACACTGTCAGAAGTAGCAGCTCCATACACAGTCAGAAGTAGCAGCTAAATACAGTCTGAAGTAGCAGCTTAATACACTGTCAGATGTAGCAGCTAAATACACTGTCAGAAGTAGCAGCTAAATACACTGTGAGAAGTAGCAGCTAAATACACAGTCAGAAGTAGCAGCTAAATACAATGTCAGAAGTAGCAGCTAAATACAATGTCAGATGTAGCAGCTAAATACACAGTCTGAAGTAACAGCTTAATACACTGTCAGAAGTAGCAGCTTAATACACTGTCAGAAGTAGCAGCTAAATACACTGTCAGAAGTAGCAGCTTAATACACAGTCAGAAGTAGCA
The DNA here is from genome assembly GCF_027579735.1 of Bombina bombina. NCBI lineage: Eukaryota > Metazoa > Chordata > Amphibia > Anura > Bombinatoridae > Bombina > Bombina bombina. The sequence continues at coordinate 853,911,993 of NC_069504.1, read as the reverse complement.
GCTAAATACACTGTCAGAAGTAGCAGCTAAATACACAGTCAGATGTAGCAGCTAAATACACTGTCAGATGTAGCAGCTAAATACGTCAGAAGTAGCAGCTCAATACACTGTCAGATAGAGCAGCTAAATACACTGTCAGAAGTAGCAGCTAAATACACTGTCAGAAGTAGCAGCTAAATACACAGTAAGTGTGATATGAAGATAGTAAAGGGGCATATCTCACCAAATGTCTGTAAGCAAATGTGTTACAATAAATAAATGAACTTACCTTCAGGCCTTGAATTCCCCCTGTTTGGGTATTAGATGAGCTTACCTTAGAGATGAGTTTTCTCACTTTGTTGGGTCAGTAGCTCAGAGCTGCTTGGTCATGGTCCTTCCTCTTCTTGCTGCTGGTGACAAATGGCCTGAAGTTCTACAGCATCTGCTTATGCAGCATAAGGCCTTTGTGATGTCATCCACTGTGACTCCTGCAATGCATCACACAATGACCATTACTTGTCAGTCTGAGGCTGCTAACTACTATGCAGCTTTATTCTGAAACCATTTAAACAATAATTTTAAATTATAATATGAAGCTTAGAATCCCCTTTGTTTCATTGGGATTATTTTGTCTTAAACACTGAATACTGGCAGAGAGCGCTAACATATTTGAGCTTTTCATGGGTTGTAAATTGACCCTAGTAAATGTGCCATTTCACTAAATTTCATTCTACCACCCAGAAAAATGGCATATTTATCAAAATTAATTAGCATAATGTGATACATGGCTGTGATGTAATAATGTGTAATGGCTGTTTATTGCACGCGATAATTTAGCGCTCCACTTGTAATCTAGCCCTTAATAAATGCTAACTAGAATGATGCATTCAAAGAAAAGATTAGTATGAGAATAGCATGTACTGTAGATGTATTTTTGAAAGATTCTTTGGCTGTGATATATTGACAAAGTAAGTGTACATATTTAGGCCCAGATTACAAGTGGAGCGCTAAATATCGCTTTCATAAAATGTGCGCTGGCATTACATATTCATTGCTGGGAAAAAGGCACATTCCAGCCAAAATGGGAAACCACATGGATGCATTTCAGTTTTGAATAGAAGCATTTTTGTAATATACATGTATTAGCAAAAATACTTCTAATAAAAGATATAGCTGTTTCAAAAGTATATTTAAGTATGCACCTTGCACCAGCATTTTAAGCACAGCATTTGCTCAGAGAGCCTAAGGTGCTTGTACCATCTGGTAATGACTCAATTTGTTAATTGCTGACATGATACAAGCCCCACTGGTGCTCTGAGCAGCTACAGTATATAAAATGCTGGAGCACTGAGAATATCTAGCTATGCTTCACATGCACGTACAGAGAAAAATGCTAACACTCAGGGGCGGACTGATAAGTCGGGCAAATTGGCCCTTGCCTGAGGGTCCAGCTCTTATGGGGCCCCAATGCATACTGAAGCAGCAGGATTTTTTTTTTCAATCTATTAAAATGTATTAATAAATAAAAAAAATTGGGCTTTGGATCATTGGATTTTGTTCTTGATGGGGGGGGGGGGGGCGGTGGTGGTGTGGTGGAGTCAAGTGTGTGTGTCTTAATAGCTGCCAGCTGAAAGTGTGGCTTCCTTGGAAGGAACTAGGAAGGAGCTGGTTATGTAATTGATAAGTCCTAGAAAACTGGAACCAAAGTGCTGCCCTGCAATATGTGGACTGGCTGGGTGTGTAAGTCCGGAATCTGGTCCACATGATATTAATGATCACCTGGCTGCTCAGCTCTACCCCCACATGCTGTGCACAACAATTTTAACTGCAAATTTAGTAGGGGCAGCAGCCGCGGAACTGCAGCAGCATAGCAGACACTGTGGCGAAGGAGGAGGACTGAGTCAGACGAGGGCCGAGGCGACGATAGCAAATCAAGCAAGCTAATAGCAAATCAAGCAAGCAGACTGCAGTACTTTACTAATTACTTACACTGATGACAAAAGTCAAAGTACTGCAGTCTGCTTGCTTGATTTGCTAATAGCAAATCAAGCAAGCAAGCAGACTGCAGTACTTTACTAATACTGATTAAGTAATTCACTTTTGAAACATTGGACACATTGGCATCAAAGTATTGACTATGGGGATTTGTATGATGAGATATGAAGAGCAACATTCTTAACACTCCCTCCTCAGCCACAGTGTTTTTTTACCAGCTTTCCTTTAACAAAAACCTATCATTCCCGTGGACTAAGTTATTTTGGTTAATAAATTATCTGACAAACTCCTGTCATTGGCTGTGATCACAGAAAATAAGACCTTTACTTCCCAGGTTGGTTGAAAATGATAGGCAGAGCTTACATGAGCAGCAAATTGTAGACTAATCTATTAATTTGAACGTAATCAAATGCCTCGCCTAACCAGTTATATGGTAAGAAGAGCTTAAGTCAATCTTTACCTGCTTGGCTGCCTTGCATAAGTAAATGCATGGTCATTGCCCCCAAGAGCAATATAAATGGAGGAAGGTGGGTATTAAGCAGGCCCTCATCCATTTAGCAGTAATCACACTAAAAAGCATTCAATTTGCTCTGTTCAAACTCTGCTCTTTTGAAAATGCCCTGACCTGTCTAGAGCAATATCTTTCAACATGATCCACACAAGAGCTTCCTCAATATAAATATACAAAACGTTTCACAGTGTTTCTTGAGCATTGCCAATGGCTTCTTGCTAACTTCAGTACAGTATGGTTTCATGTTATTATGTACCAGTAACCAGCCACGCCAATATATTAACAAGTGATTTGCTATTGCTTCACTTGTTAATATATTGGCTTGGCTGGTGGCTGGTTACTGGTACATTATAACATGATACCATACTGTACTGAAGGAGCTATCAAGAAGCCATTGGCAATGCTCAAGAAACACTGTGAAAGTTTTGTATATTTATATTTGTAACATATGCCTACCGGAAATCACTGTCCCTTTAAGACTGCCTTCCCTGCTACTGACAATCATGCCGTTTGGGCAGTTTCTGCATTCAACTTACCTGCCTAATTAATCATTCATGCACCTGATTCTCTCAGCCTCTTTTTAAACCATCTCAGGCCTAATGTGCATTGCATTAGCTTTAAAGTTGTGTTCCTGAACAACAGAGGTCTGTGACTGTTACTGCATGGATTTTACCAGCATATTTAAGATACAGCCTTTCCTTTTAGCTATGCTTAAAATAATCTAATCGCAAGTATCCATATAATACCATTTTGTTTCCTGGACACTGCTACTTAATGAACTCTGAACTTTATTCTAAATTACAAGTATGCATTTGGTTATAATCACTCTCTAATTACTACAACAGAATCTTACTCAGAACTTTATAACTATTCTCTGCTACAAGTTGTCATATCCTCATCCAAATATGTTAATATATTCAGAACTCTGCATCTATGTGTTCAGTTAAAAAGCTTTCATGTGATTCTCCAATATATGCGCAAACAGTATTTAATGCCTTAAACTTGCAACTTGTCTATCACCTGTGCTGCTCTGCTTATAACTGACATTCAGCTCTATATAATATTATGTACTGTGAACCTGCAAAAAAACATTTGGCTTGATTACGAGTCTTGCGTTATGAGGGGTGCGGTGCTAACGTGCAGTTTTTTCTCACCGCTCACTTACCTACAGCGCTGGTATTACAGGTTTTTAGAAACTCTGCGTTAAAAGGCAAGAAGTGAGCGTAGAGCAAAATTGAGCTCCACACTGCACTCCAATACCAGCGCAGCTTAAGTGAGCGGTGAGCTAGTTGTACGTGCTTGTGCACGATTTCCCCATAGACATCAATGGGGAGAACCGACTGAGAAAAAGTCTAACACCTGCAAAAAAGCAGCGTAAAACTCAGTAACGCAGCCCCATTGATTCCTATGGGAAAACACATTTTATGTTTACACCTAACACCCTAACATGAACCCCGAGTCTAAACACCCCTAATATTACACTTAACCCCTAATCTGCTGCCCCCAACATCGCCAACACCTGCATTATATTTATTAACCCCTAATTTCCCTCCCCCAATGTCTCTGCAACCTACCTACATTTATTAAACCCTAATCTGTCGCCCCCAATGTCGCCACCACTATTCTAAATGTATTAACCCCTAAACCTAAGTCTAACCCTAACCCTAACCCCCTAACTTATATTAAATAAATCTAAATAAAATTCCTATCATTAAATAAATTATTCCTATTTAAAACTAAATACTTACCTATAAAATAAACCCTAAACTAGCTACAATATAACTAATAGTTACATTGTATCTAGCTTAGGGTTTATTTTTATTTTACAGGCAAGTTTGTATTTATTTTAACTAGGTAGAATAGTTACTAAATAGTTATTAACTATTTTCTAACTACCTAGCTAAAATAAATACAAATTGATCTGTAAAATAAAACCTAACCTAAGTTACACTAACACCTAACACTACACTACACTTAAATAACTTACCTAAAAGAAATACAATTAAATAAATTAAACACAATTAGCTAAATTACAAAAAAAAAAAAACACTAAATTACAGAAAATAAAAAACAAATTACAAGATATTTAAACTAATTACACCTATTCTAATAGCCCTATCAAAATAAAAAAGTCCCCCAAAATAAAAAAAACCCTAGCCTAAACTAAAATATCAATAGCCCTTATAAGGGCCTTTTGTGGGGCATTGCCCAAAATAAATCAGCTCTTTTACCTGTAAAAAAAATACACACAACCCCCCAACAGTAAAACTCACCACCCACACAACCAACCCCCCAAATAAAACCCTAACTAAAAAAAACCTAAGCTCCCCATTGCCCTGAAAAGGGCATTTGGATGGGCATTGCCCTTAAAAGGGCATTTAGCTCTATTGCTGCCCAAAGCCCTAACCTAAAAATAAAACCCACCCAATACACCCTTAAAAAATCCTAACACTAACCCCCAAAGATTCACTTACCGGGAGAAGTCTTCATCCAAGCGGCATATATCTGCGTATAAGGAACTACGGAAGGGGCTGTGTTTGTGCAGAGGGAACCTCTATAAAATATATATATATATATATATATATATATATATATATATATATATATTTATATATAAATATATATATATATATATATATATATATATATATATATATATATATATATATATATATATCTGTATATAAGGATCTGGGGAGGGGACTGTGTGTGTGACAAAGGGGACCTCTATAATATATATCTGTATATAAGGATTTGTGGAGGTGGCTGTGTGTGTGACAGATGGGACCTCTATAATATATATCTGTTTATATATAAGGATCTGGGGAGGGGGATGGGTGTGTGACAATGGGAACCTCTATAATATATATCTGTATATAAGGAACTGGGGAGGGGGCTGTGTATGTGACAGAGGGGACCTCTCTATAATATACTTCTGTATATAATGAACTGGGGAGGGGGCTGTGTGTGTGACAGATAGAACATTGATTGTCATTGGCTCACATTGAACACATGTGTTCAGTTAGAAACCAGTAGTGCATTGCTGCTCCTTTAACAAATGATACCAAAGAATGAAGCAAATTTGATAATATAAGTAAACTGGAAAGTTGTTAAAAATGTTATGTTCTAGCTAAATCATGAAATAATTTTTTTGGGTTTCATGTTCCTTTAAAGTTTAATTTTGACTTTACTCTTCCTTTAAAATTGATTTTTCTAAACCTACCCTGGTTTCAGTTCAAATGGAGATAGTTTTATCTTTATTTAGTAATAGTCGATAAGCCTGCCCAAAGGGCAGTCTAATTTTTGTTTAAGCTACAGATGTAGAAACAACCTATTTTGTAACTCTTCTTTTATATAAATAAGTGGGAAAGCCTGCCCAGAGGGCAGTAATTTGTGGTGACGGAACAATCCTGCCATTTTCGGAATCCACCTGGATGCAGCTTATGCTGCATCCATGTGGATTCTTTCACCACCCTGCCATTTTTGGAAACCACTTGGACACTGCATCCAGGTGGATTCTTTCACCACCCTGCCATCCAGGTGGATTCTTTCACTACCCCTTTTGGTCCCCCCCCCTTTTCTTTTGCTCTCTCTCTCCCCTTTCTTTTGCTCTCTCTTTCCCCCCTTTTTTTGCTCTCTCTCTCCCCCTTTCTTTTGCTCTCTCTCCCCCCTTTCTTTTGCTCTCTCTCCCCCCTTTCTTTTGCTCTCTCTCTCCCCCCTTTCTTTTGCTCTCTCTCCCCCATTTCTTTTGCTCTCTCTCCCCCATTTTTTTTGCTCTCTCTCCTCCCTCTCTTTTGCTCTCTCTCCTCCCTCTCTTTTGCTCTCTCTCCTCCCTCTCTTTTGCTCTCTCTCCATCCTCTCTTTTGCTCTCCCTCTTCCCTCTCTTTTGCTCTATCTCCACCCTCTTTTTGTTATCTTGTGAAAAGTTGCATATTCAATAATAATACATCCTCAAGCTGCTATAGCAAACAACAAATCGAAGGGTTTGGAGGAAACTTTTAAGATCACCTACCCTGCCTATGTTCTTCAGTTAGGCCATGCGGCTGTCGTTTGTTAATGGTAACTGGCAGAGGCCGGGGCTGCCGCACTATCCCCCCCTCACAGGAGACTGGAGTAATGAGTAGTGTAATCTACTAACATTCCACTGCAGATTGATATCTGTACCTCTACAGAAGCCATTTTGTAAAGCTAATAATTGGAAGCTATATAACCTTGAAAGTTTCGTATCTCACCTTCAAAACTATATCTATACCTGACATGGAAGGTTCCTACATTCTGATCGAGTTGTGTAGACTCCTGGACAACTCCTGCATTGCTTTAATTGATTCCCTAAATGCCGCCTTTACCACAGTAAATACTAATAGGCCCAGCTAAATGCCTACTCAGTGGACAACAACAGATGCAGCTCTCTCCTAGAGCCCCAGCATTTCCTGCATACCTCTGACGACTGCGAACAAGAGGAAATAGATATGTGCATAGCACACCTTGAGTCTGGAGGGACTGCTGAGGAGCATCTGATTGAGAGCCGAGGAGCATCTGATTGAGAGCGACATTGTGCTGAGCTGTCCTGGTAAGGATTTTCACTGAGACAATTAGGGAAAACAGCTAGGGAACTCCAGTTCCAAAGTGCAGCTTTTTGAGCTGATTGCTATGAGTCTCAATAAGCGTGAAACTTTGGGGACAATCATACCACCAAAAACAAAGGAGATTTCTATTGAAACCACAGGCTTACAGAGCAATACAAAGTTTTCAGAACTGCGTGCCCTACCTTTGCCTGAGCTAAGTGAAGTGTTGGGACCAGTGATCAAAGCGACCACTACGCAAAAACAGAAAATACCTCAGCCTTGTTTACTTACAACATCTTTATGGAAGAACGCCTTCCCGGTAGTAACAGTATGTGCCAGTGATTCTGGTGTGATCACCATTACTCAGCGCTCTCTTGGCGAGAAAATCAACAGGGGACCCTGTGGGGATTGGCAGGAGTGTGATGTCATCTTGACCTGGGTGGCTGAGTCAGGGGGTGCGGCCGACCCCCCGGTAGGCTCCTCTAGTGTGTTTGTATGTCTAGAGCCAGAGCAGACACGCAAGAAGATATTACAAGTTTTGAGGCTGAGCCGAAACTTGAAGAGCTTGGAGATCTATGGACACTCAAGATATCTATATGCAGCCTGCTACTACAGGCTCCGAGTCCTCAGCAGGTCATATTTTCATTTATGTCACTCATACAGGTCCAAATGCATATGCAAGGTATTTTTTGCTTATATTAGAATTGGCATTGGTTAACTTCCACTGAACCGTTTTGTTTTTTTCTTATGTTTTTGCTTTTTGGCATGATGCCCTATTTCAGTTTAACTTTCCTCTTAATTGATGATCATTAGATCTGATAGATTACCCTGTAACTATCATTTCTTTACATATGAGGGAGGCTTTCATAGCTTAAGAAGTATGATTTACAGATACTCGTTGTGTGTAAGATCCTTACTGATATACACCACAGCACTTTAGTTTACATATCTGTAGATGGTAATATCCTGACAAACTGTACCATGCTTAGACCCATGCACTGTATGCTTCCTTTTAGGCTATGTATATATTAGTGCCCACAAGTTATCTTTGTTTATGTGTGTTGTTCTATATCTGTTACAGCACTTCTTCTTGAATAGACAAGGCAATATATGCCTGTGACTTTAAGATACCTAGTCTAAAGAGGGGACGTTTCCCTCAGCTAAGATTTCCCCCGCTTAGTCTTGCATTACATATTAATAGCAATACCGGTCTCTCTTAGGTAAATAAAATGTATATTCTTAGAAGTGTTGATATAATTTTATATGAAGACCAGGAGCTCTGATGTCTTTTGTACCATTATAAATCGTTGTTATATCCTTAGGTCATACCGTAGCTGTTTCAAGCATTACTTTAATCTAGTGTTAACCCCTGTAGACTAGGAATATATTTTTATAGATGTTTATTATGTCAAAGCAAAAACATTTTTCTCTGGTTACCAGAGACTAGACATTTAACTGCCTCCAGATAGTCCTATATGTTATGCTCTTAAGAGTCTAAACAAATTCTGAATGACAACTTAACCCAATGTAGATAAGTAATTTAAATGTAAGCTTCTCCAATGTTCCTAGAGCCACAGATACTTTATATTATATCTTGGTATTAAGCTTATATCTAAGTGACCAATATATGATGCCTCTATGCAATTTACATGATTCTATTATGTGACACAAGAAAGGGCTAACAGGTTAGCTAGATCCGTCTGCTAAATATATATAATACTATTTCATAGTTAATATTTGTATTCTCCTCCGTTGCTCAGTCATTCTGATTTTCCTCAAGGAGAGAAAGGTAACTTTCAAGTATAATTAAAAAATGAGGATAATATAGTTCTTTCATATTTAGATGCATCTTAGTAAGTCTAACCTAGATATGTAATATGATTGTTTTTATATCTATATATAGATGGATATATTTAATCTATCATATAATTTTGTATACAAATTGATGTGTATGTTACTTATCTGCACTGCACTCTATCTTGGAATATTTGTTATGTATATCTTCAATAAAAAAAAACAGAAAATAAATCAGAAAAAAATGCTTCTATAGGCAAAAGTGGCAAGCATTTAGTGTGACCTCCCCTTACACTTGAGCAATAGCAGGAACCTGGCTCTCGTAAACCTAAATGGAATAGAACCCAATTTAATGTCATTGCTAAAACATGTATTTGTCCTACTATTTCATGTCAAAATGACTGCTGTGAAAAAGTTATATTACACCAGGTTTGTGCAAGACATGCTTGAGCATTACATACACATGTGGTATGAGTTTAATTTATTAGAAGATTGCTAATAAGGCCAACTTTCAATCACATCTTTCTATTCCAATTGCCAAAGTTCCCATAATTTGACAGACATAAAATCATACTTTTGCATCAGCAAGGCCACACTCAAAGGGATATCAGCAAACAAACTGGATATTCCATATGTGGTATTCAAGCTGTTATAAAGTAATCTGAAGAATCAGGAGAGGTCAATGACAAAAAAAGAAGTGGAAGGTCAAGAAAACTTTCAAAATCTGATGAGAATTTTCTCAGAGTTTCTTCTTTGAGAGACCAGAAGTCCAGCAAGAACCTGGCTCAGCATCTGGCAGCTTCATTGGGATGCCAAGTTGAACCTTCTACAATCCGAAGAAGCTTAAACTGCCACATAGCCCACCACAAAGTCCCCACTACAAAATTAATGCCTAAACTGCCACACCACCACATCGCAATGTCTAAAGCAGTGATTTTTAACCTTTTTTTTGCCGTGGCACACTTTTTTACATTAAAAAATCCTCTGGCACACCACCATCCCAAAATCTTAAAAAAATCACACATTGTAGCCTAATACAGCATATATATATACACATACACACAAACACACACATACTGTATGTATTGTGCTGTTATGCCATGCCTCCTACAAACTACCCCTGCACTGGGAGTAAAAAACAAGCAAAGTTTAAAAAATAAGTCACACTGTTGTCAGTCTGCCGTGGCACACCTGAGGATCTCTCACGGCACACTAGTGTGCCACGGCACACTGGTTGAAAAACACTGGTCTAAAGTATACTATAAACCACTAAACCACCATCCTCCCACATTGCAATGTCTAAACTATACTATTAACCCCTAAACTGCCCCCCCCCCCACAAAGCAAGGTAATACACTAGCATCTAAACCCCCTAACCTAACACCCCCTAACATAACCCAAAATAAACTATTCCAAACTTTACCAAAAAAATCCTAACTACCTTTAAAAAAAAAATACCTGTCAAATTAAATAAAAACGTAATCTTACTTTAAAAAAACCCAAAAAATAACATTACAAAAAATAAAAAAGGCTAACATTACAAAAAAACTAACCCCCCCCCCAAAAAAAAAACTATTAAAAAACTAAACTACAAATAGGGCCTTTTGTAGCGCATTGAGCTTAAATTAATTTCAGCTCATTTTGAAATAAAAAAACATTAAACCCTGTAACATTAACCCCCACCCCCATCCCCCAAAATAAAAAAAAATATCTAAAAATAACCTAATCTAAAAAGTGCCTTGAATAGGGCATTTGGCTGGACATTTAGCTCTTTTGCAGCGCAGTAAAAAAAATAAAAAATATTAATCTTTAAAAAACAAACAAAAAAAACCTGACACTAAACTAACTTTTATATGGGGGTACCCTTGCATTCTTATTGGCTGATTTGAATATTTAAATTCAAATCACACAATAGAATGAAAGCTTTCCTTGTAAATAGATAATAATTATAATAGCATTTCACTCCTGTTTGTTATCAGCAGGGCATAAGAACAGAAACCCGTTTCTATTTGATCTGTTGATACAGCTGAATGCAGTTTATAAATTCTTTTAGTTGTTTAGTTAAAGTTCTTCTGTTTAAAAGTTAAAAATTGAAGAAGTTCATGGCCCAGGAGGTTATACAATTCTGACCCCTGACTATTTTATTATTTCTATTTTGGTAAATTAGTTAGTTAGGGTGGGTGGTAGTTAATGGGAAATTGGGTAGATTGGTGTTAATGTAGTTAAGTAAAAGAAAAAACTTTACAAAAACAAAAGCTATTCAATGTTATTTAGTTAAAGTTCTTGTTTAAAATGTTCAAAATGCTTAGGAAGCTCAGTACCGAGGAAGCTTACAGAATTCTTACAGCAGACTTAGAGGCGACAGACAATTGGGCCTATTTATCAAGCCGTCAACCGCAAATACGCTGAAATTCCGCAGAGTAATTGTGATGAGCTTGATTCCCCTTATTTATCAAACCCTACAGACCGGCAAAGGTAGAATTTTGTGACGTAACATACGATCCGACACAGATCGATGCTTACGTCATTACAGATGTTCCGAATGCAAATTCGGCACTATCTGACTATTTTTGTAAGTTAACAAATTTCTACCAGGTACGCTCGGCATTATTCCGGCCCAGCGTACCTGGTTTTCAATCCGCAGCCCTGGAGGCGGCAGATGCCATAGGAATCGATGGGAGTCTGAAAGCAGCGAAAGCTCATGTTCGCTGCTGCCCGATATCCCATTGATTCCTATGGGAGAATAAAGTTATGTTTACACCTAACACCCTAACATAAACCCCGAGTCTAAACACCCCTAATCTGCCACCCCTACACCGCCGCCACCTACATTATGTTATTAACCCCTAATCTGCCACCCCCTACACCGCCGCCACCTACATTATACTTATTAACCCCTAATCTGCCCCCCTACACCGCCGCCACCTACATTATACTTATTAACCCCTAATCTGCCGCCCTGACACTGCCGACACCTACATTATATTATTAACCCCTAATCTGCCGTCCCCAACGTTGCCACCACTATATTAAATTTATTAACCCCTAAACCTAAGTCTAACCCTAACACCCCCTAACTTAAATCTAATTTAAATAAATATAAATAAAATTCCTATCATTAACTAAATAATTCCTATTTAAAACTAAATACCTATAAAATAAACCCTTAGATGGCTGCAATATAGCTAATAGTTACATTGTATCTAGCTTAGGGTTTATTTTTATTTTACAGGCAAGTTTGTATTTATTTTAACTAGGTAGAATAGTTATTAAATAGTTATTAACTATTTAATAACTACCTAGCTAAAATAAATACAAAAGTACCTGTAAAATAAAACCTAACCTAAGTTACAATAACACCTAACCTAACCCTACAATTAAATACAATTAAATAAATTACATACAATTAACTAAATTATATACAATTATCTAAAGTACAAAAAAACCAAACACTAAATTACAGAAAATAATAAACAAATTACAGAAATTTAAACTAATTACACCTAATCTAATAGCCCTATCAAAATAAAAAAGACCCCCCAAAATAAAAAAAAACCCTAGCCTAAACTACCAATAGCCCTTAAAAGGGCCTTTTGCGGGGCATTGCCCCAAAGTAATCAGCTCTTTTACCTGTAAAAAAAAATACAACCCCCCCCAACAGTAAAACCCACCACCCACACAACCAACCCCCCCCAAAAAATACTAACTAAAAAAACCTAAGCTCCCCATTGCCCTGAAAAGGGCATTTGGATGGGCATTGCCCTTAAAAGGGCAGTTAGCTCTTTTGCAGGCCCAAAGCCCTAAACTAAAAATAAAACCCACCAAATACACCCTTAAAAAAACCTAACACTAACCCCCTGAAGATCGACTTACCAGGAGACGTCTTCATCCAAGCCGGGCAGAAGTGGTCCTCCAGACGGGCAGAAGTCTTCATCCAAGCCGGGCAGAAGTGGTCCTCCAGACGGCAGAAGTCTTCATCCAGATGGCATCTTCTATCTTCATCCATCCGGCGAGGAGCGGGTCCATCTTCAAGACATCTGACGCGGAGCATCCTCTTCGGCCGACGACTACCCAACGAATGAAGGTTCCTTTAAGTGACGTCATCCAAGATGGCGTCCCTTAAATTCCGATTGGCTGATAGAATTCTATCAGCCAATCAGAATTAAGGTAGAAAAAATCCTATTGGCTGATGCAATCAGCCAATAGGATTGAACTTCAATCCTATTGGCTGATTGGAACAGCCAATAGGATTGAGCTCGCATTGCTGCACAACGTAATGCAATTATTAATGACACAACAGAAATTAAGAAAAATAAAAAACAAGAGGCAAACCGTATGATGTTTGTTACACAATTTAATAGACTTAGTAAAAAAATTACTGGCATTCTAAAAAAACATTGGTATATCCTGAGGGAGTGTAATCCTGAGGTTTCTGAATTAAAAGTAAATCCTATGGTAGCCTACAAAAGAAATTTGAGCATTAAGGATATGCTAGTTCATTCAGACATAGGTGGTAGCAAACAGAGTAACCAGAGGACTATAGGTCCAACAAGAAGTGGGTGCTACCCATGTCTCAGCTGCAGCAACTATAGCTCTATGATAAAAGGAGAGATTTTTCACCATCCAATTAATGGAAGAAATTTCAAAATCAATAAATATCTAACTTGCAGGGCAACCCACTGTGTTTATCTTATCAAATGCCTGTGTGGCCTAATTTATATTGGCGAGGCATGTAGAGAGGTAAGGGAGAGGATAACTGAACACAAATCTAATATTAGATGTAAAAACAAAGATGCTCCAGTGTCCTCTCACTTCCTCTCTATGGGTCATAACATCAGCCAACTTAGGTTTCAAATCATAGAACAGGTAGATAGGCCTAGGAGAGGGGGTGATAGAGAATGTTTGTTAAAGATCAGAGAAATGTTTTGGATATACAAGTTAGAGACATTGAGGCCCAAAGGTATGAATAAGGATTTTGACTGGAGTCTGTTTCTCTAAAATTTAAACATTAAATTTTACTTTAATAGTAAAAAGACAGTATACAAAGATGGAAAAATCTTTCTTTAGAATCTGCTAATAATGTGCAATATACCTCTGTTTTTAAATGTTTATATGGGTTTTATGTTTTACATTTTTTATATATATGTAACTATCATCTTCTTGTGATAAAAAATAATTTTGTGATGCATTTATTGTTGCATCCACAAGATGTCACTATTGTGCAATTAGCTTTTTTTCACATGTAGATGAGTAACAGGTGAGGGTATATAAAGGCATTTACCTGTGTATTTGCAAGTATACATGATTAAGAGCCTATAGCAGGCTTGAAACGTTGTATGTTTTTTTCTGAGGACCCCATGTAAGAAAATAAAGGTTCTTTTTAAATTTCTTGGAGGCTGGAATACCTTTTGTTGTTTGGATTGTGCTTTTGGAGCCAGGGATATCCCAGAACAACAATAAAATGCGGAAAGTTTATCACCTGGAACTGGAGGGTTTCAAAATGGAGAGCCCCAACAGCCATGGATAACGGAGTAGTTTTGTGAGTAACGAGTGCGGGCTGAAGGGGCCTGCCATAAATGGCCTCAATAGCAAGTGGAACGGACCGAGGCAAAACAGGAATGGAGTGCTTTAATACAAAAGCACTGTCAATGAAATAGCCCGCAGCACCTTAGTCAACAAGAGCCTGGGTGATTATGGAGGAGTCCACCCAAGAAAAGAAATCCGTGACCAAAGGTTTCTCCTTTAGCGGTTCCGGGGACGAGGATAAACCACCCAAGGTATGCCCCCGACAGGACCATAGGTGTGAGCGTTTCCCGCCGTGTAGGACAAGACTTCAAAAGGTGGCCTTGTAACCCACAATAGAGGCAGAGCCCCTCCCTCCCTCCTCCTAAAGGCCCTCTCCGCCGTGGAGAGACGCGTGAATCCCAACTGCATCGGCTCAGCAGTACCTGGTGACTAAGGACCAGGAGGCATGGGAGGAGAGGGAGGCATGGGTGGGAATGAACACGTAGGAGACAACAGAACAGGAGGCTTCCGCAAGTGCTCCTTGAAAGAGGGCCTCTCACTTAGTCCGATGTCAATTAGGATAAAAAAAGACACCAATGCCTAGAGATCTTCTGGTAAATCTCTGGCAGCAACTTTGTCTTTAATCACATCAGAGAGCCCATGAAAGAAGGTGGCAACAAGGGCTTCATTATTCCAACCTACCTCTGCGGCAAGCATACGGAACTCAATAGCATCTCAAAGTAAATGCCCACCTGGTTCAAAAACCCTCTGCACTGATTAGGATCACCTCCATATCACTGAGGTAGAGGTGCAGAACCGGACATGCTCCTGGTAGGACTAGGTGCAGCAGTGGAAACAGAAGCAGCCATAACTTGCGGGACACTTTGGTCCAAATGTGCAGTGCGAGTCAGCAGGGTTTGCAGGGTTAGTGCAAATTGATCCAAGCGGTGATCCTGTTCATCCATCCTGGAAATTATGGCAAGTAAAGGTGGATTATTAGCACCATCAGCATTCATGTCCCTTGCATAATGTCAGGGTGCCAGGAATCAGACTGAGACGAGAAGTGCAAAAATAATCACACCTTTATTAATAGCAAAAAATAATATAAAGTCCACAAGACAAATAACAAGCCAGGAATCAAAACCAGAGCTGGTAGTCAGACGAACCGAGTCAGGAGCCAAAGCGAATAGTCAGACGAGCCGAGTCAGGAGCCAAACCGAGTAGTCAGACGAGCCGGAATCAGGAACAAGGAGAATAGCAGTCAGGAACAAGCCAGGGATCAGGAACCAGGAGGGACGTAAGACAGCCAGGTAATACACAGGAGCTCTCACAAACAGGTCTGAGACAACGCAAGGGCAAAGCATACTGAACAGAGGCCCTTTAAATAATAAGTGATGACATCACAATTCTGAGACTGCATCTTGTCTCACACTGATGATGTACACCAGTCTGGTCATAAAAGGAAATGCAGGAAATGAGCAGCATCACACAGCATGCACCAGAATCAGCAAGAGAGGCGAGTAAAATGGCTGCCAGCAGCACATGGCAAACCAAGCAGGGAAAAAACCCTGACAGCCGGACATGTGCACAGCGTTAAAATTTGTTTTGTTTCGTTTTCATTAGTTAAAAAAAATCATTTTGTTTCAGCAAATTAGTAAAGTTGAATAAATAATTTCATTTTGGCATATTAGTTATGTTAAGTTAAATCATTTTTCAGATCCATTTGTTATTTCGGATCCATTCATTATTTCAGATCCATTCTTTATTCATATTCATTATTCGATTATAAAGTTTAGAAAAGAATAATGAATATGAATAAAGAATGGATCCGAAATAACGAATGACTCAGAAAAACGATTTAACTTAACATAAGGAATATGACGAAACAAAATTATCTAAACCGCTGTCCCCCCACATTGCCAAAACTAAATAAAAAAACAATTATCCACTAAACCACCGTCCCCCCACATCGCCAACACTAAATAATCCTATTAACCTCTAAACCGCCATGCCCCCACATCACCAACACTAAATAAACCTATTAACCTCTAAACTGCCTTCCCCCCACATCGCCAACACTAAATTAACCTAGTAACCTCTAAACCGCCGTCCCCCAACTTTGCCAACACTAAATAAAGCTATTAACCTCTAAACCACCACCCCCCACATCGCCAACACTAAATAAACCTATTAACCCCTAAACCCCCGTCCTCCCACATCGCCAACACTAAATAAACCTATTAACCCCTAAACCGCCGTCCCCCCACATCGCCAACACTAAATAAAGCTATTAACCTCTAAACCGCCATCCCCCATATCACCAACACTAAAAAAAAAACTATTAGCCTCTAAACTGCCATCCCCCCCACATCACAACTACCAAAATTAAACTATTAACCCCTAAACTGCCGCCCCCCACATCGCCAACACGAAATAAAGCTATTAATCCCTAAACCACCGCCCCCCCACATCGCAACTACCTAAATTAAACTATAAACTCCTAAACCTAACAGCCTCTAACTTTAACATAATTAAAATACTCCTAAATTAAAGTTACAATTACTAACTACCTAGTTAAAATAAATACAAACATACCTGTGAAATAAAAATAAAACATAAGTTTAAATTTAAAAAAATGACCTAACATTTCTTGTTTAAAAAAGAAAATAATACAAAAAATAAAAAACCTAATATTAGAAAAAATATAAAAACTACAATTACAAAAAATAATAAACACTAAAATAAAAATAAAAATAAAAACTACAGTTACAAAAAACCCTAATCTATAAACTACCAATAGCCCTTAAAAGGGCCTTTTGTAGGGCACTGCCCTAAAGTTAACAAGTTAACAGCTCTTTTGCCAATGAATTAAACCAAATACCCCCTAACATTACAACCCCCCACCCCCAACCCCCCAAAATAAAAAAACCTAACTAAAAAAATAAAAATAAACTACCCATTGCCCCAAAAAGGGCATTTGTATGGGCATTGCCCTTAAAAGGACATCCAGCTCTTTTTCAGCCCATTAAAAATAAAAATAAATAAAAAACTGAATAAAAAAATAAGAAAAAACTGAAATGGTTGGGTCTTAAATTTGCTCCTTCAGCATCCACGTATACCTGACGAAGGTACACATAGAGGTATTGCTGTACTCAGAAGAAATAGCTGAGCAACATATTAAGCGTTATACTGCTGCAGCACACATAAGGATAACAAAATATACAGCAAAATCTCAATGTGTGTGTGGAAAAGTAAGAAAAAAATGCTTATTACCACTAAACTTGGTACAAACTAGTGAACAAAATGGCCCCATAATATGGTTTAAAATATGCCATTCAATATACCCTGGGGTGTCTACTTTAAGATATGGTTGGCTTTTATGGGGTGATTTGAATTAGAAAACTTCTAAAATGCTCCAAAATGGGACATGAACCCAGTGGCAAAATTTAAAGTTGGAAAAAAACATAAATTGCTTTCTTAAATTTACCCCTTTTAATATCCACATATACAACCTTCAAATCCATGTATAAACATTCAAGCTTCAAAAGCTGAAAAGGTGAGGTCTCTTATATAGCTCTGTAACTCTGACTCCCTGATCCCTGCCTGATCTCACCCAAACAGCTATCTTCCCTCCCTCACCCCCCCTGCAGTGTAGGATACCCCCTTAACTCTCCCACTTCCCTGATCCCTCCTAAACAGCTCTCTAACCCTTCCACCTCTAACTAGTGACCAGCGTCTTGGGTATTTATTTATATATCTTTTTTACATTTATTAAAAAAAATCAATTTTCTGTAGTGTAGCGGCCCCCCACTCACCCTCGACACCCCCCTCCAATCGATCATCATGCAGTGCCTGCCTCTCTTCTCTCATGGTCCCCTTTTCTGTAATATAGTGGATGCCTCCGCCCTCCCTCTGTGAAAAAATGTTTCTGTAGCATAGCAGTCCCACCCCTCCATCCATTTCTGCCCCTCTCCGGCGATGGGCCACCCACCCGCCTCCCTCCTGATCCTCCCGCCTCCCTCCTGACCCTCCCACACTACCAACAGAGAAGGTTGGATGTAGCTACAGGCAAAGTACCCAGACATTTACTAGAACTTTTAGCAAAGATTGGCAGTTAAATGGTTACCTTAAAAGTGTCAAAATACCATTAAGGTGATGTCTACCCCATATAAATATATACTTTTGTGGGGCAATTTTGTTTTCTGTAATGTTATTAAAGTTAGAAGACAAACATAACCAAATTCTAAAATTGTTCACATTGAAATTGTATTTTTCTTCTTGTATTTTGTGACCTGTAACTACCAAATTAAACAAAAATCCTAGAGATATGATGTACTCTGTAAGTTGGGACAAATACATTTATTTATTTTTAATTACTTTTCTTTAGCTGCACTAATTATGTACACATTATTATTGCCAAAGCTGTAAAAAAAAAATTTTTTTTGCTTCACTTTGACCTAGATTTGGAGTTTGGCGTTAGCCGTGAAAACCAGCGTTAGAGGCTCCTAACGCTGGTTTTAGGCTACCGCCGGTATTTGGAGTCACTCAAAATAGGGTCTAACGCTCACTTTTCATCCGCGACTTTTCCATACCACAGATCCCCTTACGTAAATTGCATATCCTATCTTTTCAATGGGATCTTTCTAACTCCGGTATTTAGAGTCGTTTCTGAAGTGAGCGTTAGACATCTAATGACAAAACTCCAGCCGCAGGAAAAAAGTCAGTAGTTAAGAGCTTTCTGGGCTAACGCCGGTTTATAAAGCTCTTAACTACTGTACTCTAAAGTACACTAACACCCATAAACTACCTATGTACCCCTAAACCGAGGTCCCCCCACATCGCCGACACTCGAATAAATCTTTTTAACCCCTAATCTGCCGACCGCCACCTACGTTATCCTTATGTACCCCTAATCTGCTGCCCCTAACACCGCCGACCCCTGTATTATATTTATTAACCCCTAATCTGCCCCCCACAACGTCGCCTCCACCTACCTACACTTATTAACCCCTAATCTGCCTACCGCAAAGCGCCGCCACCTACGTTATCCTTATGTACCCCTAATCTGCTGCCCCTAACACCGCCGACCCCTATATTATATTTATTAACCCCTAATCTGCCCCCCACAACGTCGCAGCCAGCTACCTACAATAATTAACCCCTAATCTGCCGACCGCAAAGCGCCGCCACCTACGTTATCCTTATGTACCCCTAATCTGCTGCCCCTAACACCGCCGACCCCTATATTATATTTATTAACCCCTAATCTGCCCCCCACAACGTCGCAGCCAGCTACCTACAATAATTAACCCCTTATCTGCCGACCGCAAAGCGCTGCCACCTACGTTATCCTTATGTACCCCTAATCTGCTGCCCCTAACACCGCCGACCCCTGTATTATATTTATTAACCCCTAATCTGCCCCCCACAACGTCGCAGCCAGCTACCTACAATAATTAACCCCTAATCTGTCGACCGCAAAGCGCCGCCACCTACGTTATCCTTATGTACCCCTAATCTGCTGCCCCTAACACCGCCGACCCCTGTATTATATTTATTAACCCCTAATCTGCCCCCCACAACGTCGCCTTCACCTGCCTACACTTATTAACCCCTAATCTGCCGACCGGAGCTCACCGCTATTCTAATAAATGTATTAACCCCTAAAGCTAAGTCTAACCCTAACACTAACACCCCCCTAAGTTAAATATAATTTACATCTAACAAAATTAATTAACTCTTATTAAATAAATTATTCCTATTTAAAGATAAATACTTACCTGTAAAATAAATCCTAATATAGCTACAATATAAATTATAATTATATTATAGCTATTTTAGGATTTATATTTATTTTAGAGGTAACTTTGTATTTATTTTAACCAGGTACAATAGCTATTAAATAGTTAAGAACTATTTAATAGCTAAAATAGTTAAAATAATTACAAATTTACCTGTAAAATAAATCCTAACCTAAGTTACAATTAAACCTAACACTACACTATCAATAAATTAATTAAATAAACTACCTACAATTACCTACAATTAACCTAACACTACACTATCAATAAATTAATTAAATACAATTCCTACAAATAAATACAATTAAATAAACTAGCTAAAGTACAAAAAATAAAAAAGAACTAAGTTACAAAAAATAAAAAAATATTTACAAACATAAGAAAAATATTACAACAATTTTAAACTAATTACACCTACTCTAAGCCCCCTAATAAAATAACAAAGCCCCCCAAAATAAAAAAAATGCCCTACCCTATTCTAAATTACAAAAGTTCAAAGCTCTTTTACCTTACCAGCCCTGAACAGGGCCCTTTGTGGGGCATGCCCCAAAGAATTCAGCTCTTTTGCCTGTAAAAAAAAACATACAATACCCCCCCCAACATTACAACCCACCACCCACATACCCCTAATCTAACCCAAACCCCCCTTAAATAAACCTAACACTAAGCCCCTGAAGATCTTCCTACCTTATCTTCACCCTGCCAGGTTCACCGATCCGTCCTGAAGAGCTCCTCCGATGTCCTGATCCAAGCCCAAGTGGGGGGCTGAAGAGGTCCATGATCCGGCTGAAGTCTTCATCCAAGCGGGAGCTGAAGAGGTCCATGATCCGGCTGAAGTCTTCATCCAAGCGGGAGCTGAAGAGGTCCATGATCCGGATGAAGTCTTCTATCAACGGCATCTTCAATCTTCTTTCTTCCGGATCCATCTTGCAGACCTCCGACGCGGAACATCCTCTTCTCCCGACGCCTACTAGCCGAATGACGGTTCCTTTAAGGGACGTCATCCAAGATGGCGTCCCTTGAATTCCGATTGGCTGATAGGATTCTATCAGCCAATCGGAATTAAGGTAGGAAAATTCTGATTGGCTGATGGAATCAGCCAATCAGATTGAGCTCGCATTCTATTGGCTGATCGGAACAGCCAATAGAATGCGAGCTCAATCTGATTGGCTGATTGGATCAGCCAATCGGATTGAACTTGATTCTGATTGGCTGATTCCATCAGCCAATCAGAATATTCCTACCTTAATTCCGATTGGCTGATAGAATCCTATCAGCCAATCGGAATTCGAGGGACGCCATCTTGGATGACGTCCCTTAAAGGAACCGTCATTCGGCTAGTAGGCGTCGGGAGAAGAGGATGTTCCGCGTCGGAGGTCTGCAAGATGGATCCGGAAGAAAGAAGATTGAAGATGCCGTTGATAGAAGACTTCATCCGGATCATGGACCTCTTCAGCTCCCGCTTGGATGAAGACTTCAGCCGGATCATGGACCTCTTCAGCTCCCGCTTGGATGAAGACTTCAGCCGGATCATGGACCTCTTCAGCCCCCCGCTTGGGCTTGGATCAGGACATCGGAGGAGCTCTTCAGGACGGATCGGTAAACCTGGCAGGGTGAAGATAAGGTAGGAAGATCTTCAGGGGCTTAGTGTTAGGTTTATTTAAGGGGGGTTTGGGTTAGATTAGGGGTATGTGGGTGGTGGGTTGTAATGTTGGGGGGGGGGTTATTGTATGTTTTTTTTTACAGGCAAAAGAGCTGAATCATTTGGGGCATGCCCCGCAAAGGGCCCTGTTCAGGGCTGGTAAGGTAAAAGAGCTTTGAACTTTTGTAATTTAGAATAGGGTAGGGCATTTTTTTATTTTGGGGGGCTTTGTTATTTTATTAGGGGGCTTAGAGTAGGTGTAATTAGTTTAAAATTGTTGTAATAGTTTTTCTTATGTTTGTAAATATTTTTTTATTTTTTGTAACTTAGTTCTTTTTTATTTTTTGTACTTTAGCTAGTTTATTTAATTGTATTTATTTGTAGGAATTGTATTTAATTAATTTATTGATAGTGTAGTGTTAGGTTAATTGTAGGTAATTGTAGGTAGTTTATTTAATTAATTTATTGATAGTGTAGTGTTAGGTTTAATTGTAACTTAGGTTAGGATTTATTTTACAGGTACATTTGTAATTATTTTAACTATTTAATAGCTATTGTACCTGGTTAAAATAAATACAAAGTTACCTGTAAAATAAATATAAATCCTAAAATAGCTACAATGTAATTATAATTTATATTGTAGCTATATTAGGATTTTTTTTACAGGTAAGTATTTAGTTTTAAATAGGAATAATTTATTTAATAAGAGTTAATTTATTTCGTTAGATGTAAATTATATTTAACTTAGGGGGGTGTTAGTGTTAGGGTTAGACTTAGCTTTAGGGGTTAATACATTTATTAGAATAGCGGTGAGCTCCAGTCGGCAGATTAGGGGTTAATAATGGAAGTTAGGTGTCGGCGATGTTAGGGAGGGCAGATTAGGGGTTAATACTATTTATTATAGGGTTAGTGAGGCGGATTAGGGGTTAATAACTTTATTATAGTAGCGCTCAGGTCCGCTCGGCAGATTAGGGGTTAATAAGTGTAGGCAGGTGGAGGCGACGTTGTGGGGGGCAGATTAGGGGTTAATAAATATAATATAGGGGTCGGCGATGTTAGGGAAGCAGATTAGGGGTACATAGGGATAATGTAAGTAGCGGCGGTTTACGGAGCGGCAGATTAGGGGTTAATAATAATATGCAGGGGTCAGCGATAGCGGGGGCGGCAGATTAGGGGTTAATAAGTGTAAGGTTATGGGTGTTTAGACTCGGGGTACATGTTAGAGTGTTAAGTGCAGACGTAGGAAGGGTTACCGCATAGCAAACAATGGGGCTGCGTTAGGAGCTGAACGCGGCTTTTTTGCAGGTGTTTGGTTTTTTTTCAGCTCAAACAGCTCCATTGTTTCCTATGGGGGAATCGTGCACGAGCACGTTTTTGAGGCTGGCCGCTTGCGTAAGCAACTCTGGTATCGAGAGTTGAAGCTGCGTTAAAAATGCTCTACGCTCCTTTTTTGGAGCCTAACGCAGCCATTCTGTGGACTCTCAATACCAGAGTTATTTTTATGGTGCGGCCAGAAAAAAGCCGGCGTTAGTTTTTCGGGTCGTTACCGACAAAACTCCAAATCTAGCCGTTTATCTTTTCTTTTTTTTATAATACATGAGAATGTATTTATAAATATGTCACATCACATTAAAGTCCTTTTATAGTTGAACACACGCATAGCAAAAATGCCAAAATTGCTTGTGTCCTTAAAGGGACAATCAAGTCCAAAGAACACTTTCATGATTTAAATATGGAATGTAATTTTAAACAACTTTCCAATTTACTTCTATCACCAATTTTGCTTTATTCTTTTCGTATTCTTAGTTGAAAGCTAATTCTAGGAGGTTCATATGCTAATTTCTTAGACCTTGAAGACTGCCTCCAATCTGAATGCATTTTGACCACTAGAGGGCATTAGTTCATGTGTTTCATATAGATAACATT
The DNA here is from genome assembly GCF_027579735.1 of Bombina bombina. Taxonomy (NCBI): domain Eukaryota; kingdom Metazoa; phylum Chordata; class Amphibia; order Anura; family Bombinatoridae; genus Bombina; species Bombina bombina. The sequence goes on along the minus strand of NC_069504.1, from coordinate 853,888,275 downwards.
GAGCTCATGCACGTGAAGTTACTCTGGAGTGAGCACTAATTGGCTAAAATTCAAGTCTGTCAAAAGAACTGAAATAAGGGGGCAGTTTGCAGAGGCTTAGATACAAGGTAATCACAGAGGTAAAAAGAGTATTTCTATAACAGTGTTGGTTATGCAAAACTGGGGAATGGCTAATAAAGGGATTATCTTTCTTTTTAAACAACAACAATTCTGGTATTGATTGTCCCTTTAAAGCAGGGATGGGAAACCTTGGCCCTCCTGATGTCTCAGAACTACATTTCCCATGATGCTCAACTGGACTTCAGAGTGCCTAAGCATCATGGGTAATGTAGTTCTGAAACATCAGGAGGGCCAAGGTTCCCCAAAAAATAAAAAATATTAATCTTTAAAAAACAAACAAAAAAAACCTGACACTAAACTAACTTTTATATGGGGGTACCCTTGCATTCTTATTGGCTGATTTGAATATTTAAATTCAAATCACACAATAGAATGAAAGCTTTCCTTGTAAATAGATAATAATTATAATAGCATTTCACTCCTGTTTGTTATCAGCAGGGCATAAGAACAGAAACCCGTTTCTATTTGATCTGTTGACACAGCTGAATGCAGTTTATAAATTCTTTTAGTTGTTTAGTTAAAGTTCTTCTGTTTAAAAGTTAAAAATTGAAGAAGTTCATGGCCCAGGAGGTTATACAATTCTGACCCCTGACTATTTTATTATTTCTATTTTGGTAAATTAGTTAGTTAGGGTGGGTGGTAGTTAATGGGAAATTGGGTAGATTGGTGTTAATGTAGTTAGTGGTTTACAGAAATAAAAAGTAAAAGAAAAAACTTTACAAAAACAAAAGCTATTCAATGTTATTTAGTTAAAGTTCTTGTTTAAAATGTTCAAAATGCTTAAGAAGCTCAGTACCGAGGAAGCTTACAGAATTCTGACAGCAGACTTAGAGGCGACAGACAATTGGGCCTATTTATCAAGCCGTCAACCGCAAATACGCTGAAATTCCGCAGCGTAATTGTGATGAGCTTGATTCCCCTTATTTATCAAACCCTACAGACCGGCAAAGGTAGAATTTTGTGACGTAACATACGATCCGACACAGATCGATGCTTACGTCATTACAGATGTTCCGAATGCAAATTCGGCACTATCTGACTATTTTTGTAAGTTAACAAATTTCTACCAGGTACGCTCGGCATTATTCCGGCCCAGCGTACCTGGTTTTCAATCCGCAGCCCTGGAGGCGGCAGATGCCATAGGAATCGATGGGAGTCTGAAAGCAGCGAAAGCTCATGTTCGCTGCTGCCCGATATCCCATTGATTCCTATGGGAGAATAAAGTTATGTTTACACCTAACACCCTAACATAAGCCCTGAGTCTAAACACCCCTAATCTGCCACCCCTACACCGCCACCACCTACATTATGTTATTAACCCCTAATCTGCCACCCCCTACACCGCCGCCACCTACATTATACTTATTAACCCCTAATCTGCCCCCCTACACCGCCACCACCTACATTATACTTATTAACCCCTAATCTGCCGCCCTGACACTGCCGACACCTACATTATGTTATTAACCCCTAATCTGCCGTCCCCAACGTTGCCACCACTATATTAAATTTATTAACCCCTAAACCTAAGTCTAACCCTAACACCCCCTAACTTAAATCTAATTTAAATAAATATAAATAAAATTCCTATCATTAACTAAATAATTCCTATTTAAAACTAAATACTTACCTATAAAATAAACCCTAAGCTGGCTGCAATATAGCTAATAGTTACATTGTATCTAGCTTAGGGTTTATTTTTATTTTACAGGCAAGTTTGTATTTATTTTAACTAGGTAGAATAGTTATTAAATAGTTATTAACTATTTAATAACTACCTAGCTAAAATAAATACAAAAGTACCTGTAAAATAAAACCTAACCTAAGTTACAATAACACCTAACCTAACCCTACAATTAAATACAATTAAATAAATTACATACAATTAACTAAATTATATACAATTATCTAAAGTGCAAAAAAACCAAACACTAAATTACAGAAAATAATAAACAAATTACAGAAATTTAAACTAATTACACCTAATCTAATAGCCCTATCAAAATAAAAAAGACCCCCCCAAAATAAAAAAAAACCCTAGCCTAAACTACCAATAGCCCTTAAAAGGGCCTTTTGTGGGGCATTGCCCCAAAGTAATCAGCTCTTTTACCTGTAAAAAAAAATACAACCCCCCCCAACAGTAAAACCCACCACCCACACAACCAACCCCCCAAAAAAAATACTAACTAAAAAAACCTAAGCTCCCCATTGCCCTGAAAAGGGCATTTGGATGGGCATTGCCCTTAAAAGGGCAGTTAGCTCTTTTGCAGACCCAAAGCCCTAAACTAAAAATAAAACCCACCAAATACACCCTTAAAAAAACCTAACACTAACCCCCTGAAGATCGACTTACCAGGAGACGTCTTCATCCAAGCCGGGCAGAAGTGGTCCTCCAGACGGGCAGAAATCTTCATCCAAGCTGGGCAGAAGTGGTCCTCCAGACGGCAGAAGTCTTCATCCAGATGGCATCTTCTATCTTCATCCATCCGGCGAGGAGCGGGTCCATCTTCAAGACATCTGATGCGGAGCATCCTCTTCGGCCGACGACTACCCAACAAATGAAGGTTCCTTTAAGTGACGTCATCCAAGATGGCGTCCCTTAAATTCCGATTGGCTGATAGAATTCTACCAGCCAATCAGAATTAAGGTAGAAAAAATCCTATTTGAACTTCAATCCTATTGGCTGATTGGAACAGCCAATAGGATTGAGCTCGCATTGCTGCACAACGTAATGCAATTATTAATGACACAACAGAAATTAAGAAAAATAAAAAACAAGAGGCAAACCGTATGATGTTTGTTACACAATTTAATAGACTTAGTAAAAAAATTACTGGCATTCTAAAAAAACATTGGTATATCCTGAGGGAGTGTAATCCTGAGGTTTCTGAATTAAAAGTAAATCCTATGGTAGCCTACAAAAGAAATTTGAGCATTAAGGATATGCTAGTTCATTCAGACATAGGTGGTAGCAAACAGAGTAACCATAGGACTATAGGTCCAACAAGAAGTGGGTGCTACCCATGTCTCAGCTGCAGCAACTATAGCTCTATGATAAAAGGAGAGATTTTTCACCATCCAATTAATGGAAGAAAATTCAAAATCAATAAATATCTAACTTGCAGGGCAACCCACTGTGTTTATATTATCAAATGCCTGTGTGGCCTAATTTATATTGGCGAGACATGTAGAGAGGTAAGGGAGAGGATAACTGAACACAAATCTAATATTAGATGTAAAAACAAAGATGCTCCAGTGTCCTCTCACTTCCTCTCTATGGGTCATAACATCAGCCAACTTAGGTTTCAAATCATAGAACAGGTAGATAGGCCTAGGAGAGGGGGTGATAGAGAATGTTTGTTAAAGATCAGAGAAATGTTTTGGATATACAAGTTAGAGACATTGAGGCCAAAAGGTATGAATAAGGATTTTGACTGGAGTCTGTTTCTCTAAAATTTAAACATTAAATTTTACTTTAATAGTAAAAAGACAGTATACAAAGATGGAAAAATCTTTCTTTAGAATCTGCTAATAATGTGCAATATACCTCTGTTTTTAAATGTTTATATGGGTTTTATGTTTTACATTTTTTATATATATGTAACTATCATCTTCTTGTGATAAAAAATAATTTTGTGATGCATTTATTGTTGCATCCACAAGATGTCACTATTGTACAATTAGCTTTTTTTCACATGTAGATGAGTAACAGGTGAGGGTATATAAAGGCATTTACCTGTGTATTTGCAAGTATACATGATTAAGAGCCTATAGCAGGCTTGAAACATTGTATGTTTTTTTCTGAGGACCCCATGTAAGAAAATAAAGGTTCTTTTTAAATTTCTTGGAGGCTGGAATACCTTTTGTTATTTGGATTGTGCTTTTGGAGCCAGGGATATCCCAGAACAACAATAAAATGCGGAAAGTTTATCACCTGGAACTGGAGGGTTTCAAAATGGAGAGCCCCAACAGCCATGGATAACGGAGTAGTTTTGTGAGTAACGAGTGCGGGCTGAAGGGGCCTGCCATAAATGGCCTCAATAGCAAGTGGAACGGACCGAGGCAAAACAGGAATGGAGTGCTTTAATACAAAAGCACTGTCAATGAAATAGTCCGCAGCACCGGAGTCAACAAGAGCCTGGGTGATTATGGAGGAGTCCACCCAGGAAAGGACATCCGTGACCAAAGGTTTCTCCTTTAGCGGTTCTGGGGACGAGGATAAACCACCCAAGGTATGCCCCCGACAGGACCATAGGTGTGAGCGTTTCCCGCCGTGTAGGACAAGACTTCAAAAGGTGGCCTTGTAACCCACAATAGAGGCAGAGCCCCTCCCTCCCTCCTCCTAAAGGCCCTCTCCGCCGTGGAGAGACGCGTGAATCCCAACTGCATCGGCTCAGCAGTACCTGGTGACTAAGGACCAGGAGGCATGGGAGGAGAGGGAGGCATGGGTGGGAATGAACACGTAGGAGACAACAGAACAGGAGGCTTCCGCAAGTGCTCCTTGAAAGAGGGCCTCTCACTTAGTCCGATGTCAATTAGGATAAAAAAAGACACCAATGCCTAGAGATCTTCTGGTAAATCTCTGGCAGCAACTTTGTCTTTAATCACATCAGAGAGCCCATGAAAGAAGGTGACAACAAGGGCTTCATTGTTCCAACCTACCTCTGCGGCAAGCATACGGAACTCAATAGCATACTGAGCAACAGATCTTGTACCTTGCTGAATGGACATGAGTCGTTTAGCAGCAGAGGACGAGCGAGCCGGAACATCAAATACACTTCGAAAGGAGGTCACAAATTCAGGGTAATTTGAAATCACAGGTTTATTAGTCTCCCACAAGGGATTAGCCCAGGCAAGAGCTGTGTCAGAGAGTAATGAGATGAGAAATCACACCTTAGCTCTGTCAAAGGGAAATGCCTGAGGTAACATCTCAAAGTAAATGCCCACCTGGTTCAAAAACCCTTTGCACTGATTAGGATCGCCTCCATATCACTGAGGTAGAGGTGCAGAACCGGACATGCTCCTGGTAGGACTAGGTGCAGCAGTGGAAACAGGAGCAGCCATAATTTGCAGGACACTTTGGTCCAAATGTGCAGTGCGAGTCAGCAGGGTTTGCAGGGCTAGTGCAAATTGATCCAAGCGGTGATCCTGTTCATCCATCCTGGAAATTATGGCAAGTAAAGGTGGATTATTAGCACCATCAGGATTCATGTCCCTTGCATAATGTCAGGGTGCCAGGAATCAGACTGAGACGAGAAGTGCAAAAATAATCACACCTTTATTAATAGCAAAAAATAATATAAAGTCCACAAGACAAATAACAAACCAGGAATCAAAACCAGAGCTGGTAGTCAGACGAACCGAGTCAGGAGCCAAAGCGAATAGTCAGACGAGCCGAGTCAGGAGCCAAACCGAGTAGTCAGACGAGCCGGAATCAGGAACAAGGAGAATAGCAGAGTCAGGAACAAGCCAGGGATCAGGAACCAGGAGGGACGTAAGACAGCCAGGTAATACACAGGAGCTCTCACAGGAGCTCTCACAAACAGGTCTGAGACAACGCAAGGGCAAAGCATACTGAACAGAGGCCCTTTAAATAATAAGTGATGACATCACAATTCTGAGACTGCATCTTGTCTCACACTGATGATGTACACCAGTCTGGTCATAAAAGGAAATGCAGGAAACGAGCAGCATCACACAGCATGCACCAGAATCAGCAAGAGAGGCGAGTAAAATGGCTGCCAGCAGCACATGGCAAACCAAGCAGGGTAAAAACCCTGCACAGCGTTAAAATTTGTTTTGTTTCGTTTTCATTAGTTAAAAAAAATCATTTTGTTTCACTAAATTAGTAAAGTTGAATAAATAATTTCATTTTGGCATATTAGTTATGTTAAGTTAAATCATTTTTCAGATCCATTTGTTATTTCGGATCCATTCATTATTTCAGATCCATTCTTTATTCATATTCATTATTCGATTCTAAAGTTTAGAAAAGAATAATGAATATGAATAAAGAATGGATCCGAAATAACGAATGACTCAGAAAAACGATTTAACTTAACATAAGGAATATGACGAAACAAAATTATCTAAACCGCTGTCCCCCCACATTGCCAAAACTAAATAAAAAAACAATTATCCACTAAACCACCGTCCCCCCACATCGCCAACACTAAATAATCCTATTAACCTCTAAACCGCCATGCCCCCACATCACCAACACTAAATAAACCTATTAACCTCTAAACTGCCTTCCCCCCACATCGCCAACACTAAATTAACCTAGTAACCTCTAAACCGCCGTCCCCCAACTTTGCCAACACTAAATAAAGCTATTAACCTCTAAACCACCACCCCCCACATCGCCAAAACTAAATAAACCTATTAACCCCTAAACCCCCGTCCTCCCACATCGCCAACACTAAATAAACCTATTAACCCCTAAACCGCCGGCCCCCCACATCGCCAACACTAAATAAAGCTATTAACCTCTAAACCGCCATCCCCCATATCACCAACACTAAAAAAAAACTATTAACCTCTAAACTGCCATCCCCCCCACATCACAACTACCTAAATTAAACTATTAACCCCTAAACTGCCGCCCCCACATCGCCAACACGAAATAAAGCTATTAACCCCTAAACCACCGCCCCCCCACATCGCAACTACCTAAATTAAACTATAAACTCCTAAACCTAACAGCCTCTAACTTTAACATAATTAAAATACTCCTAAATTAAAGTTACAATTACTAACTACCTAGTTAAAATAAATACAAACATACCTGTGAAATAAAAATAAAACATAAGTTTAAATTAAAAAAAATTACCTAACATTTCTTGTTTAAAAAAGAAAATAATACAAAAAATAAAAAACCTAATATTACAAAAAATATAAAAACTACAATTACAAAAAATAATAAACACTAAAATAAAAATAAAAATAAAAACTACAGTTACAAAAAACCCTTATCTATAAACTACCAATAGCCCTTAAAAGGGCCTTTTGTAGGGCACTGCCCTAAAGTTAACAAGTTAACAGCTCTTTTGCCAATGAATTAAACCAAATACCCCCTAACATTATAACCCCCCCACCCCCAAACCCCCAAAATAAAAAAACCTAACTAAAAAAATAAAAATAAACTACCCATTGCCCCAAAAAGGGCATTTGTATGGGCATTGCCCTTAAAAGGACATCCAGCTCTTTTTCAGCCCATTAAAAATAAAAAAAAATAAAAAATAAAAAACTGAATAAAAAAATAAGAAAAAACTGAAATGGTTGGGTCTTAAATTTGCTCCTTCAGCATCCACGTATACCTGACGAAGGTACACATAGAGGTATTGCTGTACTCAGAAGAAATAGCTGAGCAACATATTAAGCGTTATACTGCTGCAGCACACATAAGGATAACAAAATATACAGCAAAATCTCAATGTGTGTGTGGAAAAGTAAGAAAAAAATGCTTATTACCACTAAACTTGGTACAAACTAGTGAACAAAATGGCCCCATAATATGGTTTAAAATATGCCATTCAATATACCCTGGGGTGTCTACTTTAAGATATGGTTGGCTTTTATGGGGTGATTTGAATTAGAAAACTTCTAAAATGCTCCAAAATGGGACATGAACCCAGTGGCAAAATTTAAATTTGGAAAAAAACATAAATTGCTTTCTTAAATTTACCCCTTTTAATATCCACATATACAACCTTCAAATCCATGTATAAACATTCAAGCTTCAAAAGCTGAAAAGGTGAGGTCTCTTATATAGCTCTGTAACTCTGACTCCCTGATCCCTGCCTGATCTCACCCAAACAGCTATCTTCCCTCCCTCACCCCCCCCTGCAGTGTAGGATACCCCCTTAACTCTCCCACTTCCCTGATCCCTCCTAAACAGCTCTCTAACCCTTCCCCCTCTAACTAGTGACCAGCGTCTTGGGTATTTATTTATATATCGTTTTTTACATTTATTCATAAAAATCAATTTTCTGTAGTGTAGCGGCCCCCCACTCACCCTCGACACCCCCCTCCAATCGATCATCATGCAGTGCCTGCCTCTCTTCTCTCATGGTCCCCTTTTCTGTAATATAGTGGATCCCTCCGCCCTCCCTCTGTGTAAAAATGTTTCTGTAGCATAGCAGTCCCACCCCTCCATCCATTTCTGCCCCTCTCCGGCGATGGGCCACCCACCCGCCTCCCTCCTGATCCTCCCGCCTCCCTCCTGACCCTCCCACACTACCAACAGAGAAGGTTGGATGTAGCTACAGGCAAAGTACCCAGACATTTACTAGAATTTTTAGCAAATATTGGCAGTTAAATGGTTACCTTAAAAGTGTCAAAATACCATTAAGGTGATGTCTACCCCATATAAATATATACTTTTGTGGGGCAATTTTGTTTTCTGTAATGCTATTAAAGTTAGAAGACAAACATAACCAAATTCTAAAATTGTTCACATTGAAATTGTATTTTTCTTCTTGTATTTTGTGACTTGTAACTACCAAATTAAACAAAAATCCTAGAGATATGATGTACTCTGTAAGTTGGGACAAATACATTTATTTATTTTATAATTACTTTTCTTTAGCTTCACTAATTATGTACACATTATTATTGCCAAAGCTGTAAAAAAAAAATTTTTTTTGCTTCACTTTATCTTTTCTTTTTTTTATAATACATGAGAATGTATTTATAAATATGTCACATCACATTAAAGTCCTTTTATAGTTGAACACACGCATAGCAAAAATGCCAAAATTGCTTGTGTCCTTAAAGGGACAGTCAAGTCCAAAGAACACTTTCATGATTTAAATATGGAATGTAATTTTAAACAACTTTCCAATTTACTTCTATTACCAATTTTGCTTTATTCTTTTCGTATTCTTAGTTGAAAGCTAATTCTAGGAGGTTCATATGCTAATTTCTTAGACCTTGAAGACTGCCTCCAATCTGAATGCATTTTGACCACTAGAGGGCATTAGTTCATGTGTTTCATATAGATAACATTGAGCTCATGCACGTGAAGTTACTCTGGAGTGAGCACTAATTGGCTAAAATTCAAGTCTGTCAAAAGAACTGAAATAAGGGGGCAGTTTGCAGAGGCTTAGATACAAGGTAATCACAGAGGTAAAAAGAGTATTTCTTTAACAGTGTTGGTTATGCAAAACTGGGGAATGGCTAATAAAGGGATTATCTTTCTTTTTAAACAACAACAATTCTGGTGTTGATTGTCCCTTTAAAGCAGGGATGGGGAACCTTGGCCCTCCTGATGTCTCAGAACTACATTTCCCATGATGCTCAACTGGACTTCAGAGTGCCTAAGCATCATGGGTAATGTAGTTCTGAAACATCAGGAGGGCCAAGGTTCCCCATCCCTGCCTTAAAGGGACAGTCAAGTCAAAATTAAACTTTCATGATTCAAATAGGGCATAACATTTTTAAACAATTTTCTAATATACTTTTATCATCAATTTTGCTTTGTTCTCTTGGTATTCTTGTTTAAAACTAAACCTAGGTGAGCTCATATGCAAAGCCAGATTGGCCTACTAGGACACCAGGAGATTTCCTGGTGGGCTGCAGCAGTTAGGGCTGGCCAAATACAATTTAAGTGGGTGGTGCTGCTGTATTATCTCTCTTCTTGTATCCTCTGAACTATACTATTAAAGGGATATGGAACCTAATTTGTTTTCTTTCATGATTGAGAGCATGCAAATGTTATCAACCTTCTTATTTACTCCTGTTATCAATTTTTATTCATTCTCTTGGCATCTTTATTTGAAAAGAAGGAATGTAAGCTCAGGAACTGGTCAATTTTTGGTAGCATTTGCTTATTGATGGCTAAATGTACACACCAATCAGCCAGCACTATCCAGGGTCTGAACCAAAAATGGGTCCGCTTCTAAGCTCACATTCCTGCATTTTCAAATAAAGATACCAAGAGAACAAAGAAAAATTATTAATTAATAGGAGTAAATTAAAAAGTTGTTTAAAACTGCATGATCTAGGCATGCCCTGGAGGGTTCCGGGGGAGGAGACTGGGTGCAGGACACACTGTGAGCACGCTCTCTCTAAACTTCCACACTAGCCACTGGCGGCAATTTTCGCGCCGAACCCTCGTCCTGGGTGGCTAACTATCCAAGGGTAACTGGATCCTCGTTCCACAAGCGGTGTAACTACAGCGCACCGCATTTTCTCTTGGCCGTTATTGCCTCAATTTTACCCCCTTGTGGGTACTAAACAGAAAGTACTGGCTGACTCCCCTCACCCCTCCCACCGGTGCTGCGTGAGGAGGTGAATGGGATATCGCCCAATGTTGCTGCCTGCCTAAGGGTCCGCAATTCCTGGACACAGTCTAAAGAACTTATACCCTGCAAAAAGATTCCTGGTCTAATATTGGCCCAAGTCACATATCCCATGCTGCTCTAACTTTCCCCAACCTTACCAGCCTTTTCCTTGGGTGCAGGAGGGACGGAGCTTGGCTGCCGCTCTTCGTCCTGTGGCGGGAGCGGTGCACATGGACCAACAGGGCGCCGACTGGTGACGTTGATGGACCGGCGCCGCGCTGCTCACTGACGCGGCACGGGAGCGGCTGCTGTGTTGCATTCTCCACACACCGATGCTGCTTGTGGAATATCGGCAACCGCTGCTGGCAAGTGTCGCTCAGCCATCTCGGGTTGGCGAGGAAATTTGGGTAGACATCTGCAATACTGGCATGGGAAGCCAGCTTGACCGCTGAATTTGCAGGGTCTGATACTGCCATTGCACTGAGCTGCATGGTACAAGGTACTCTCTTTTTGCAGTGGTGCATGCTATATGATCATCTGGAAGGAGCTGTGATCTAGCCCGTGCACTCATAAAATATATCATTTAATCGAAAGAAAAGGGAAGACCTAACTGGAAAGTTTCCCTCCAACCTAAGAGTAAAGCTAGCGCAATCTGGCCCACAAAGTACGTTTTTCTTTTTCTCCTCAGGCCTGGGCTTCTATATCCCAACTTATTGTTAAGGAAGCGAGACGGACCAAGCGTGAACTGTATGCTCTTTTGTCAGCTGCATGAGCTATTAACTTTTTTATACGCTTTTGTTTGCATGGTTCTCTCTCCCCGTCTATTTCATACTGCTTTAATAAAGGGCTTGAATTATTAGAGGAACATTCTCCATCTACTCCAGCATACCAACCTACAGTTTAACTTTGCCCTAATCTCTGAAGAAAACAGGTCCTAGGAAAACCTGTATTTTTTTTCTTTTTTGGCTTGTTTTCTTTCATACTGTCAACAATCTTTCTTTTTTGCTATACCACCTAAACATATGTATGTTACTATAAGATGTTACTTTTTTGCTTTAATCTATTGCCAATCTAACTGTATCCTGTTTTTCTTAGAAAATATCATTGTGCTTGATTTACCGTAGGAATACCAGTGAAACTGGCTCATAGAATGTACTTTGTTAATGAACATATTCACGGCATGCTTTGATTTGTGGGTGGTTGAAAATTGCATTTATTTTTTTTAATTTTTTTTTTCCTGAATTTTTGTCACAAGGGAAAACGACATTTTCCAGTCTGTTTGCCTTATTAAATATTATTAGTCATAGCCCTGGGCACAGACACAAGATGTGTTATTCTACTGAGTACATTATAAAATAGCATCTATGCCATAAAACTACATCTGGCTCCCCCTGTTTGTAAAGAAGGTATACCTGTAAACCAGTGGTCTAAAGGTCGGGGGGAAGGGAAAGGAGAAAATATCCTTTTCGTATAATTAGTATATACTCTGTCCAACCTCTTTAAAAGGGGAAAAGAAGAAAAGGTAAAGGCGAGTGATAGGAGGGTAAAGATCAATTACAGGACATAGGGAATTTTTACCCGTGCAGTTGTGTACTACTAGCCTAATGTCGTTAATTACCCTTCTTGCTCTCACATCTAACTTTCTGTACGCTAATTTGAGACAATCATTTTGCCTTTCAAACTAACCTGCTCCCTCCTGTTGTATAATATTGCTATGTTCAATCCTCTATTAGGGCGCCTGAAAAATTAAGTTACAAAGTGTGCCCTATTAATCCGCAAATTAACTTTAGAAATATTTCTGCCCCATTTGAATTGGGTAATTGACTATTTTCCAAGGTCTTATCCTTCTTTGTACATTTACACTATTAGCATTAGTGCACTTATGCTGAATATGGTTTAAAAAATGGCAATATTTTGTACTGTTGTTTCCTACACCAAAAATTGTTAAGCCCAGTCTTGGGCACAGGCGTCTGAGGAATCAATAAATCGTATATTTGATATTTTACTACATTGTTTGTAAGAGCTGCTCTGCCCTACCTATATTTGGTAAGAGGTTTCTATTAACCTTAGCTCTTGTACAAAGTGCTTAAAGGGCCTTTTACCAAAACATATGCAATATTAGTTATTTCCACACAGTATTAATCTCTATCGTTATTAGAGTTTCTGTGAGATTTGGCTGGAGTCTCAGCCTTAAAGGGATAGAAACTACCCCTACTAACCAGATTAACAGGCCAAGACACAGTGTCAATCGGCCTAGAAAAAAGAAAAAATCTAAGTTCTTTGATCTAACTCTGTCACTGCTTGACTGAATAGTTCTCAATAAATCACCTCACTTAATTATTTGTATCCTACTTGCCCTTGCGGGTCACTTTTTCACATATTAAATTTTCACTAACTGCTTTCTTTCTACACATTTCCTTCCCCCTCCATTTTTTTTTCCTGCTTCTTTCCCCCACAAGTCCTCACTTCACTCTGTGACACCATCACATTAACTTGTTTTTCCTCACGATCACTCTTTCACTTTTTGACAGCAACTTAACTCACTTATCCTTCACCCTTCTCCACACGTCATTAATACACAGTTCTTACACGCACACAGTCACCTATTTTCTTTCTCCCCCCTCCTTCCTTTTTTTTTTTTTTTTTTCCTTTCTTCTCCCCCCTTCTTCCTTGCACGACAATATCACATTAAACTATCCTTCCACACCAGTATACTTCATTTTTTGACACCAATATAACTCACCGTTCTCTTATCCTGTCCTTACAGGTTAATAACACACAGTTCTCTTACTCACTCTTCTCCCCACGGTTGACACCTGTCCTATGGACAGATTTCTAAACACCTCCCCCAGAACTATCTCTCCAAGCATGGCAGGTAGACACAAAGACAAAAAATCAAAAGGGGTCCCAGAAAATGTAATAGACACCATTACACCTATTACCAATCCCGCCATGGAGGCTTTAAGCATCCAAAACCTGGTTTCCAATATTTCTGAAGCATTAACTCCTAAGTTTGATACTTTAAAATCTGAAATAAAACAAGATATAGCACAACTTTCTCAGGAAATTTGGCAATTCTCAAACAGATTGCAGGAGGCAGAACAGAGAGTCTCTGACCTTGAGGACCTCACTATCTCACATAGTTCCAGCTTAGAGGAAACCAATACCAAGATTCAAAAATTATTGTTGAAAATGGAGGATCTCGAAAATAGATCTCGTAGAAATAATATAAGGATCATTGGGATACCTGAGGATAAAAAATATGAAGACCTCTCCCTTTTTGTTTCTGAGACTCTAGTCCAACTCCTAGGAATGCCTAGTTCCCATATAATAATAGAGAGGGCTCACAGAATAGGTCCACCTCCGACTGACAATAAAATAAATAATAGGCCCAGACCAGTAATAGTGCGATTTTTGAATTATCTTGACAAAATCAACATACTTCAACAATTCAAGAAGAATCAACCAATCAGTCTAGACGGTGCCAAAATTCTCTTATTCCAGGATTTCTCAGTTGAGACACCCTCAAGAAGAAGAGAATTAGCACCAATATGTACAAAAATGAAACAAAGAGGCTACAAAGCGATATTATTATACCCATCTAAACTTAAAATAACTGTCAGGGACAAAGTATATTTCTATGAAAATGCACATGAAGCCGAAAAATTTATTGCTGAGATAGAATCTACAGCATAACTTGGCTGCAGCTAGCCAGTAACAAATAAATAGTAGATTAACTGGGTTCATTAGGCTCCCACAGAGTAGGTATGGGATTCCTTAGAATGAAGCAGACCTCAGAAGAGGACAATTACTGGGCCAAGAACTCAGTGGGGAAGGTTTTCCTGCTGAGGTTTGAATTGAGACATTGTCGAGTTGATTCTTTTTTTTTTTTTTTTTTCTTCTCCCTCCTCTCTCTCCCCCCTCGCCCCCTGTCCCTGCCTTCTGCCATAGTTATCATGTATATGTTAATTGATGATTAAGAGACTAGATAAATTTAAATTAATATCATGGAACATAGGAGGTATCTCGACCCCTATTAAAAGAAAAGCAATCATCTCCCATCTGAGGAAAATGCAGGCGGACCTTGCATTTTTGCAAGAAACACACCTAAATATAGACGAAATCAAAAAAATTAAAAGTTCTTGGGTAAAAGAGGTTGTTGCCTCTCCCAGCCTTGGGAAAAAATGAGGGTTAGCTATACTGATCGGAAAGAGGCTGAAATATGAAATAATTCACTCTGAAAGGGATCCAGAGGGGAGATTTGTGTTCTTGAAAATTAAAATTCAAGATCAACTATTTACTCTTTGTAACTTGTATGCACCTAACATCTTAGATTATGAGTTTTGGGATATGCTACAATCTAAAATATTATCTTACTCAGAAGGCTACGTAGTGTTAGGAGGCGATTTTAATATGGCCCCGCAATCTCCTTTGGATAGGTTACGGCAGGCCAATAAGCAAATAAAACAAAAGAGAGACAATCTTGAAACAAAATTGTTCAAAATCCTAATTCAGAATCTTGCTGTCAAAGACATCTGGAGGATTCAAAATCCAGATGTCCGAGACTATACCTGACTATCCAGAGCCCACAAGACTCTATCCAGAATAGATCTCTTCCTAATTGATGATCGTTTATGTACAATGAAAATTACTGCAGGAATAACTCCTGTAATCTTATCTGATCACTCTCCTATCTTCTAGGAATTACAACTTAACCGTTTCATAAACTCCCCTGCAAGGTTTACCTTTCCATATTATTTGGTTAATGATTCTAAATTTAAAAAACATCTAATCGATAGATTCAAGGAATATCTTCAATTTAACTCTGATTATGCAGATCGCTCGGAAATTTTCTGGGGAGCTGCTAAGGCAGTCCTCAGAGGGGAAATAACGGCATACGCCGACATGATATCGAAAAGATTGAAAAAGAGAGAGAAAGAGGCTACGAACTCCGTGATAAATGCATACAATAGCTACCTAGTGCAGAGAACACCTATCTATTGGGCTAAATATATAAAAGCTAAGAGTGAAAGAGATGCTGTGGCTTTATTAATAGAAACACAGAGGGAATTGAGGTTTCAGGCCAAGCTTTACCGGTTCGGTAACAAATCCGGCAAATTATTAGCTAAATTAGTTAAAGGAGATAACAAGCCCACCATGATTGAAAAAATTCTTCACTCAGGGAAGGTACTGGTAAAAACAGAGGATATTCTAGAAGCATTTACAAAGTATTATAGTGATCTTTATTCTGCAAAAATTGCAGATAAGGACCAGTCTGAGCAATTCTGGAGTCAGGTTAACTGTCCTACAATTACAACAGAAATAAACTCTATCTTAAATAGCCCGATTTCCAATGAGGAAATTAGTAAAACGATCTCCGAATTATCTATGAACAAAGCAGCAGGCCCTGATGGCATCCCTAACGAGGTATATAAGATCTTAACCCAAGAGATAGCTCCTTATCTATGTAATACATACAATGAATTTTTTATCAATGGCAAGGCCATACCAGCTGACTTCTCTGCTTCTTTTACAACTTTACTTCTTAAGGGAGGCAAGGATCCCAATCATAAGGATTCTTACCGACCCATAGCCCTCTTGAACTCAGACTACAAGATTCTTGCTTCAATCTTGGCATGTAGGCTTCAAGGCGGCCTTCCACATATTATTCATAATGATCAAGCAGGGTTCATCCATCGCCGAAATTCTGCTTCCAAAATTCGGGAAGTCTTGCTAATGACTGAATTTTTTCAGTCACGGGAGGGAGGGGCAGGGGACAATAAAGACCTCGCAATAGTCGCCATCGATGCAGCCAAGGCATTTGATTCAGTCTATTTCAGTCATCTGTTTACCTCCTTGGCCAAATTTGGGTTTAAGGACAATTTTTTTAAATTTATAAAGAATCTATATTCACGTCCCCACACTAGACTGATAGTTAATAATTCTTTATCTTCTGATATTGCCATTGAAAGGGGAACGCGTCAGGGTTGCCCCCTGTCCCCCCTTCTCTTTGACATTGCTATAGAATCTTTAGCAATAAGGATTAGACAAAGTGTTGAGGGCATTAGAATAGGTGAACATGAAATGAAAGCTGCATTATATGTGGATGATATACTTCTTTATATCTCAAACACAAAGGCAAATATACCCAAACTGCTCAGCATCATTGAACAATTTGGCTCATTTTCCGGGTATATTGTTAATACTTCCAAGTCCGAATTATTTTGGCTAAAAAAGAGCATAGATTCAATTAAAGACAGTTCGTTCAAAGAGGTCTCCGAATCATTTAAATATCTGGGAATTACTATTCCAGTAAGATTTACCGATCTTTATAAATTTAACATAACACCCATTTTGACAATGATCTGCGAGAGATTGAAAACTAGGCAAAGCTTACCCATCTCACTTTCTGGGAGAATAGCTCTTTACAAAATGATCCTCCTCCCAAAACTTCTATATATCTTACAAAATACCCCACTAATAATATATGGAAAGGATATCCGGTTGCTCAATAGGGCAGTTGGAAAATTTCTTTGGCAAGGGAAGAAGTCGAGAATCCCTTAACAAAACTAACTCTGGCAAAAGAACACGGGGGCTTAGCTCTGCCAGATATTAGGCAATACAATTTGGCTTTCCTTGCACGAACTGTGACAGATTGGATCTATTCTAAAAACTATGTTACAAACACATCGTTAGAGGTCAATATCTGCCACCCATTTCTCCCAGTCGGCCTGGCTCATTGTGAACCTAAATTTCTACCCCCTGAAATAAAGAAGCTTAAAAGTATCCTGAATCCTATCAAAGCCTGGTGGAAAATAGGGACCGCCCTTAGGGTCGACTGCAGTGTTTCCCAATATCTACCAATAAAAGGGAATCCCAGGTTTCGACCTGGCTTGGAAATGGCCATATTTGACAGATGGTCCCATCTTGGACTTGAAAAAGTCCGGCAACTCTTTGAAAAGGATTCAAATGTTATAAAAACATTTGAACACTTGAAAAATGAATTTAATCTATCACACAAGGAGTTTTTCGCATATCTTCAGATTAGACATTTTTGTTCAGGGATAATCAGAAACACTGAATGGTCTTGGACCCTAGGTAAATTGGAGAATTGGTTGACTCTGATTAAAGTTGGACGTATGTCCATTACCCCTTGTTATGCACTCCTTAATTCCAACAAAGGAATTCCCTTATTAGAACATTTAGCGATGGCCTGGTCCAGGTTAATCCCTTTGGAATCTATAGACTCGAATAGCGTGCAGAAGTCAATTGCCAGGGTGACTCGCTACTTGGAGGGAAGCGCATCTGAAAATTTTACACAGAACATACTTTACCCCAGCCCTAGGCCACAAAATACATAATCCGGATTTTAGCGATTGCCAAAAGTGCTCCCTTGTCGCAGCAGATTTGGTGCATATGTTATGGAATTGCCCGAAAATACGCCAATTCTGGTACAGAGTAGAATATTGGCTCAACAAAAACTTGGAGACCGCTCCTCTGGCCCTCACTTTGTCACAGATCATATTTTGCGTCCAATTGGGTGAAGGGCAACAACCTCAGGAAAAACTAATTATCCTCACAATTTTAGCTTCCAGATATTTGATTCTTAAGTATTGGAAAGATTCAAGGACCCCCTCAATCTCGGAGGTGAGAAATTGCTTGAAGAAACAATGCATGATTGAACAGAGAGATACTAATATTGATAACGATGGTGACATAATTTTTTTTTTTTTTTAAATGGTCAGCCTTTATTAAAGGTTATCCGACCAATGAAATTGAAATGATAATTTTTCCGTTTAGGAACTCAGAGCTGGTGCTGCTCAACCTTTGGTAGGGGGTCGGGACGGTGGGGAGAGGTTGGGGGGGAGAGAAGAAGGGAAAAAAAACTTTTTTTTTCTTTTTTTTTTTTAGGTTAATTTAATTTATGGGAATGGGAAGTAGAAGGGGTGAAAATAAGGAAAAAGGGGATTTAGCATTAATCAAGTGAATCATCCAGTACAATTAAATGAAGTATAGTGATACCTAATTATATGAGTTTGTGTCTATTTAAACTAACATGCTAATTTTATGTTTTTCTCCTCTGTGATATAACAGACATAATTGATTTGTATTACCAATGCAATTGCTTAGTCTTTAATTTTCTTTTGGAAATGTAAATCAAATGTTTCACTATATATGTATTATCCGCAATGTACAAAATCTCAATAAAAAAAATAATGAAAAAAAAATAAATAAAAACTGCATGATCTATCTGAATCATGAAAGAAAGAATTTGGGTTTAATTTTCCTTTACAGTCACAAAATATTTATATTTGTTAAAAGGGGAAGGACAATCCCAGTAATCCCCCTTCAGGGCTGGTCTTCAAATTTTTCCATGGCAGCTTTCTATTCACAGCCCAGCCCTGCTCATATACTAATTTCTAAACCCTTTAAGGCCGCCTCTTATCTCAGTGCATGTTGACAGTTTTTCACAGCTAGACGGCACTAGTTCATGTGTGCTATAGATAATATTGTGCTCACTCCCATAGAGTTATTTATGAGTCAGCACTGATTGGCTTTAATGCAAGTCTTTAATGCAAGTCTACCAAAGCTGAGGCTTAGATTCAAGGAAATCACAGAGGTAAAAAAAAGTGTACTAATATAACAGTGTTGGTTATGCCAAATGGAATGGGTAATAAAGGGATTATCTATCTATTTAAACAAGGTTGTGGGCAGAGCTTATGCATGTTTGGGTCATGGATGTGGCTTGATTAGTCCCTTAAAACCAGGATACTGAAGGGCTGCGGGCAGGAAGTGAGCCATACTTCTCAACCTGTGACAATCCTGCCGAGAGGTGTGTCAAAATCCCCCCCCCCCCCCCATTCAGCTGCTACTACTCTGCAGAAACACCATACGTACTCTGCTACCTGTGATTTCTGTTTTTCCTTTCTAATACAAACCCATTTCTAAACTTGGTAAATAAATCAATTATCTTACCTTCAATTCTCAGAGCTCTGTATTTTCTTTAAATTCAGGTCCCTTTGCTGAAAAAGTAGCTCATAGCTGCTTGATTATAGTCCTTCTCCTGCTTGTAGCTGGTGCAAACAACTCCAATAGTAACCAGGCCTTGGTGATGTCACTAACTGTGACTCCTGTACTACATCATAAAATGACAGTTACCTGCCAGTCTGTTAGCCATTTAAAAATCACTTACCTGCTAGGCATTTAAAAAATAAATTTCAGGGGGAACTTCCGGGCAGCGGCCATGTTTGGTCGCATAGCTGTGTGCTGCTACAGCTTTTTCCTGATAATAGTATAAATCTACCCTTTTATAGCTTCATCTATGTATTTATCTACAAGAAATGTGTAATATCTAGGAAGCTGCAACTTTTGATGCCTAAAGATACAGGACTCGCTGCTGGCACCAGCGCCTGGAGCTGCTATAAGATCGCAGCCTCTTCTATACCCCCGGCGGGGCGCCCTCGGCCCTGTCGTTAAGAGACATTGAGTGTATTTTACTGAGCAACGCCTGATGCGCTCCAGTAGTATAATTGCCTGTGGAGATGGCAATCAAGATATTGCGGGAGATTAACAATCTATTGACCCTACACCATGCCGCATTCACTAAGATTTTGTCGCTTACCTACTGCCCCACGCCACAGGACACAAACTCTAGAGAGCATGAGGCTGAGAACTTAAAGGGACAGTCAACACCAGAATTTTTGTTGTTTTAAAAGATAGATAATCCCTTTATTACCCATTTCCCAGTTTTGCATAACCAACACAGTTATATTAATATACTTTTAACCTCTGTGATTAACTTGTATCTAAACATCTTCTGACAGCCCCCTGATCACATGACATTTTATTTATTATCTATTGACCTTTATTTTAGCCAATTAGTGCAGTGTCTGCCACAATTCACGGGCGTGCTCACAATGTTATCTATAGGGTTTACTTGAACAAGCTCTCCCCTGCTGTGAAAAGCAATTACAAAAGCATGTGATTAGAGGCGGCCTCCAAGGGCTTAGCAATTATCATATGAGCCTTCCTAGGTCTAGCTTTCAACTAAGAATACCAAAAGAACAAAGCAAAATTGGTGATAAAAGTAAATTGGAAAGTTGTTTAAAATTACATGCCCTATTTGAAACATGAAAGTTTTTTTTGGACTTGACTGTCCCTTTAAGGCAGTCGTTAGCTCCTGCTGATAAAGAGGAAGCGGTCTACGACAATGCAATTACAACCCAGGCTAAACAGAGTTCGAAGCCGGAGCCCTTGGATTGTCACATCAGAGCAACAGTGAGCCTTACAAATCCTCCTGTGGATCCCCATGCAGCTTTTGGTGTTCCTCGTGAGTACATCGCAGCAGAAGCAACGCTCCTAAATTCAGCAGGCAGCCCACGATGCCAGCCCTTCATACTACCTACTCGCTTGCAGCATCTTCAGATCCTTCTTCTGGAGCACCAACCGCGAGTGGAAGTAGATAACCGGCGTCACAGCCGACAAGCCCACACAGGCCCTGAGATGCCGAAGACTCCTACCTTGACTCCCTCAGATCCGCTGAAATTTTCAGCTCATCCCTCCCGGACCAGGAGCAAAGAGCTAAGTCTTGATCCCCTGACACCTCCCTGGTATGGCTCTTTTGGAGACTGGAGCAGTTGGGTTAACTTTGTGAGTAGATTGGGTATAGGGTAGGCCAGCAAAACTAATGGTCCACTATCTTCCAAGTACTGGCCACTATACCGACATTTCCCAAAATGTCTATTAACTTTAGTTAAAGACTTTTCTTTTTTGAATGACGACAAATCAGTCTGAACTCTTTTTGCCAGTAAGCTTTGATTGCTGATAAGGGTCAGCATACATTTTGACTATTGCCTAATTTAGAATATGTAAGCTGTTTATTACAAGTTTAAAGTTAATTTCTATTTTGTCTACTGTTATAACAATGCTTTGTGGATGCCTTAATTGTGCATATAAATCAGCATACTTCTACTATGTATGATAGACTGCAAATTTTATAGCTGCTTGCTGTGTCCCTTTAGGAGAGAGGTGACTTAACAAAGGGTCAGTTCCCTTAGTATCTGTAATATGCCAAAATAGCAGCTAAGTAGCCACACAATTTAACTATGCCGTCATTACATATCCAGATAGGGACTTAGAGTTTCTCAACTTTATTCCAGGTGGAGTCGCTTTTAAACTTTGAGCCTTGCTGTCTGCGGCCGGGACAGTAGGACTTATAACATAACCTACCTTAGAATGACCTGCACTTGGAATAGGCTCCCTTTTAACTAAATTGTGGTGGTGAGACCCTTGACCATCCTATACTTGTCTAGCTTAGTCCCTCTATGCTAAATTCATGCAAACTTATTACCACAAAGTTTATTTGCCATTTATTCAAATACTGGTATATAAAGCTTCTTGTTAAAAATATATGAATGAGGGGGGGCGGAGCCAACTATTGAGGAAACCAGACGTGTGTGCTGAGGGCTCCTGGATTTTATATGCTATAATTAATATTTATTAATACCTAAAGCAAGCTTTATTACATCAACAGGGGACCCTGTTGAATATAGCACTGTTGGTGGCATTGGGAGCTCTTGAACAAACATTTTTGACTATCCAGAAGTCAGGATACAATGGAGGCCTTGGATAGCTGGTGGCAAGCTGTGGCGCAGCTCCTACGGGACCATTTTGACAAGCTAGACCAAGCTCTATTTGAGTGCTATGCTAGCACAGCAGTGGAGGAGAACAATCCTGAACGGCCAGCTAATTGTCATCTTGCCCACACTCTGACAACTAAAGTCTCCACTATTTACCAGAGTAGCTATAATACCATGTCGGCCCCTGAAAGCCTGTGCAGCCATGTTTGTCTCACGCAGCAAGAAGATGTGTATACCTATCGCTGCAGAGACGAGCTGAGTTCCGATGTCAGTCAAGGGGGTTGCCCAACTACAATGCCTGCTTCCAGATCGGCTGCTGACCTGACATGCCTTGAGAAAGATTTGACTTCGTCACCGAACTTACCTTTGAGTGAAGCCTGCGCAGTTCCCATCGGTGGCAGTCATGCTCGAGATGCTTCTCCTCAGCTTTGTGGTGGCGATGCTGGGCGGATTGTGGCAACGCTATTCGCACGGGATAAGTGTGTGGTGCGTCTGGGTTGCAGCACTCTGATTCTAGAGGGTTCAGGTGACAGCTTGCTACAAAAAATAGACATTACCCGCTTTAGGAGCGACAGCTCCAATCTATCGTGCTGTTCCGTGGGACCCTTCATCCACCTGATGCACCAAAAGGAGGGGGTCGGCTAAAAACATTGAGACCCCTATCAGCCTGGTACTTGGGACAAGTTTTAGGCGTCATGCTGGACATTTAATATGGTCTCTTTGTTGACTGGCTGCTAACAGTTAATACAAATATGTTGTACATAGGTTTAAATTTGATTTATGCTGAGAACGTAGTCACATAATTTTTTACTACTTAACTCTAGCAACTTGGGTTTCCTTACTCTCCAATTTTATTTCCACATTAGTTTAATAAGTGCTTGGTGTTCAATTTTGCTCATATTATATACTTAATACTGCAAAAAAGGTGAGAGCCATTGCCCTCAAGAGTTTTTGCACCCAGGTTTGCAGGTTATTGAGATTGTGCACTGATTTCTACTTATAATATAAGGGGATGGGAGCAGCCTAGCTCAATGTATTATGATGCAAACCAGGCTATCCGTATTTAGATAACATTAAACTGCTACTATAGTCTCCTTTAAAGTTTGTTAACCTTTTTTGTTTTATAGTTTAGTAAGCATATCCTTGAAGTGCGACACTCTATATTATACTGCTAAAAGACTAATACTACAATATCTGAAAAGTGAGTACCTAGCACTTTATTGTCACATCATGTCTTGAGTCCTCACTGGGTATAGGGCCCATGCCCAGGAGACAGGATTTAAGGCAACTGTACCACAGTAATGCAGTTTTTTCTTTAGCACGATAGATTCAATGTGTTTGCACTTAGGACCTTGGTTTAGTTAGTGGTAAAAATAACAATAGAAATGGCATTCTTCAGCCCCTTATCCACTATTGCATTATATGTCTATAATCCTACTATTTTTTATGCAGTTATTATAGACCTGTGTCCATAGATATATACCCATGAGAGGGTAAGTCGTATATAGGACTATTTTATTTCTTATCGCCCTGAGCAGTACCACCAGGTCAGTTTCCATAAGCTTTAACCCTCTACCCTATTTATCTTATCAAGAACCTTGTGAGGGTTTACTTCACTTTACTTTACTCTACACGCACAATTTTGGCAGCTAATTAAGGTTCCTATAGTAACCATTACGTTTTTCAGTTGTCAACATATGACATAAATCCTTGAGGGCTGCCCCATTTAAATCTTTATCGTAGATACCCTGCAAAATATAAGTTTCCTACGATATATATTCTTACCATAATACTCAACCTACCACCTCCCCCCCCCCCCCCCCATAATGTACCTCCTAGTTTGGGAGGGTTGAATGCGCGGCTTATCTTGCACATGCCGCAATATATATTTCTCTCTAGCATCTATTTATCCATGTTACCACAGTAGTGACTCTAATTACTACATTTCATTCCGCTGGGCTGATTATCATAATTTTTTAGAAGAGTCTCTGTTTGTTTGTTTCACCATGTTATTTCCATTTGGGAATTGTACCTTCATTGTGGTTGTCACTACATAGGTTAATATATCATTCTAATTTAAGCTTGTGATTATAAAGGTTTATAAATTAAGAAAACTGAAGTTCATGGTTTGGGATCCTAAAGAGGTCCCCTAACGTCTAGGGTAGCCTTCTAACACTTTATCTTTTTTTTTAATCGTGTGAGCTCCAAAAGTGGCCCCTATTACTGTTTTAAAGGCTTTTAGCCCCTTCGGCAAATAGAATGTTTATTGCTTGTTAAACTAATATTCTACAATTTTGATATGTACAGTTGGAGTTGTCTTACTAAATTTTGTTTTTCTTCCTTTTGTATTGACTGCATTGACAGATGATGTTTGTATGCCGTAAATTGAACTTCAATAAAAAGTAATATTAAAAAAAAAAAAAAAAAAAATATATGAATGACACAAAGTCTTACTAAGACCTTTTGGAGCATTGGCTGTAGAGAACATATTTTACCCCTCTCTTCCACTTGCAGTTATTTTAGATTATTATTTTCTCCACAGGTTTCCACATATATATGTATCCCACATATATCCAGCGCTTTTAGAAAAATATTGCCTAATTGTAGCACAGTTATCTAGTAATCGGCTAAGAGTCCTTATCCAGCCCCTTATTATAACCCTCCATGCATTAGTTTAATAAGTATAAAGCCCAAATAATGGCTTAGCATCTCACAGGAGGCTTCCATGGTTTGTTAACAAAATAATAATAAGAAAAATGAGGCTCACTACCGGGATCCATGAGTGGTCCCCTAATGTACATGAATGTCTTCTGTAGCTCTGTATATCTTATAACATTAAGTGGTCCAAAAGTGGCCTGCTATTTCAATTAGAAGACCTACAGTTAATTTGGCAAGTCAGATGTTTACTATATAGCTTTAATCTTTGGTGCCTACTTATGCTGTACAAACCTTGTCCAATTATTATTTGATGTACATTAGAAAGCCATTTCGGTTTTCTTCCGTGTAAACTGTACTGAAATATATTGCTGTTATTGTGCCATCAACTGAACCTCAATAAAAACTTTAAAACAACAAAAAAAAAAAAATACATTTCAGCCCTTCTCCTATATGCAACCAATTTCTTTTATTTGCAGTAATGGAGATTTAGATTATAAATGTATGTTTTTGGTCATTTTGCACCATCCGCCATGTCATGAGTAGAAATAATACATCTAACCACACAATTTGAATTATATAAGCATGATCAAATGTTTCATGCCTGCTTGTCTGACGCTGGTAAATACGTTTAGCAAAATGAATCACTATACAAATCTGCCTCCCCACAGAATAAAATCTCACCTATTAATTATTGCATGAACATGACAAGTAATTAGGGTTGCCATCTCAGCTTTGTTTTACTGGACTGCAATAAGTTACATATGCTACAGGGCCGAATATGAATAGTGCTGTTTAGATGCGCAATACATGTTCCTCCCAGCAAACCCTGCAACATGTGTATTTCATAATATATTATTATTTTTTTATTATTATCGGTTATTTGTAGAGCGCCAACAGATTCCGCAGCGCTATAAACAAAGGCGGAGTACAACAAAACAATTATAGGGATCAAATGGGTAGAGTGCCCTGCCAAGAGTTACACTGTTGCAGTCAGCTCTTAAGAAGGTGATCAACAAACAGCTAGACTCTTAGGCTTACATGCTAAGGGGGTTCAGGGGATAGCAATGGAGGAGAGGAACTGGTATAAAGCGTAGGTTGTATGCATCCCTGAACAGCAGAGTCTTTAGGGAGTGCTTGAAGTTTTCAAAACTAGGAGAGAGTCTTGTGGAGCGAGGCAGAGAGTTCCACAAGATGGGAGCCAGTCTGGAGAAGTCCTGTAAACGGGAATGTGAGGAGGTAACAAGAGAGGAGGAGAGTAGGAGGTCATGAGCAGAGCGAAGGGGACGGGAGGGAGAGTATCTGGAGACAAGGTCTGAGATATAGGGGGGAGCAGTGCAGTTGAGGGTTTTGTATGTCAGAGTGAGAATTTTGTGTTTGATCCTAGTGGTAAGAGGAAGCCAGTGAAGGGATTGGCAGAGAGTTGCAGCAGATGAAGAGCGACATGTAAGGAAGATGAGCCTGGCAGAGGCATTCATTATGGATTGTAAAGGAGCTAGGCGGCACGCGGGGAGACCAGAGAGGACAGAGTTTCAGTAATGCGATTGTCCGCCACACACTGAAGATTAAATGCAAGGTACCCCTTTGTATTGGGGTACCCTTGCAGGGCAGGGGCTGTCCCTCTTTTGAATTTTGAAATGTTGGGAGGTATGTAATAAGGTTTCAAATATGCCATTTGAGATACCCTAAGGTGTCTTCTTTAAGAAATGCTAGGCCTTTGTGATGTAGTTTGAACTAGCAAACTGCTAAAATGCTGAAAATTCGGACATGGCCCCAGCATCAAAATTCAAAGTTTGAAAAAACTGAAATGGTTGGGTCTTAAATTTGCTCCTTCAGCATCCACGTATACCTGACAAAGGTACACATAGAGGTATTGCTGTATTCAGAAGAAATAGCTGAGCAACATATTAAGCGTTATACTGCTGCAGCACACATAAGGATAACAAAATATACAGCAAAATCTCAATGTGTGTGTGGAAAAGTCAGAAAAAAATGCTTATTACCACTAAACTTGGTACAAACTAGTGAACAAAATGGCCCCATAATATGGTTTAAAATATGCCATTCAATATACCCTGGGGTGTCTACTTTAAGATATGGTTGGCTTTTATGGGGTAATTTGAATTAGAAAACTTCTAAAATGCTCCAAAATGGGACATGAACCCAGCGGCAAAATTTAAAGTTGGAAAAAAACATAAATTGCTTTCTTAAATTTACCCCTTTAATATCCACATATACAACCTTCAAATCCATGTATAAACATTCGAACTTCAAAAGCTGAAATGGTGAGGTCTCTTATATAGCTCTGTAACTCCGAATCCCTGATCCCTGCCTGATCTCACCCAAACAGCTATCTTCCCTCCCTCACCCCCCCCCCCCGCCACTATGAAGTTTTTGAGCAATTTTGTTTTTAATTTTTTTTTCTGCAGTGTAGGATACCCCCTTAACTCTCCCACTTCCCTGATCCCTCCCAAACAGCTCTCTAACCCTTCCCCCTCTAACTAGTGACCAGCATCTTGGGTATTTATTTATATCTCTTTTTTACATTTATTCATAAAAATCAATTTTCACCCTCCACACCCCCCCTCCAATCGATCATCATGCAGTGCCTGCCTCTCTTCTCTCATGGTCCCCTTTTCTTTAATATAGTGGATCCCTCCGCCCTCCCTCTGTGTAAAAATGTTTCTGTAGAATAGCAGTCCCACCCTTCATCCATTCCTGCCCCTCTCCGGCAATGGGCCACCCACCCGCCTCCCTCCTGATCCTCCCGCCTCCCTCCTGACCCTCCCAAACTACCAACAGAGAAGGTTGGATGTAGCTACAGGCAGAGTACCCAGACATTTACTACAATTTTTAGCAAAGATTGGCAGTTAAATGGTTACCTTAAAAGTGTCAAAATACCATTAAGGCGATGCCTACCCCATATAAATATATACTTTTGTGGAGCAATTTTGTTTTCTGTAATGCTATTAAAGTTAGAAGACAAACATAACCAAATTCTAAAATTGTTCACATTGAAATTGTATTTTTCTTCTTGTATTTTGTGACTTGTAACTACCAACATAAACAAAAATCCTAGAGATATGATGCACTCTGTAAGTTGGGACAAATACATTTATTTATTTTTATAATTATTTTTCTTTAGCTGCACTAATTATGTACACATTATTATTGCCAAAGCTGTAACAAAAAATATTTTTTTTGCTTCACTTTTTCTTTTCTTTTTTTTTATAATACATGAGAATTTATTTATAAATATGTCACATCAAATTAAAGCCCTTTTACAGTTGAACACACGCATAGCAAAAATGCCAAAATTGCTTGTGTCCTTAAAGGGACAGTCAAGTCCAAAGAACACTTTCATGATTTAAATATGGAATGTCATTTTAAACAACTTTCCAATTTACTTCTATCACCAATTTTGCTTTATTCTTTTCGTATTCTTAGTTGAAAGCTAATTCTAGGAGGTTCATATGCTAATTTCTTAGACCTTGAAGACTGCCTCTAATCTGAATGCATTTTGACCACTAGAGGGCATTAGTTCATGTGTTTTATATAGATAACATTGAGCTCATGCACGTGAAGTTACTCTGGAGTGAGCACTGATTGGCTAAAATTCAAGTCTGTCAAAAGAACTGAAATAAGGGGGCAGTTTGCAGAGGCTTAGATACAAGGTAATCACAGAGGTAAAAAGAGTATTTCTATAACAGTGTTGGTTATGCAAAACTAGGGAATGGGTAATAAAGGGATTATCTTTCTTTTTAAACAACAACAATTCTGGTGTTGATTGTCCCTTTAAAGCAGGGATGGGGAACCTTGGCCCTCCTGATGTCTCAGAACTATATTTCCCATGATGCTCAACTGGACTTCAGAGTGCCTAAGCATCATGGGTAATGTAGTTCTGAAACATCAGGAGGGCCAAGGTTCCCCATCCCTGCCTTAAAGGGACAGTCAAGTCAAAATTAAACTTTCATGATTCAAATAGTGCATAACATTTTTAAACAATTTTCTAATTTAATTTATCATCAATTTTGCTTTGTTCTCTTGGTATTCTTGTTTAAAACTAAACCTAGGTGAGCTTATATGCAAAGCCAGATTGGCCTACCAGGGCACCAGGAGATTTCCTGGTGGGCTGCAGCAGTTAGGGCTGGCCAACTACAATTTAAGTGGGTGGTGCTGCTGTATTATCTCTCTTCTTTTATCCTCTGAACTATACTATTAAAGGGATATGGAACCTAATTTGTTTTCTTTCATGATTGAGAGCATGCAAATGTTATCAACCTTCTAATTTACTCCTGTTATCAATTTTTATTCATTCTCTTGGCATCTTTATTTGAAAAGAAGGAATGTAAGCTCAGGAACTGGTCAATTTTTGGTTCAGACCTGGGTAGCGTTTGCTTATTGATGGCTAAATGTAGACACCAATCAGCCAGCACTATCCAGGGTCTGAACCAAAAATGGGCCGGCTTCTAAGCTCACATTCCTGCATTTTCAAATAAAGATACCAAGAGAACAAAGAAAAATTGTTAATAGGAGTAAATTAAAAAGTTGTTTAAAACTGCATGATCTA
Organism: Bombina bombina; assembly: GCF_027579735.1. Lineage (NCBI taxonomy): Eukaryota > Metazoa > Chordata > Amphibia > Anura > Bombinatoridae > Bombina > Bombina bombina. The sequence continues at coordinate 853,859,005 of NC_069504.1, read as the reverse complement.
TCTGAATCATGAAAGATAGAATTTGGGTTTAATTTTCCTTTACGATCACAAAGTATTTCTATTTATTAAAAGGGGAAGGACAATCCCAGTAATCCCCTTCAGGGCTGGTCTTCAAATTTTTCCATGGCAGCTTTCTATTCACAGCCCAGCCCTGCTCATATACTAATTTCTAAACCCTTTAAGGCCGCCTCTTATCTCAGTGCATGTTGACAGTTTTTCGCAGCTAGACGGCACTAGTTCATGTGTGCTATATAGATAATATTGTGCTTTCTCCCATAGAGTTATTTATGAGTCAGCACTGATTGGCTTTAATGCAAGTCTACCAAAGCTGAGGCTTAGATACAAGGTAATCACAGAGTTAAAAAAAGTGTACTAATATAACAGTGTTGGTTATGCCAAATGGAATGGGTAATAAAGGGATTATCTATCTATTTAAACAAGGTTGTGGGCAGAGCTTATGCATGTTTGGGTCATGGATGTGGCTTGATTAGTCCCTTAAAACCAGGATACTGAAGGGCTGCGGGCAGGAAGTGAGCCATACTTCACAACCTGTGACAATCCTGCTGGAAGGTGTGTCAAAATCCCCCCCCCCCCCCCCCCATTCAGCTGCTACTACTCTGCAGAAACACCATACATACTCTGGCACCTGCGATTTCTGTTTTTCCTTTCTAATAAAAACCCATTTCTAAACTTGGTAAATAAATCAATTATCTTACCTTCAATTCTCAGAGCTCTGTATTTTCTTTAAATTCAGGTCCCTTTGCTGAAAAAGTAGCTCATAGCTGCTTGATTATAGTCCTTCTTCTGCTTGTAGCTGGTGCAAACAACTCCAATAGTAACCAGGCCTTGGTGATGTCACTAAATGTGACTCCTGTACTACATCATAAAATGACAGTTACCTGCCAGTCTGTTAGCCATTTAAAAATCAGTTACCTGCTAGGCATTTAAAAAATACATTTCAGCCCTTCTCCTATATGCAACCAATTTCTTTTATTTGCAGTAATGGAGATTTAGATTATAAATGTATGTTTTTGGTCATTTTGCACCATCCGCCATGTCATGAGTAGAAATAATACATCTAACCACACAATTTGAATTATATAAGCATGATCAAATGTTTCATGCCTGCTAGTCTGATGCTGGTAAATACGTTTAGCAAAATGAATCACTATACAAATCTGCCTCCCCACAGAATTAAATCTCACCTATTAATTATTGCATGAACATGACAAGTATTTAGGGTTGCCATCTCAGCTTTGTTTTACTGGACTGCAATAAGTTACATATGCTGCAGGGCCGAATATGAATAGTGCTGTCTAGATGCGCAATACATGTTCCTCCCAGCAAACCCTGCAACATGTGTATTTCATAATATATTATTATATTTTTATTATTATCGGTTATTTGTAGAGCGCCAACAGATTCTGCAGCGCTATAAACAAATGCGGAGTACAACAAAATAATTATAGGGATCAAATGGGTAGAGTGCCCTGCCAAGAGTTACACTGTTGCAGTCAGCTCTTAAGAAGGTGATCAACAAACAGCTAGACTCTTAGGCTTACATGCTAAGGGGGTTCAGGGGATAGCAATGGAGGAGAGGAACTGGTATAAAGCGTAGGTTGTATGCATCCCTGAACAGTAGAGTCTTTAGGGAGTGCTTGAAGTTTTCAAAACTAGGATAGAGTCTTGGGGGTGGAGATTTAGGAAGAAGAGGGGAAAATAAGGAGCTCAGTTTTGGAGAGATTTAGCTTGAGTTAGTTAGAGGACATCCAATAAGAGATGTGAGAAAGACAGTTAGTGACACGGGTTAACAAGGAAGGAGATATTTCTGGTGCAGAGAAGTTGATTTGGGTGTCGTCAGCATACAAATGATATTGGAAACTGTGGGACTTTATTAGGGAACCTAGTGTAGATTGAGAAGAGAAGGGGACCGAGGACAGAGCATTTTGGTACTCGGACAGAAAGTGGTGACGGGGCAGAGGAGGCCCCAGAGAAGACTACACTAAAGGTACGGTTTGACAGGTAGGAAAAGAGCCACAAGAGGGCTGTCACTGATGCCGAAGGATTGGAGGGTTTGGAGCAAAAGAGTGCTCTTACAACTGAAAGACTGTGTTGGTAATGTTGTTTAACCTAAAACCGTATTATAGAGGTTTCCCTAACTATATATATATATGTACAGACTGTAGTGGTCACAAGCTATAGATACTTTTAATTATGATTATTTTGTTTTACTAATTTAAAAGTGATTCCACATATGCATCTATTTATTTGGCCTAATTAAAAAAACAGATTTTGGTATTTTACAAGAACTGTTTCATCAGTCCTTAATAGTTGCCAATGTTTCTCTGTGATAACCATTATGCATTGATTGTCTTTTGAGAATCTAAACATGTTTTATTTATTTTTTTTTGTCCTATAAAATTAGGTTAAAGAAGACAAGACACATCTAGACTAAATAATAACACATTGCTAAATCATTTAAAGGGACATGAAACCAAAAAAATTCCTTTCATGTTTAAGGGACAGATTACGAGTGGCACGTTAACAGTTACACTCAAGCGAAAAGGGGTTTATTGCAGGTGTTTGCACATTTATCGCTGGTATTACAAGTTGAAAGTAAACACAATCGCTTAAGCGCAATCATGATTTATGCTAGAATGATTACCGCATCCTCTGAGCTCAAGTTAACTGATTTTCACAAAACTAAAAAGTGCCACAAAAACACATTACAAAGTACAGTTGCACTTATAACAATATCTAAAAAAATGATTCACAAAAAATATTGCACACAAAGGTTATAATACATAAATATACATCTCTAAAGATGGATATATACCTGTGTATATATAAAATCATCTATATATTTTCTGCAATGTAAAGAACATTGGAATATGAAATATTCATATTTTCATGTTGGGTTAGCGCACTTGAGAATATGCAATCGGGTTAGAGTGCAAATAGGGAGTTAGGGTTTTTTCCCACTTTTTTTTCTCCATTTACTTCCATGGGGGAAGAGGTTATCTTTTGCGCTAGAAATAAGGTTAGCATGAGCGCAATAACTTTTTACTTTCAACTCATAATACCAGTGCAACCCGACGCACGCAAAAAAGGTTACATCCAATCAGCCAATAGGATTGAGCTGGCATTCTATTGGCTGTTCCAATCAGCCAATAGAATGCGAGCTCAATCCTATTGGCTGATTGCATAAACCAATAGGATTTTTTCTACCTTAATTCCAATTGGCTGATAGAATTCTACTTAAAGGTACCTTCATTCGTCTTTAGTCGTCGGATGAAGAGGATGCTCCGCGTCGGATGTCAATAAATTAAACCAACTACCCCCTAACATTACAACCCCCCACCGCCAACCCCCCAAAATAAAAAAACCTAACTAAAAAAATAAAAATAAACTACCTATTGCCCCAAAAAGGGCATTTGTATGGGCATTGCCCTTAAAAGGACATTCAGCTCTTTTTCAGCCCATTAAAAAAAATAAAAAATAAAAAACAACCCAAAATAAAAAAAAAAGCTTAACACTAACCCCAAAATCAGTACTCACCATTGCTGAAGTCCAGCGAAAGATCTTCATCCAGGCGGCTTCATCTTCATCTATCGCGAGTCCATCTTCTATCTTCATGCCAGAGGGGGGAGCGGTCGGTAGATGCGCGGAGGCGGAGCAGAGGCCGGAGGTGCATCGGTATGAAACAGAGGTCCTCTTCATGCAATAGTCCACCACACACTGAAGATTGAATGCAAGGTACCCCTTTTATATTGGGGTACCTTGCAGGGTAGGGGCTGTCCCTCTTTTGAATTTTGAAATATTGGGAGGTATGTAATAAGGTTTCAAATATGCCATTTGAGATACCCTAAGGTGTCTTCTTTAAGAAATGCTAGGCCTTTGTGATGCAGTTTGAACTAGCAAACTGCTAAAATTCTGAAAATTGGGACATGGCCCCAGCATCAAAATTCAAAGTTTGAAAAAACTGAAATGGTTGGGTCTTAAATTTGCTCCTTCAGCATCCACGTATACCTGACAAAGGTACACATAGAGGTATTGCTGTACTCAGAAGAAATAGCTGAGCAACATATTAAGCGTTATACTGCTGCAGCACACATAAGGATAACAAAATATACAGCAGAATCTCAATGTGTGTCTGGAAAAGTCAGAAAAAAATGCTTATTACCACTAAACTTGGTACAAACTAGTGAACAAAATGGCCCCATAATATGGTTTAAAATATGCCATTCGATATACCCTGGGGTGTCTACTTTAAGATATGGTTGGCTTTTATGGGGTAATTTGAATTAGAAAACTTCTAAAATTCTCCAAAATGGGACATGAACCCAGCGGCAAAATTTAAAGTTGGAAAAAACTAGACATGTGTAGCCGCGAAAAATTTGGTTCGGTTCGGATCGATTCGGACCGATTCGAATTTCGGTTCGGATCGATTCTAATTTGGAAGAAATCGAATGAATTTGTTTCGGATTCATTCGGATTCTTTCGGATTCGTGGGAAATTCGGTTCAGTTTGGTTCGATTCGGTTCGAATCGATTCGGATTTTCGGAATTTCGGTCAGTGTTAAGTTGGATGTGCTGTGTATTACACTAGTATACTGTACAATACTAGTGTAATACACGGCCATCCGAATCCAACCGAATCTACCGAATAAATTCGAATCGATTCGGATTTATGCGGTAGATTCGGCACTACCGCAATTCGGAATTCGAATCGATCCGAATCTCCGAATTCGACAAAATTCGTCCGAATCGCACATGTCTAGAAAAAAACATAAATGGTTTTCTTAAATTTACCCCTATAATATCCACATATACAACCTTCAAATCCATGTATAAACATTCAAACTTCAAAAGCTGAAATTGGGAGGTCTCTTATATATCTCTGTAACTCCGACTCCCTGATCCCTGCCTGATCTCACCCAAACAGCTATCTTCCCTCCCTCCCTCACCCCCCCCCCCCCCCCCCGCAACTATGAAGTTTTGGAGCAATTTTGTTTTTAATTTTTTTTTCTGCAGTGTAGGATACCCCCTTAACTCTCCCACTTCCCTGATCCCTCCCAAACAGCTCTCTAACAATTTAAGTGGGTGGTGCTGCTGTATTATCTCTCTTCTTTTATCCTCTGAACAATACTATTAAAGGGATATGGAACCTAATTTGTTTTCTTTCATGATTGAGAGCATGCAAATGTTATCAACCTTCTAATTTACTCCTGTTATCAATTTTTATTCATTCTCTTGGCATCTTTATTTGAAAAGAAGGAATGTAAGCTCAGGAACTGGTCAATTTTTGGTTCAGACCTAGGTAGCATTTGCTTATTGATGGCTAAATGTAGACACCAATTAGCCAGCACTATCCAGGGTCTGAACCAAAAATGGGCCGGCTTCTAAGCTCACATTCCTGCATTTTCAAATAAAGATACCAAGAGAACAAAGAAAAATTGTTAATAGGAGTAAATTAAAAAGTTGTTTAAAACTGCATGATCTATCTGAATCATGAAAGAAAGAATTTGGGTTTAATTTTCCTTTACGATCACAAAGTATTTCTATTTATTAAAAGGGGAAGGACAATCCCAGTAATCCCCTTCAGGGCTGGTCTTCAAATTTTTCCATGGCAGCTTTCTATTCACAGCCCAGCCCTGCTCATATACTAATTTATACACTCTTTAAGGCCGCCTCTTATCTCAGTGCATGTTGACAGGTTTTCGCAGCTAGACGGCACTAGTTCATGTGTGCTATATAGCTAATATTGTGCTCACTCCCATAGAGTTATTTATGAGTCAGCACTGACTGGCTTTAATGCAAGTCTACCAAAGCTGAGGCTTAGATACAAGGTAAAGTGTACTAATATAACAGTGTTGGTTATGCCAAATGGAATGGGTAATAAAGGGATTATCTATCTATTTAAACAAGGTTATGGGCAGAGCTTATGCATGTTTGGGTCATGGATGTGGCTTGATTAGTCCCTTAAAACCAGGATACTGAAGGGCTGCGGGCAGGAAGTGAGCCATACTTCTCAACCTGTGACAATCCTGCTGGTAGGTGTGTCAAAATCCCCCCCCATTCAGTTGCTACTACTCTGCAAAAACACCATACGTACTCTGCTACCTGTGATTTCTGTTTTTCCTTTCTAATAAAAACCCATTTCTAAACTTGGTAAATAAATCAATTAGGAGAAATAAGCAATATCTAGAGGCGCCAATAGTGCAGATCAATAGTAACTAGTGAGTGTTTATATCCAATTATATACACAGGGTACTCACATGTATATAAGGCAATCTGTTATGCCTATAGGGACAGGCTGGATTTCAACAGCAATCCAGCTGGCTGATCCATACGATGAAAGAAAGGCAGTGATTGGTGTATATGATACACACCCTAGATGTAGCGTAGCAAAAAAACATACATAGCACTATGAGTGAATAAAAAGTAAAAACATATTTATTTAAAAATATAAAAAAAAATTTTTTTTTACACTCATTTCAGTGCCAGCACAAGTATGGCAAATAGAGAAACAGTGCGACGCGTTTCTCAGATGAACTGTTTCCTCAGGCATGTTTCTCATCACTATTTTACATCCTTATATAGGGCTACGCTACTACAAACATCTAAAACCCCACCCAATATTGCAATATTGCAATATTGACAAAGAGGACCAATCACAGACCTTCATTTGGACAGCACCCACCCTGCTGTAGTAGTATCGAATAATACTCTACTGAAATTGTTATTATAAGCTATATATGTAGAACTGTTGAATGTTTTCTCTAATTATTTATGTATAAATTGATCTGTGGTGCATATTGCATTGTTTTTATAGTTAAATAACTGCAATTATCCTAACTCGTAAATGCTGCCCTCTAATTGGTTATTAAAACTGTCTGTCAGCGGTTCTAGAATTGGCCGTCCATATTACTATCTAATTGGCCGATGCTGCCGTCAATCATCTGTTGTGCGCGGCAAAAAACAAACAGATTCTACATCAAACCCGTAGCCGAGTACACCACCAATGAGATTGCTGCGGTCAGACAACACCCCTCTCCACGTCTATACTCGTCTGCGTGTTGGCCAACCCGGTGTAAACAAACAATCTCATTGGTCCTCATACTGAGAGACAGACAATGCCGTCCCCGCAAGCCGATTGACAACACAAGAGATGTGAAACATTACAGGCACTTATGAGTGCGATGAGCTTTCTCAACTGTAATCATGTTGTCATTCTGCCTACAAGGACTCAGGATCCACATGCCTCACTAGACTGTCTGGAATCGCCACAAATGTGAATATATTAGTAACATCTCTCTATGCGCTAGCATAGGGCAGCATTTACGTGTTAGGATAATTGCAGTTATTTAACTATAAAAACAATGCAATATGCGCCACAGATCAATTTATACATAAATAATTAGAGAAAACATTCAACAGTTCTACATATATAGCTTATAATAACAATTTCAGTAGAGTATTATTCGATACTACTACAGCAGGGTGGGTGCTGTCCAAATGAAGGTCTGTGATTGGTCCTCTTTGTCAATATTGCAAGGGGTGGGGTTTTAGATGTTTGTAGTAGCGTAGCCCTATATAAGGATGTAAAATAGTGATGAGAAACATGCCTGAGGAAACAGTTCATCTGAGAAACGCGTCGCACTGTTTCTCTATTTGCCATACTTGTGCTGGCACTGAAATGAGCGTAATTTTTTTTTTTATATTTTTAAATAAATATGTTTTTACTTTTTATTCACTCATAGTGCTATGTATGTTTTTTTGCTACGCTACATCTAGGGTGTGTATCATATACACCAATCACTGCCTTTCTTTCATCGTATGGATCAGCCAGCTGGATTGCTGTTGAAATACAGCCTGTCCCTATAGGCATAACAGATTGCCTTATATACATGTGAGTACCCTGTGTATATAATTGGATATAAACACTCACTAGTTACTATTGATCTGCACTATTGGCGCCTCTATATATTGCTTATTTCTCCAGACTGTCTCCTATTGGAAGTTGGTAGAGAGCTGCCTCGAGGATCAGCTAGCTGGACTGCTGATAAAATCCAGCCTGCTTCTACTGGCATAATTGATTTCCACTTACACATGTGAGTACCCTGTGTTAGCTACATTATAGTTCCACATTGTACCATCATTGATCTGCAGCATTGGCGCCTCTTCCTTGTGCTTTTTTTATTTTTTCAAATAAATCAATTATCTTACCTTCAATTCTCAGAGCTCTGTATTTTCTTTAAATTCAGGTCCCTTTGCTGAAAAAGTAGCTCATAGCTGCTTGATTATAGTCCTTCTCCTGCTTGTAGCTGGTGCAAACAACTCCAATAGTAACCAGGCCTTGGTGATGTCACTAACTGTGACTCCTGCACTACATCATAAAATGACAGTTACCTGCCAGTCTGTTAGCCATTTAAAAATCAGTTAACTGCTAGGCATTTAAAAAATACATTTCAGCCCTTCTCCTATATGCAACCAATTTCTTTTATTTGCAGTAATGGAGATTTAGATTATAAATGTATGTTTTTGGTCATTTTGCACCATCCGCCATGTCATGAGTAGAAATAATACATCTAATCACACAATTTGAATTATATAAGCATGATCAAATGTTTTATGCCTGCTAGTCTGACGCTGGTAAATACGTTTAGCAAAATGAATCACTATACAAATCTGCCTCCCCACAGAATAAAATCTCACCTATTAATTATTGCATGAACATGACAAGTAATTAGGGTTGACATCTCAGCTTTTTTTTACTGGACTGCAATAAGTTACATATGCTGCAGGGCCGAATATGAATAGTGCTGTCTAGATGCGCAATACATGTTCCTCCCAGCAAACCCTGCAACATGTGTATTTCATAATATATTATTATTATTTTATTATTATCGGTTATTTGTAGAGCGCCAACAGATTCCGCAGCGCTATAAACAAAGGCGGAGTACAACAAAACAATTAGTTTTGGAGCAATTTTGTTTTAAAATTTTTTTTCTGCAGTGTAGGATACCCCCTTAACTCTCCCACTTCCCTGATCCCTCCCAAACAGCTCTCTAACTGCTCCCCCTCTAACTAGTGACCAGCATCTTGATTATTTATTTATATCTCTTTTTTACATTTATTAATAAAAATCAATTTTCTGTAGTGTAGCGGCCCCCCACTCACCCTCCACACCCCTCTCCAATCGATCATCATGCAGTGCCTGCCTCTCTTCTCTCATGGTCCCCTTTTCTGTAATATAGTGGATCCCTCCGCCCTCCCTCTGTGTAAAAATGTTTTTGTAGCATAGCAGTCCCACCCCTCCATCCATTCCTGCCCCTCTCCGACAATGGGCCACCCACCCGCCTCCCTCCTGATCCTCCCGCCTCCCTCCTGACCCTCCCAAACTACCAACAGAGAAGGTTGGATGTAGCTACAGGCAAAGTACCCAGACATTTACTACAATTTTTAGCAAAGATTGGCAGTTAAATGGTTACCTTAAAAGTGTCAAAATACCATTAAGGCGATGCCTACCCCATATAAATATATACTTTTGTGGGGCAATTTTGTTTTCTGTAATGCTATTAAAGTTAGAAGACAATCATAACCAAATTCTAAAATTGTTCAAATTGAAATTGTATTTTTCTTCTTGTATTTTGTGACCTGTAACTACCAAAATAAACAAAAATCCTAGAGATATGATGTACTCTGTAAGTTGTGACAAATACATTTATTTATTTTTATAATTACTTTTCTTTAGCTGCACTAATTATGTACACATTATTATTGCCAAAGCTGTAAAGAAAAAAAAAAATTTTTGCTTCACTTTTTCTTTTCTTTTTTTTTTATAATACATGAGAATTTATTTATAAATATGTCACATCAAATTAAAGCCCTTTTACAGTTGAACACACGCATAGCAAAAATGCCAAAATTGCTTGTGTCCTTAAAGGGACAGTCAAGTCCAAAGAACACTTTCATGATTTAAATATGGAATGTCATTTTAAACAACTTTCCAATTTACTTCTATCACCAATATTGCTTTATTCTTTTCGTATTCTTAGTTGAAAGCTAATTCTAGGAGGTTCATATGCTAATTTCTTAGACCTTGAAGACTGCTTCTAATCTGAATGCATTTTGACCACTCGAGGGCATTAGTTCATGTGTTTCATATAGATAATATTGAGCTCATGCACGTGAAGTTACTCTGGAGTGAGCACTGATTGGCTAAAATTCAAGTCTGTCAAAAGAACTGAAATACGGGGGCAGTTTGCAGAGGCTTAGATACAAGGTAATCACAGAGGTAAAAAGAGTATTTCTATAACAGTGTTGGTTATGCAAAACTGGGGAATGGGTAATAAAGGGATTATCTTTCTTTTTAAACAACAACAATTCTGGTGTTGATTGTCCCTTTAAAGCAGGGATGGGGAACCTTGGCCCTCCTGATGTCCCAGAACTACATTTCACATGATGCTCAACTGGACTTCGGAGTGCCTAAGCATCATGGGTAATGTAGTTCTGAAACATCAGGAGGGCCAAGGTTCCCCATCTTTAAAGGGACAGTCAAGTCAAAATTAAACTTTCATGATTCAAATAGGGCATAACATTTTTAAACAATTTTCTAATTTACTTTTATCATCAATTTTGCTTTGTTCTCTTGGTATTCTTGTTTAAAACTAAACCTAGGTGAGCTCATATGCAAAGCCAGATTGGCCTACCAGGGCACCAGGAGATTTCCTGGTGGACTGCAGCAGTTAGGGCTGGTCAACTACAATTTAAGTGGGTGGTGCTGCTGTATTATCTCTCTTCTTTTATCCTCTGAACTATACTATTAAAGGGATATGGAACCTAATTTGTTTTCTTTCATGATTGAGAGCATGCAAATGTTATCAACCTTCTAATTTACTCCTGTTATCAATTTTTATTCATTCTCTTGGCATCTTTATTTGAAAAGAAGGAATGTAAGCTCAGGAACTGGTCAATTTTTGGTTCAGACCTGGGTAGCATTTGCTTATTGATGGCTAAATGTAGACACCAATCAGCCAGCACTATCCAGGGTCTGAACCAAAAATGGTCCGGCTTCTAAGCTCACATTCCTGCATTTTCAAATAAAGATACCAATAGAACAAAGAAAAATTGTTAATAGGAGTAAATTAAAAAGTTTTTTAAAACTGCATGATCTATCTGAATCATGAAAGAAAGAATTTGGGTTTAATTTTCATTTACAATCACAAAGTATTTCTATTTATTAAAAGGGGAAGGACAATCCCAGTAATCCCCTTCAGGGCTGGTCTTCAAATTTTTCCATGGCAGCTTTCTATTCACAGCCCAGCCCTGCTCATATACTAATTTCTAAACCCTTTAAGGTCGCCTCTTATCTCAGTGCATGTTGACAGGTTTTCGCAGCTAGACGGCACTAGTTCATGTGTGCTATATAGATAATATTGTGTTTTCTCCCATAGAGTTATTTATGAGTCAGCACTGATTGGCTTTAATGCAAGTCTACCAAAGCTGAGGCTTAGATACAAGGTAAAGTGTACTAATATAACAATGTTGGTTATGCCAAATGGAATGGGTAATAAAGGGATTATCTATCTATTTAAACAAGGTTATGGGCAGAGCTTATGCATGTTTGGGTCATGGATGTGGCTTGATTAGTCCCTTAAAACCAGGATACTGAAGGGCTGCGGGCAGGAAGTGAGCCATACTTCTCAACCTGTGAAAATCCTGCCGGGAGGTGTGTCAAAATCCCCCCCCCCCCCCCATTCAGCTGCTACTACTCTGCAGAAACACCATACGTACTCTGCTACCTGTGATTTCTGTTTTTCCTTTCTAATAAAAACCCATTTCTAAACTTGGTAAATAAATCAATTATCTTACCTTCAATTCTCAGAGCTCTGTATTTTCTTTAAATTCAGGTCCCTTTGCTGAAAAAATAGCTCATAGCTGCTTGATTATAGTCCTTCTCCTGCTTGTAGCTGGTGCAAACAACTCCAATAGTAACCAGGCCTTGGTGATGTCACTAACTGTGACTCCTGCACCACATCATAAAATGACAGTTACCTGCCAGTCTGTTAGCCATTTAAAAATCAGTTACCTGCTAGGCATTTAAAAAATACATTTCAGCCCTTCTCCTATATGCAACCAATTTCTTTTATTTGCAGTAATGGAGATTTAGATTATAAATGTATGTTTTTGGTCATTTTGCACCATCCGCCATGTCATGAGTAGAAATAATACATCTAACCACACAATTGGAATTATATAAGCATGATCAAATGTTTCAAGCCTGCTTGTCTGACGTTGGTAAATCCGTTTAGCAAAATGAATCACTATACAAATCTGCCTTCCCACAGAATAAAATCTCACCTATTAATTATTGCATGAACATGACAAGTAATTAGGGTTGCCATCTCAGCTTTGTTTTACTGGACTGCAATAAGTTACATATGCTGCAGGGCTGAATATGAATAGTGCTGTCTAGATGCCCAATACATGTTCCTCCCAGCAAACCCTGCAACATGTGTATTTCATAATATATTATTTTTTTTTTTATTATTATCGGTTATTTGTAGAGCGCCAACAGATTCCACATCGCTATAAACAAAGGCGGAGTACAACAAAACAATTATAGGCATCAAATGGGTAGAGTGCCCTGCCAAGTGTTACACTGTTGCAGTCAGCTCTTAAGAAGGTGATCAACAAACAGCTAGACTCTTAGGCTTACATGCTAAGGGGGTTCAGGGGATAGCAATGGAGGAGAGGAACTGGTATAAAGCGTAGGTTGTATGCATCCCTGAACAGTAGAGTCTTTAGGGAGTGCTTGAAGTTTTCAAAACTATTAGAGAGTCTTGTGGAGCGAGGCAGAGAGTTCCACAAGATGGGAGCCAGTCTGGAGAAGTCCTGTAAACGGGAATGTGAGGAGGTAACAAGAGAGGAGGAGAGTAGGAGGTCATGAGCAGAGCGAAGGGGCGGGAGAGAGTATCTAATGACAAGGTCTGAGATATAGGGGGGAGCAGTGCAGTTGAGGGTTTTGTATGTGATCCTAGTGGTAAGAGGAAGCCAGTGAAGGGATTGGCAGAGAGGTGCAGCAGATGAAGAGCGACGTGTAAGGAAGATGAGCCTGGCAGAGGCATTCATTATGGATTGTAAAGGAGCTAGGCGGCACACGGGAAGACCAGAGAGGACAGAGTTGCAGTAATCGAGGCAGGAAAGGATGAGAGAGTGGATTAAAATCTTACTTGTGTCTTGTTTAAGGAAGTGTCTAATTTTAGAGATGTTTTTGAGGTGGAAGCGGCAGGTTTTAGCTAAGGACTGAATGTGAGGAGTGAAAGAAAGATCTGAGTCAAATGTGACCCCGAGACATCGGGCATGTGGGGTAGGGGTAATGATGGAGTTGTCGACAGTTATACACTGTGTGCAGAATTATTAGGCAAATGAGTATTTTGACCACATCATCCTCTTTATGCATGTTGTCTTACTCCAAGCTGTATAGGCTCGAAAGCCTACTACCAATTAAGCATATTAGGTGATGTGCATCTCTGTAATGAGAAGGGGTGTGGTCTAATGACATCAACACCCTATATCAGGTGTGCATAATTATTAGGCAACTTCCTTTCCTTTGGCAAAATGGGTCAAAAGAAGGACTTGACAGGCTCAGAAAAGTCAAAAATAGTGAGATATCTTGCAGAGGGATGCAGCACTCTTAAAATTGCAAAGCTTCTGAAGCGTGATCACCGAACAATCAAGCGTTTCATTCAAAATAGTCAACAGGGTCGCAAGAAGCGTGTGGAAAAACCAAGGCGCAAAATAACCGCCCATGAACTGAGAAAAGTCAAGCGTGCAGCTGCCAAGATGCCACTTGCCACCAGTTTGGCCATATTTCAGAGCTGCAACATCACTGGAGTGCCCAAAAGCACAAGGTGTGCAATACTCAGAGACATGGCCAAGGTAAGAAAGGCTGAAAGACGACCACCACTGAACAAGACACACAAGCTGAAACATCAAGACTGGGCCAAGAAATATCTCAAGACTGATTTTTCTAAGGTTTTATGGACTGATGAAATGAGAGTGAGTCTTGATGGGCCAGATGGATGGGCCGTGGCTGGATTGGTAAAGGGCAGAGAGCTCCAGTCCGACTCAGACGCCAGCAAGGTGGAGGTGGAGTACTGGTTTGGGCTGGTATCATCAAAGATGAGCTTGTGAGGCCTTTTCGGGTTGAGGATGGAGTCAAGCTCAACTCCCAGTCCTACTGCCAGTTTCTGGAAGACACCTTCTTCAAGCAGTGGTACAGGAAGAAGTCTGCATCCTTCAAGAAAAACATGATTTTCATGCAGGACAATGCTCCATCACATGCGTCCAAGTACTCCACAGCGTGGCTGGCAAGAAAGGGTATAAAAGAAGAAAATCTAATGACATGGCCTCCTTGTTCACCTGATCTGAACCCCATTGAGAACCTGTGGTCCATCATCAAATGTGAGATTTACAAGGAGGGAAAACAGTACACCTCTCTGAACAGTGTCTGGGAGGCTGTGGTTGCTGCTGCATGCAATGTTGATGGTGAACAGATCAAAACACTGACAGAATCCATGGATGGCAGGCTTTTGAGTGTCCTTGCAAAGAAAGGTGGCTATATTGGTCACTGATTTGTTTTTGTTTTGTTTTTGAATGTCAGAAATGTATATTTGTGAATGTTGAGATGTTATATTGGTTTCACTGGTAAAAATAAATAATTGAAATGGGTATATATTTGTTTTTTGTTAAGTTGCCTAATAATTATGCACAGTAATAGTCACCTGCACACACAGATATCCCCCTAAAATAGCTATAACTAAAAACAAACTAAAAACTACTTCCAAAACTATTCAGCTTTGATATTAATGAGTTTTTTGGGTTCATTGAGAACATGGTTGTTGTTCAATAATAAAATTAATCCTCAAAAATACAACTTGCCTAATAATTCTGCACTCCCTGTAGAGAGATTGGGGGTGGAGATTTAGAAAGAAGAGGGGAAAATAAGGAGCTCAGTTTTGGAGAGATTTAGCTTGAGGTAGTGAGAGGACATCCAAGAAGAGATGTGAGAAAGACAGTTAGTGACACGGGTTAACAAGGAATGAGATATTTCTGGTGCAGAGAAGTAAATTTGGGTGTAGTCGGCATACAAATGATATTGGAAACTGTGGGACTTTATTAGGAAACCTAGTGTAGATTGAGAAGAGAAGGGGACCGAGGACAGAGCACTTTGGTACTCCGACAGAAAGTGGTGACGGGGCAGAGGAGGCCCCAGAGAAGGCTACACTAAAGGTACGGTTTGACAGGTAGGAAAAGAGCCACAAGAGTGCTGTCACTGATGCCGAAGGATTGGAGGGTTTGGAGCAAAAGAGGGTGGTCAACAGTGTCAAATATATAAGTACTCTTACAAATGAAAGACTGTGTTGGTAATGCTGTTTAAGCTAAAACAGTATTATAGAGGTTTCCCTAACCATATATATATGTACAGACTGTAGTGGTCACAAGCTATAGATACTTTTAATTAAGATTATTTTGTTTTACTAATTTCAAAGTGATTCCACATATGCATCTATCTATTTGGTCTAATTAAAAAAAATGATTTTGGTGTTTTACAAAAACTGTTTCATCAGTCCTTAATAGTTGCCAACGTTTCTCTGTGATAACCATTATGCATTGATTGTCTTTTGAGAATCTTAACATGTTTTATTTATATTTTTGTCCTATAAAATTAGGTTAAAGAAGACAAGACACATCTAGACTAAATAATAACACATTGCTATATCATTTAAAGGGACATGAAACCAAAAAAATTCCTTTCATGTTTCAGGGACAGATTACGAGTGGCACGTTAACAGTTACACTCTAGCGAAAAGGGGTTTATTGCAGGTGTTTGCACATATTTATCGCAGGTATTACAAGTTGAAAGTAAACACAATCGCTTAAGCGCAATCATGATTTATGCTAGAATGATTACCGCATCCTGTGAGCTCAAGTTAACTGATTTTCACAAAACTAAAAAGTGCCACAAAAACACATTACAAAGTACAGTTGCACTTATAACAATATCTAATAAAAATGATTCACAAAAAATATTGCACACAAAAGTTATAATGCTTAAATATACATCTCTAAAGATGGATATATACCTGTGTGTGTGTATATATATATGTCTATACATATGTATTTATATATGTTTATATCCATTTACAGACATATAGTCACATAAATACATATGTACACATATATAGACATAAATATAAGTGCATTGGAGCACATGAAAACATGTAAAAGCATTTTTAAGTTTTATACTGTGTATTTACTGTAAATATTTCCCATTCCAATGTCCTGCACATACCAGAATATGTTCTATGTATTTTTAAATATATATTCATATATATATATATATATATATATATATATATATATATATATATATATATATATATATATATATATATATATATATATATAATCATCTATATATATTCTGCAATGTAAAGAACATTGGAATGTGAAATATTCATATTTTCATGTTGGGTTAGCGCACTTGAGAAATGCAATCGGGTTAGAGTGCAAATCGGGATTTAGGGTTTTTTCACACTTTTTTTTTCTCCATTTACTTCCATGGGGGAAGAGGTTATCTTTTGCGCAATAGTCTTATTGCGCTAGAAATAAGGTTAGCATGAACGCAATAACTTTTTACTTTCAACTCATAATACCAGTGCAACCCGACGCACGCAAAAAAGGTTACACTTGTAATCTAGCCCTTAGTTAGATAATAAAGAAATAACTGTAAAATTAAAAAAGTAAAAAACAAATATGTAACAACATTTATTATCACAATCCAGATAAAACATGTAATAAACATCTGTAGAAAATCTAAAAATTTGTTAACTGTCATCCTCTGAGTCAGCTAAGATCAAACGTATTGAATTGTTTTTAGTGTTGATAATTATAAAGCATATATATGCAGCTATGTGTCTCATGTTCAACTGGGTAACTTTTATTTGGAATGGCATGGTTACCTAAATTCATCAAAACTGACCAAAAATGTAGACAACCCAAGTTATTGAACTACGCACAGATTTTTTTGGCCCTAGTTAGCCTTAAGATTTATAATGAAATGAGATCATATAAAATTTTAAAATAATCCCAAACTTTAGTGTCTCACTGAAATGATTTGCTTACAACGTGTTTAGTCAATGGACAATTAGTGGTAGGAAAGGAGCAAGGTAGAAGCAGCGTGTTTTGTGGCCACAGAATTCTATCAGCCAATCAGAATCTAAGGGACGCCATCTTGGATGACGTCACTTAAAGGTACCTTCATTCATCTTTAGTCATCGGATGAAGAGGATACTCCGCGTCGGATGTCTTGAAGATGGACCCGCTCCACGCCGGATGGATGAAGATACAAGATGCCGTCTGGAGAAGCCTTCTGCCCATCTAGAGGACCACTTCGCCCAGCTTGGATGAAGACTTCTCCCGGCTTCGTTGAGGACTTCGGCCCGGCTTGGATGAAGACTTCTCCCGGTAAGTCGATCTTCCTGGGGTTAGTCTTAGGTTTTTTAAGGGTGTATTGGGTGGGTTTTACTTTTAGGTTAGGGACTTTGGGCCTGCAAAAGAGCTAACCGCCCTTTTAAGGGAAATGCCCATCCAAATGCCCTTTTCAGGCATTTGGGGGGTTGGTTGTGTGGGTGGTGGGTTTTACTGTTGGGGGGGTTGTTTGTGTTTTTTTTACAGGTAAAAGAGTTGATTACTTTGGGGCCATGCCCCGCAAAAGGCCCTTTTAAGGGCTATTGGTAGTTTAGTTTAGGCTAGAGGTTTTTTTATTTTGGGGGGGGGCTTTTTTTATTTTGATAGGGCTATTAGATTAGGTGTAATTAGTTTAAATATCTGTAATTTGTTTTTTATTTTCTGTAATTTAGTGTTTGTTTGTTTTTGTACTTTAGCTAATTTAATTTAATTGATTTAATTGTTGTTAATTTATTTAATTATAGTGTAGTGTTAGGTGTTATTGTAACTTAGGTTAGGTTTTATTTTACAGGTACTTTTGTATTTATTTTAGCTAGGTAGTTAGTAAATAGTTAATAACTATTTAATAACTATTCTACCTAATTAAAATAAATACAAACTTGCCTGTAAAATAAAAATAAATCCTAAGATAAATACAATGTAACTATTAGTTATATTGTAGCTATCTTAGGGTTTATTTTACAGGTAAGTATTTAGTTTTAGTTAATGATAGGAATATTTAGTAAAATTTATTTAAATTATATTTGTTAGGGGGTGTTAGGGTTAGACTTAGGTTTAGGGGTTAATAACTTTAATATAGTGGCGACGACGTTGGGGGCGGCAGATTAGGGGTTAATAAATGTAGGTAGGTGGCGGCGATGTTAGGGACGGCAGATTAGGGGTTAACAATATTTAACTAATATTTGCGAGGCAGGAGTGCAGCGGTTTAGGGGTTAATATGTTTATTATAGTGGCGGCGACATTGGGGGCGGCAGATTAGGGGTTAATAAATATAATGTAGGTGTCGGCGATGTTGGGGGCAGCAGATTAGGGGTTCAGAAATATAATGTAGGTGACGGCGGTGTCCGGAGTGGCAGATTAGGGGTTAAAAAATTTATTTTAGTGTTTGTGATGCGGTAGGGCCTCAGTTTTGGGGTTAATAGGTAGTTTATGGGTGTTAGTATACTTTTTAGCACTTTAGTTATGAGTTTTATGTTACAGCGTTGTACCATAAAACTCATAACTACTGACTTTCAAATGCATTAGAAATCTTGATGGGGTAGGGTGTACCGCTCACTTTTTGGCCTCCCAGGACAGACTCGTAATAACGGCGCTTTGGAAGTCCCATAGAAAAAAGACTTATGAAGTTTACGTAAGTCGTTTTGCGGTAAGGCCAAAAAAGTGTGCGGTGACCCTAAACCTTCAAGACTCGTAATACCAGCGGTAGTAAAAAAACAGCGTTAGCACCTATTAATGCTGCTTTTTAGCTTACCGCAAAACTCGTAATCTAGGCCTTTGCTTGTTAGTTTTGAGAAATAAACATTTCTAACCAATAGATGGCGCTGTCCTGCAATAGAATCCAAACCATGTACAGTACTATTTATTGGTTAGAGTCCCTTGGCTTGGAATGGAGAACAATGTTTTACCTCTTGTGACTTTTTTTTCATATCCTGAGTGGTAAAAAGTGGCTAAAACTGAGAATCTGGGGCTTAAAGCAAGGCAAAATACTTTTTTTTTCTCCAGAAGGAAGATGAGGAATTGGGCTTCATGTGGACAACACAAGGGCAACAGTATGGTTGGGACTCAATACCTCCCAACATTTCAAAATTCAAAAGAGGGACAGCCCCCCCCCCCCCCCGGCAAAAATTTGAAATGTAGTAGGCAGGAGCAGGGATGGGGCTTAAAAAAAAAAAATCATAAGACCAAAGTAATATAAATTAAATTCTAAATAGAGTCATATCTTTTAATACTCTTAGGCAGCAAATCAAACGCAAGCTCAAACCAGTGGTATAGCTATGTGAGCTCTGTATTTAATTAGCCTTTGCAGAGACAGTGCTAAATATTTTTATCTTAATTGGACATTTAATAATAGATTATTTAAAACTGCTCTCTACATTCCCCATTAATATTTTTGATTCCGGCCTTTAAAGTCAGCAAAAATGCACAGTAACACACTACATAGCATACACTTATACATGCAGATACACACACACTACATAGCATACACTTATACATGCAGATACACACACACTACATAGCATACACTTATACATGCAGATACACACACACACTACATAGCATACACTTATACATGCAGATACACACACACTACATAGCATACACTTATACATGTAGATACACACACACTACATAGCATACACTTATACATGCAGATACACACACACTACATAGCATACACTTATACATGCAGATACACACACACTACATAGCATACACTTATACATGCAGATACACACACACTTACATAGCTTATACTTATACATGCAGATACACACACACTACATAGCTTACACTTATACATGCAGATACACACACACTACATAGCTTACACTTATACATGCAGATACACACACACTACATAGCAAACACTTATACATGCAGATACACACACACTTACATAGCTTACACTTATACATGCAGATACACACACACTTACATAGCTTACACTTATACATGCAGATACACACACACACTTACATAGCTTACACTTATACATGCAGATACACACACACTTACATAGCTTACACTTATACATGCAGATACACACACACTTACATAGCTTACACTTATACATGCAGATACACACACACTACATAGCATACACTTATACATGCAGCATACACGCACATTACATAGCATACACTTACACATGCAGATACACAGACACTACATAGCATACACTTATACATGCAGATACACACACACTACATAGCATACACTTATACATGCAGATACACACACACACTACATAGCATACACTTATACATGCAGATACACACACACTACATAGCATACACTTATACATGCAGATACACACACTACATAGCATACACTTATACATGCAGATACACACACTACATAGCATACACTTATACATGCAGATACACACACACTACATAGCATACACTTATACATGCAGATACACACACTACATAGCATATACTTACATATGCAGATACACACACACACACACTACATATCATACACTTATACAGGCAGATACACACACACTACATATCATGCACTTATACATACAGATACACAAATATACACACTACATAGCATACACTTACACATGCAGATACACACATACACACTACATAGCATACACTTACACATGCAGATACACACACACACACTTATACATGTAGATACACACACACACACACACACTACATAGTATACACTTATACATGCAGATACACACACACACTACATATCATACACTTATACATACAGATACACACACACACACACACACTACAAAGCATACACTTACACATGCAGATACACACACACACTACATAGCATACACTTACACATGCAGATACACACACACACACTTATACATTTAGATACACACACACACACACACTACATAGTATACACTTATACATGCAGATACACACACACACTACATATCATACACTTATACATACAGATACACACACACACACACACACACTACAAAGCATACACTTACACATGCAGATACACACACACACTACATAGCATACACTTACACATGCAGATACACACACACTTATACATGTAGATATACACACACACACACACTACATGCCATACACTTATACATGCAGATACACACACTACATAGCATACACTTATACATGCAGATACACACACACTACATAGCATACACTTACACATGCAGATACACACACTACATAGCATATACTTACACATGCAGATACACACACACTACATAGCATACACTTACACATGCAGATACACACACACACTACATAGTATACACTTACACATGCAGATACACACACACACACAATCACTATATAGCTTACATGTATACATGCAGACACACACACACACTACATAGCATACACTTATACTTGCAGATATAAACACTCTTATACATACAGATACAAACACACACTACATAGCTTACACTTATACATGCAGATACACACACACTTATAGATACAGATAGACGCACACACTACATCATATATGGGTATCTGTAATACATTGTATGGGGTCTTGAGATTGGCAAGCACATTAGCTGGCAGTCGGATGCTGCCACTGTTCATTACCCTGGTGTTAGCACTGCTCATCATATTACCCTATTCCTTCAAAACTTCTTCCCTCTCTCTTTGCTTCACTAACCCCTACCCTATCTCATCTCTTTAACCAATCTCTCACCGCTGGCACATTTCCGGATACATTCAAGTATGCGTCAATCATTCCAATCCTAAAAAAGCCCTCGCTTGACCCCTCCACCCCTTCTAACTATCAACCTGTCTCCTTACTTCCCTTTGCTTTAAAATTATTGGAACGACTGGTCTACAATCGGCTAACTCAATTTCTCACAACTAACTCCTTACTTGATCCACTACAATCTGGTTTCCGCCCTAACACTCAACAGAAACTGCTCTTGCTAAACTAACAAATGGCCGGTTATCAGCTAAA
Organism: Bombina bombina; assembly: GCF_027579735.1. Classification (NCBI taxonomy): domain Eukaryota; kingdom Metazoa; phylum Chordata; class Amphibia; order Anura; family Bombinatoridae; genus Bombina; species Bombina bombina. The sequence continues at coordinate 853,836,797 of NC_069504.1, read as the reverse complement.
GCAAAAGGCCACTACTCCTTACTAATTCTTTTTGACCTATCCGCTGCTTTTGACAAAGTCGACCATCCTCTCCTCCTAAAATTACTACATTCATTTGACATCCGAGGCACAGCCCTCTCCTGGTTTGCCTCATATATCTCAAACCTCTCTTTTTCAGTTTCCAATAACAACATGTCTTACGATCCTATGCCTCACTCAGTTGGAGTAACGCAAGGCTCTGTCTTGGGTCCATTTCTTTTCTCACGCTATACATCCTCCCTTGGAAAACTTATAACCTCCTTTGGATTCCAGTACCACTTATTTGCTGCTAAAACCCAAATCTATCTTTCCTCTCCTGATATCTCTCCCTCTTTACTCAACCAGATTTCCAACTGCCTCTCTGCAATTTACTCTTGGATGTCTTCACACTACCTCCATTTCAATCTGTCCAAAACTGAGCTGCTTCTTATTCCCCGCTCTTCGAGACATCCAACACCTGACATTTCTCTGACAGTTGGAGACTCTATTCTCAACACCTCACCCCAGGTCCGCTGTCTTGGGGTCACACTAGACTCAGAGCTCACATTCAACCCACATATACAAGCACTTACCAAATCCTGCCATTCACACCAAAGCAACAATTCCATAATTCGTCCCTTCCTTACTCAAAAAACGACAAAAAACATAATTTATGCTTACCTGATAAATTTATTTCTCTTGTAGTGTATCCAGTCCACGGATCATTCATTACTTATGGGATATTAACTCCTCCCCAACAGGAAGTGCAAGAGGATTCACCCAGCAGAGCTGCTATATAGCTCCTCCCCTAACTGCCATTACCAGTCATTCGACCGAAAACATGCAGAGAAAGGAAAACCATAGGGTGCAGTGGTGACTGTAGTTTAATGGAAAAATTACCTGCCTTAAAGTGACAGGGCGGGCCGTGGACTGGATACACTACAAGAGAAATAAATTTATCAGGTAAGCATAAATTATGTTTTCTCTTGTTAAGTGTATCCAGTCCACGGATCATCCATTACTTATGGGATACCAATACCAAAGCTAAAGTACACGGATGACGGGAGGGACAGGCAGGCTCTTTATACGGAAGGAACCACTGCCTGAAGAACCTTTCTCCCAAAAACAGCCTCCGAAGAAGCAAAAGTGTCAAATTTGTAAAATTTGGAAAAAGTATGAAGAGAAGACCAAGTTGCAGCCTTGCAAATCTGTTCAACAGAAGCCTCATTCTTAAAGGCCCAAGTGGAAGCCACAGCTCTAGTAGAATGTGCTGTAATTCTTTCAGGAGGCTGCTGTCCAGCAGTCTCATAGGCTAACCGTATTATGCTACGAAGCCAAAAGGAGAGAGAGGTAGCCAAAGCTTTTTGACCTCTCCTCTGACCAGAATAAACGACAAACAGGGAAGACGTTTGTCGAAAATCCTTAGTTGCCTGTAGATAAAATTTTAGGGCACGGACTACATCTAGATTGTGTAGCAGACGTTCCTTTTTCGAAGAAGGATTAGGACACAAAGATGGAACCACAATCTCTTGATTGATATTCCTGTTAGTGACCACCTTAGGTAGGAACCCAGGTTTAGTACGCAGAACTACCTTGTCTGAATGAAAAATCAGATAAGGAGAATCACAATGTAAGGCAGATATCTCAGAGACTCTTCGAGCCGAGGAAATCGCCATTAAAAACAGAACTTTCCAAGATAACAACTTGATATCAATGGAATGAAGGGGTTCAAACGGAACCCCCTGTAAAACATTAAGAACTAAGTTCAAACTCCATGGTGGAGCAACAGTTTTAAACACAGGCTTGATCCTAGCTAAAGCCTGACAAAAAGCTTGAACGTCCGGAACTTCTGACAGACGTTTGTGTAAAAGAATGGACAGAGCTGAAATCTGTCCCTTTAAGGAACTAGCGGATAAACCCTTTTCTAAACCTTCTTGTAGAAAAGACAATATCCTCGGAATCCTAACCTTACTCCATGAGTAACTCTTGGATTCGCACCAATATAAGTATTTGTGCCATATCTTATGGTAAATCTTTCTGGTAACAGGCTTCCTAGCCTGTTTTAAGGTATCAATAACTGACTCAGAAAAACCACGTTTTGATAAAATCAAGCGTTCAATTTCCAAGCAGTCAGCTTCAGAGAAATTAGATTTTGATGTTTGAAGGGACCCTGGATCAGAAGGTCCTGTTTCAGAGGTAGCGACCAAGGTGGACAGGATGACATGTCCACTAGATCTGCATACCAAGTCCTGCGTGGCCATGCAGGCGCTATTAGAATCACTGATGCTCTCTCCTGTTTGATTCTGGCAATCAATCGAGGAAGCATCGGGAAGGGTGGAAACACATAAGCCATCCCGAAGGTCCAAGGTGCTGTCAAAGCATCTATCAGAACCGCTCCCGGATCCCTGGATCTGGACCCGTAACGAGGAAGCTTGGCGTTCTGTCGAGACGCCATGAGATCTATCTCTGGTTTGCCCCAACGTCGAAGTATTTGGGCAAAGACCTCCGGATGAAGTTCCCACTCCCCCGGATGAAAAGTCTGACGACTTAAGAAATCCGCCTCCCAGTTCTCCACTCCCGGGATGTGGATTGCTGACAGGTGGCAAGAGTGAGACTCTGCCCAGCGAATTATCTTTGATACTTCCATCATTGCTAGGGAGCTTCTTGTCCCTCCCTGATGGTTGATGTAAGCTACAGTCGTGATGTTGTCCGACTGAAACCTGATGAACCCCCGAGTTGTTAACTGGGGCCAAGCCAGAAGGGCATTGAGAACTGCTCTCAATTCCAGAATGTTTATTGGTAGGAGACTCTCCTCCTGATTCCATTGTCCCTGAGCCTTCAGAGAATTCCAGACAGCGCCCCAACCTAGTAGGCTGGCGTCTGTTGTTACAATTGTCCAGTCCGGCCTGCTGAATGGCATCCCCCTGGACAGATGTGGCCGAGAAAGCCACCATAGAAGAGAATTTCTGGTCTCTTGATCCAGATTCAGAGTAGGGGACAAGTCTGAGTAATCCCCATTCCACTGACTTAGCATGCACAATTGCAGCGGTCTGAGATGTAGGCGTGCAAAGGGTACTATGTCCATTGCTGCTACCATTAAGCCGATCACCTCCATGCATTGAGCTACTGACGGGTGTTGAATGGAATGAAGGACACGGCATGCATTTTGAAGCTTTGTTAACCTGTCTTCTGTCAGGTAAATCTTCATTTCTACAGAATCTATAAGAGTCCCCAAGAAGGGAACTCTTGTGAGTGGAAAGAGAGAACTCTACTTTTCGTTCACCTTCCATCCATGCGACCTTAGAAATGCCAGTACTAACTCTGTATGAGACTTGGCAGTTTGAAAGCTTGAAGCTTGTATCAGAATGTCGTCTAGGTACGGAGCTACTGCAATTCCTTGCGGTCTTAGTACCGCCAGAAGAGCACCCAGAACCTTTGTGAAGATTCTCGGAGCCGTAGCCAATCCGAATGGAAGAGCTACAAACTGGTAATGCCTGTCTAGAAAGGCAAACCTTAGATACCGGTAATGATCTTTGTGAATCGGTATGTGAAGGTAAGCATCCTTTAAATCCACTGTGGTCATGTACTGACCCTTTTGGATCATGGGTAAAATTGTCCGAATAGTCTCCATTTTGAACGATGGAACTCTTAGGAATTTGTTTAGGATCTTTAAATCCAGGATTGGCCTGAAAGTTCCCTCTTTTTTGGGAACCACAAACAGATTTGAGTAAAACCCTTGTCCCTGTTCCGACCGTGGAACTGGATGGATTACTCCCATTAATAAAAGCTCTTGTACGCAGCGTAGAAACGCCTCTTTCTTTATTTGGTTTGTTGACAACCTTGACAGATGAAATCTCTCTCTTGGGGGAGAGTATTTGAAGTCCAGAAGGTATCCCTGAGATATTATCTCTAGCGCCCAGGGATCCTGGACATCTCTTGCCCAAGCCTGGGCGAAGAGAGAAAGTCTGCCCCCCACTAGATCCGTTCCCGGATCGGGGGCCCTCAATTCATGCTGTTTTAGGGGCACCAGCAGGTTTCCTGGCCTGCTTGCCCTTGTTCCAGGACTGGTTAGGTCTCCAGCCTTCTCTGTAGCGAGCAACAGATCCTTCTTGTTTTGGAGCAGAGGAAGTTGATGCTGCTCCTGCTTTGAAATTCCGAAAGGAACGAAAATTAGATTGTCTAGCCTTAGGTTTGGCTCTGTCTTGAGGCAGGGCATGGCCTTTACCTCCTGTAATGTCAGCGATAATTTCTTTCAATCCGGGCCCGTATAAGGTCTGCCCTTTGAAAGGTATATTAAGAAATTTAGACTTAGAAGTAACGTCAGCTGACCAGGATTTTAGCCACAGTGCTCTGCGCGCCTGAATGGCGAATCCGGAATTCTTAGCCGTAAGCTTAGTTAAATGTACTACGGCATCTGAAATAAATGAGTTAGCTAACTTAAGAGCTTTAAGCCTGTGTGTAATCTCATCTAATGGAGCTGATTCAAGTGTCCCTTCCAGAGACTCAAACCAAAATGCTGCTGCAGCCGTGACAGGCGCAATGCATGCAAGGGGTTGCAATATAAAACCTTGTTGAACAAACATTTTCTTAAGGTAACCCTCTAACTTTTTATCCATTGGATCTGAAAAGGCACAGCTATCCTCCACCGGGATAGTGGTACGCTTAGCTAAAGTAGAAACTGCTCCCTCCACCTTAGGGATCGTTTGCCATAAGTCCCGTGTGGTGGTGTCTATTGGAAACATCTTTCTAAATATCGGAGGGGGTGAGAACGGCACACCGGGTCTATCCCACTCCTTAGTAACAATTTCAGTAAGTCTCTTAGGTATAGGAAAAACGTCAGTACTCGACGGTACCGCAAAATATTTATCCAACCTACACATTTTTTCTGGTATTGCAACTGTGTTACAATCATTCAGAGCCGCTAACACCTCCCCTAGTAATACACGGAGGTTTTCCAGCTTAAATTTAAAATTTGAAATATCTGAATCCAATCTGTTTGGATCAGAACCGTCAGCCGCAGAATGAAGCTCTCCGTCCTCATGTTCTGCAAGTTGTGACGCAGTATCTGACATGGCCCTAACATTATCAGCGCACTCTGTTCTCACCCCAGAGTGATCACGCTTACCTCTTAGTTCTGGTAATTTAGCCAAAACTTCAGTCATAACAGTAGCCATATCCTGTAATGTGATTTGTAATGGCCGCCCAGATGTACTCGGCGCCACAATATCACGCACCCCCCGAGCGGGAGATGCAGGTACTGACACGTGAGGCGAGTTAGTCGGCATAACTCTCCCCTCGTTGTTTGGTGAAATGTGTTCAATTTGTACAGATTGACTTTTATTTAAAGTAGCATCAATACAGTTAGTACATAAATTTCTATTGGGCTCCACTTTGGCATTAGCACATATAGCACAGATGTCTTCCTCTGAATCAGACATGTTTAACACACTAGCAAATAAACTAGCAACTTGGAAATACTTTTCAAGTAATTTACTATAATATGAAAACGTACTGTGCCTATAAGAAGCACAGAAAGAGTTATGACAGTTGAAAGTTAATAAACTGAAAGGTTATAGCATCAAATCTTTGTAAAAAACACAATTTTAGCAAAGGCTTGTTCCCATTAGCGAAGGATAACTAACCCTGATAGCAGAAAAAAAAGTTACAGAAATAAAAGTTTTTTATCACAGTCAACTACAATCTCACAGCTCTGCTGTGAATGATTACCTCCCTCAAAACAAGTTTTGAAGACCCCTGAGTTCTGTAGAGATGAACCGGATCATGCAGGAAATACAATGAGCTTCTGACTGAATTTTTTTACCTCCCCCTCACACACAACAGTGAGAGAGATCAGTAAACTGTCATAAATTAAATAAAACAACTGCCAAGTGGAAAAAATAATGCCCAAAACATTTTATTCACCCAGTACCTCAGAAAATGAAACGATTTTACATGCCAGCAAAAAACGTTTAACATAAATTAAGTGTTATTAAAGAGCCTGTTGCCAGTCCCTGCAAATTAGGCTAAAGTCTTATGCACACAGTATAATTCCAGTGAAGTGCCATTCCCCAGAATACTGAAGTGTAAAATATACATACATGAAAGCCTGATACCAGTTGCTGCTACTGCATTTAAGGCTGAGTTTACATTATATCGGTATGGCAGAATTTTCTCATCAATTCCATTGTCAGAAAATAATAAGCTGCTACATACCTCTTTGCAGATTAATCTGCCCGCTGTCCCCTGATCTGAAGTTTACCTCTCCTCAGATGGCCGAGAAACAGCAATATGATCTTAACTACGCCGGCTAAAATCATAGTAAAAACTCAGGTAGATTCTTCTTCAAATTCTACCAGAGAAGGAATAACACACTCCGGTGCTATTATAAAATAACAAACTTTTGATTGAAGGTATAAAACTAAATATAATCACCATAGTCCTCTCACACATCCTATCTAGTCGTTGGGTGCAAGAGAATGACTGGTAATGGCAGTTAGGGGAGGAGCTATATAGCAGCTCTGCTGGGTGAATCCTCTTGCACTTCCTGTTGGGGAGGAGTTAATATCCCATAAGTAATGGATGATCCGTGGACTGGATACACTTAACAAGAGAAATACTTATTCATTTCCTCATTTTGTCACGCATTGGTTATTCCAACCTACTCCTAAATGGCCTTCCAAAACACTGCCTCAACTCCCTCCAATCTATTATGAATGCTTCTGCTAGACTCATCCACCTAAGATGCCGATCTACATCAGCGACTCCGCTCTGCCAGTCTCTACACTGGCTACCCATACACTCCAGAATACAGTTTAAAGTATTAACCCAAACTTACAAAGCACTAAACAGTCTAACTCCCAACTATATTTCCTTTCTTATAGTAAAATATTCCCTATCCCGTCCTCTTCGATCAACCTCTGACCTACGTCTCTCCACTCCTGTTATCTCTACGACCCACTCCCGCCTCCAAGACTTTGCACGTGCTGCTCCTGTCCTCTGGAACTCTCTACCCCGCTCCATAAGACTGTCTCCAACCTTGTATAGCTTCTGACGCTCCTTGAAAACCCACCTATTCAGAGAGGCATACCATATCTCCTTCATTCCTCATACGAACGAAACTAATACATGAACTGCATGACTCACTACTGCCACTACAACTGATGTAACAAGCTACCCCAACCTTATGTCTCTGCACCCTAAACCTGTAGACTGTGAGCTCTCCAGAGCAGGGACCTCTTCCTCCTGTACTAGATTTGTTTAGTTTTATGTTTTGTATTTTTAGCAAAGATTTTGTCATTGTATACCCCTATCATTGTACCCAGCACTACAAATAAATGATAATAATAATCGTATAAAACTGAAGGCATGCTAGTATTATCACCAAGGGTTAGACGTCATCACTACCAGAGGTTAGAGGTCACCATTACCTGAAGTCAGAGAGTATACAGCCTTCTTACTCCTGTTTAACCCACACACCATACCTTTTACACAAGGAATCTAACAGGTATATAACCCTGGGAGAGAAAAGCCAGCTGCTTCTAAGTATGGACCCAATAGAATTAAAAATAAAATTTAATGCATGGGGCAATGCGGGATAGATGGCTAGCAACCCGGGACAGTGGGACAGACCCCTAAAATCGGCACTGTCCAGCGAAAATCGGGACAGTTGGGGGTATGCGACTCGGGGGCATGATTTTGGGAGTAAGGCATAGAAAATGCAGTGGGTAATAAGGGTTTAGGTGTGATGCTTTGTTATTATAGACAAGTGTATCACAGAGGATAGGTATTTGCATTAGGAGGATACAACAGGTTAAAAACAGTGGCACTGGATTAATGTAGCAAGGAAAAATGGAGTTAGTGGGCATTAGACATTGACTTTGGAATGTAGCCTGCAAGAGTTTAGCAATAGCACTATTTTTTATGCTTGGAATCATCAGAGCAGTCCTCTATTATATAGGTGCAACTGATTGCAGAGAGGGGGATATCCCTTTTATTAATTATTTTGCCCACTTTTACTGTAATCTGTATGTTTCCAGCGCCCCATAGAGTCCTGAGTGCATCCTACATAATTCAGACCTGACCCTGCAACATTCTACATACCAATTGCTCAATCCATGCAGAAGTTAATTTATAGCTCTTCCTAACTGGTCACATCAGAAGAAAGATGATAAACATACTCAAGAGGCATTAAAGGGGTAAGCACCATGGTAAGATTGCTAACAAAAGTACATTTAATGATTTTTTTGCAATGCATTGCTTATTTGATTATATATATATATATACACACATATATATATATATATATATATATATATATATATATATATATATATATATATATATATATATATATATATATATATATATATATATATATATATATATATATATAATATGAATATTCATATGAATTTATAAAATAACAATATTGTGCCTTTTAACAGTTTATAAAATGATCAGGTGGTTAAGTTGTTTACATCCTAATTTGTGCTATGATGGCTGTGGCAAATGACCATCCAAGAATTGAATATAAATACACAAATGGACAGTGTAAAACATTAATAATATAGCTGCACTAATACACACATCTAGAAAACGTATAAACGTTACAGAGCTTAAACTTGTTAGAAAATTTGGACTATGAAATGTAGTTTATTAAATAATTCTGACCACTAGATGGAGCTGGAGTAAAAAAAAAATACAATTTCCAATTGTTAGCAGATTCTGTTTTATCTGCAAATCCACCCACCACAATCCTAATTTGTCCATCTGGAGCATTGCCTTTATTCTGTATAGGTGTTAACCGCACAGAACAACTAGACCATGGTTGGTGAGGATAAAATGGAAGATGAACTTAATGCTGCATGGAACGAAGGAGGCCTGGGCTAGAATGGGACCAAAATATGGGCCTGGAATTTTAAGGCAGAACAGCCTGCATCCCTTCCATTCCCCCCCATTGGTTATTTAACCATACACCATAAATGCCAATTATAATGTACTATTTTGATTGACAAAAACATTTGGTTGCATAACCAACACGGTTATATTAATACACTTTTTACCTCTGTGATTACCTTGTATCTAAACCTCTGCAGGCTGCTCCCTTATTTCAGTTCTTTTGACAGAGTTGCATTTTAGTCAATCAGTGCCGATTCATTAATAAATCCACCGGAGTGAGCACAACATTATCTATATGACACACCTGAAATAGCACTGTCTAGCTGTGCAAAAAAAGTCAAAATGCTCTGAGATAAGAACAGAATTGGCCTTCAAGGGCTTAGATATTAGCATTTGAGCCTACCTAGGTTTAGCTTTTAACAAAGAATACCAAGAGAACAAAGCAAATTTGATGATAAAAGTAAATTGGAAAGTTGTTTACAATTGCATGTCCTATCTAAATCATGAAAGTTTAATTTTGACTAGACTGTCCCTTTAATGTTTGTAACAGACGTCTGTCGTGTTTTGTAAATGATTTGGCATCACAAAGTAAAAACCTTATAGATAATAAACACACCTTATTAGCTTGTGTAGTCACAGTCAATCAAGATCACAGTCACCAAAGTACTTGTCATCACATTATCAAAGAGAAACAGCACACACACAGAGACGTTCACATGCTCCCACAGGTACACACATATGCAGTCACAGTCCTTAAAGGGACATGAAAACCCAAAAAATTATTTCATGATTTAGGTAGAATATACAATTTTAAACAACTTTCCAGTTTACTTCTATTATCAAATTTGCTTCATTACCCCCTAAGCTGCCACCCACCCACATTGTGACTATTAAATAAACCTATTAACCCCTAATCTGCCACCCACCCACCCACCCACATCGCCAATACTATAATAAAGCTATTAACCCCTAATCCGCTGCTCCCTGACATCGCTGACAGTATAATAAAGTTATTAACCCCTAAACCTCCGGCCTCCCACATCGCCGACACTAAATCAACCTATTAACCCCTAAACCTCTGACCCCCCACATCGCCACTAGTAAATTAACCTATTAACCCCTAAACCACCAACCCCCCACATCGCAAAACCTATTATGGGGTTAGTGTTAGGTTTTTTTTCTTCATTTTTTTGGGTGGTTTTTTTTTAAATGAGCTGAATGCCCTTTAAGGGCAGTGAAAAAGAGCTGAATGCCCTTTTAAGGGCAATGCCCATACAAATGCCCCTTCAAATACAATGGGTAGCTTAGGTTTGTTTTAGAGTTAGGTTTTTTATTTTGGGGGGTAGATTGGGTGGTGGGTTTTACTGTTGGGGGGACTTTGTATTTTTTTTACAGGTAAAAGAGATGTTTAACTTTAATTTAGATTTTTTAATTGGTAGTATTTTTTATTTTGTTAGAATAGTTATGTTAGGTTAATTTATAGTTTAATGTTAGGTTTATTTTTATTTCACAGGTAAGTTTATTTATTTTAAGATAGTTATATTGTAATTTTAATTTTAAATTAGGGGGGTGTTAGGTTTAGGGGTTAATAGTTTAATTTAGTGTTTTGCGATGTGGGGGGGGAGCTGGTAGTTTAGGGGTTAATAGGTTTATTTAGTAGCGGCGATGTGGGGGGCCGGAGGTTTAGGGATTAATAGGTTTATTAAAGTGTCAGCGATGTCGGGGAGCATTGGAATAGTGGTTAATAACTTTATTATAGCGTTGGTGATGTCGGGGAGTGTCGGAATAGGGGTTAATAACTTTATTATAGTGTCGGTGATGTGGGGGAGCGGCGGAATAGGGTATAATAACTTTATTATATTTTCGGCGATGTTGGGGACCGGCGGAATATGGGTTAATAACTTTATTATAGTGTTGGCGATGTTGGGGAGCGGCGGAATATGGGTTAATAACTTGATTATAGTGTCGGCGATGTCGGGGAGTGGCGGAATAGGGGTTAATAACTTTATTATAGTCTCGGCAATGTCAGGGAGCGGCGGAATAGGAGTTGATAACTTTATTATAGTGTCGGCGATGTCGGGGAGCGGTGGAATAGGGGTTAATAACTTTATTATAGTGTCGGGGAGTGACGGAATAAGGGTTAATAACTTTTTTATAGTGTCGGCGATGTTGGGGAGCGGCGGAATATGGGTTAATAACTTTATTATAGTGTTGGCGATGTTGGGGAGCAGCGGAATATGGGTTAATAACTTGATTATAGTGTCGGCGATGTCGGGGAGTGGCGGAATAGGGGTTAATAACTTTATTATAGTCTCAGCAATGTCAGGGAGCGGGGGAATAGGAGTTGATAACTTTATTATAGTGTCGGCGATGTCGGGGAGCGGTGGAATAGGGGTTAATAACTTTATTATAGTGTCGGCGATGTCGGGGAGTGGCGGAATAAGGGTTAATAACTTTTTTATAGTGTCGGGGAGTGTCGGAATAGGGGTTAATAATTTTTATTAGTGTCGGCGATGTTGGGAGTGGCAGAATAGGGGTTAATAGCTTTATTTAGGTGTTAGCGATGTTGAGGGCGGCGGATTAGGGGTGTTTAGACTTGGGGTTTATTTTAGGGTGTTTAACGTAACTTTTTTTTCCCCATAGACATCAATGACGTTGCGTTACAGAGATTTTTCAGCCCTTCAAGTGTTATTTTGGGGGTAGTATGGGTGGTGGGTTTTACTGTTGGGGGAACTTTGTATTATTTTACAGGTAAAAGAGCTGTTTAACTTAGGGCAATGCCCTATACAAGGCCCTTTTAAGGGCTATTGGTAGTTTATTGTAGGTTAGGGGGTATTTTTTTGGGGGGGGCTTTTTTATTTTTATATGGCTATTAGATTATGTGAAATTGTTTTTATTTTTGATAATTTTGTTTATTTTTTTAAGCTTATTGTTTTTTATTTTTCGTAATTTAGTGTTTATTATTTTTTGTAATTTTCGATTTTTTTAATTTTTTTTGTAGTGTTAGGTTTTTTTAAATTTGAAATTTAGATTTTTTAATTGGTAGTATTTTTTATTTTGTTAGAATAGTTATGTTAGGTTAATTTATAGTTTATTGTTAGGTTTATTTTTATTTCACAGGTAAGTTTTTTTATTTATTTTAAGATAGTTATATTGTAATTTGAATTTTAAGTTAGGGGGGGTGTTAGGCTTAGGGGTTAATAGTTTAATTTAGTGTTTTGCGATATGGGCGGAGCTGGTGGTTTAGGGGTTAATAGGTTTATTTAGTAGCAGTGTTGTGGGAGGATGGAGGTTTAGGGGTTAATAACTTTATATAGTGTCAGCAATGTCGGGGAGCTTTGGAATAGTGGTTAATAACTTTATTATAGCGTTGGGGAGTGGCAAAATAGGAGTTAATAACTTTATTATAGTGTCTGCGATGTGGGGGAGCGGTGGAATAGGGGTTAATAACTTTATTATAGTGTCGGCGATGTCGGGGAGCAGCGGAATGGGGTAATAACTTTATTATAGTCTCGGCAATGTCGGGGAGCGGCGGAATAGGAGTTAATAACTTTATTATAGTGTCGGCGATGTCAGAGCGGCGGAATAAGGGTTAATAACTTTTTTATAGTGTTGGGGAGTGTCGGAATAGGGGTTAATAATTTTTATTAGTGTCGGCGATGTTGGAAGTGGCAGAATAGGGGTTATTAGTTTTATTTAGGTGTTGGCGATGTTGGGGGCGGCGGACTAGGGGTGTTTAGACTTGGGGTTTATTTTAGGGTGCTTAACGTAACTTTTTTTCCCCATAGACATCAATGAGCTTGCGTTACAGAGATTTTTCAGCCCCTCAAGTGTTATTTTGGGGGTAGGTTGGGTGGTGGGTTTTACTGTTGTGGGGACTTTGTATTTTTTTACAGGTAAAAAAGCTGTTTAAACGGACATAATACTCATATGCTAAATCACTTGAAACTGATGCAGTATAACTGTAAAAAGCTGACAGGAAAATATCACCTGAGAATCTCTTTGTAAAAAAGGAAGATATTTTACCTCACAATTTCCTCAGCTCAGCAGAGTAAGTTCTCTGTAAAAAGTTATACTCAGCTGCTCCCAGCTGCAGGTAAAAAAAAATAAAAAAAAAATGAAGAAATGAACAGCAGCCAATCAGCATCAGCAGTGCTGAGGTCATGAACTCTTTTACTGTGATCTCATGAGATTTTTACTTAACTCTCATGAGATTTCATTATAAACTTCCCTAATCTGAATAGGGAAATAACATGAGAATTCACAAGGCTCATCCCTTCAGCTGTCCTGGGACAGACATACTAATATGCTGCTTAGAAATCCTTTACAATGGGATGTGGCTACTGAGGAACTTTTGAGGTAAAATATCTTTCTTTTTTACATAGAGATGTTCAGGTGATATTTTCTAGTCAGCTTTTTACAGCTATGCTGCATCACTTTCAAGTGTTTAAACATTTGGGTATTATGGCCCTTTAACTTAGGGCAATGCCCTTCAAAAGGCCCTTTTAAGGGCTATTGGTAGTTTATTGTAGGTTAGGGGGTATTTTTATTTTGGGGGGGCTTTTTTATTTTTATATGGCTATTAGATTACGTGAAATTGTTTTTATTTTTGATAATTTTGTTTATTTTTTTAAGCTTATTGTTTTTTATTTTTCGTAATTTAGTGTTTATTATTTTTTGTAATTTTCGATTTTTTTAATTTTTTTTGTAGTGTTAGGTTTTTTTAAATTTGAAATTTAGATTTTTTAATTGGTAGTATTTTTTATTTTGTTACAATAGTTATGTTAGGTTAATTTATAGTTTATTGTTAGGTTTATTTTTATTTCACAGGTAAGTTTTTTTATTTATTTTAAGATAGTTATATTGTAATTTGAATTTTAAGTTAGGGGGGTGTTAGGCTTAGGGGTTAATAGTTTAATTTAGTGTTTTGCGATATGGGCGGAGCTGGTGGTTTAGGGGTTAATAGGTTTATTTAGTAGCAGTGTTGTGGGAGGATGGAGGTTTAGGGGTTAATAACTTTATATAGTGTCAGCAATGTCGGGGAGCTTTGGAATAGTGGTTAATAACTTTATTATAGCGTCGGGGAGTGGCAAAATAGGAGTTAATAACTTTATTATAGTGTCTGCGATGTGGGGGAGCGGTGGAATAGGGGTTAATAACTTTATTATAGTGTCGGCGATGTCGGGGAGCAGCGGAATGGGGTAATAACTTTATTATAGTCTCGGCAATGTCGGGGAGCGGCGGAATAGGAGTTAATAACTTTATTATAGTGTCGGCGATGTCAGAGCGGCGGAATAAGGGTTAATAACTTTTTTATAGTGTTGGGGAGTGTCGGAATAGGGGTTAATAATTTTTATTAGTGTCGGCGATGTTGGAAGTGGCAGAATAGGGGTTATTAGTTTTATTTAGGTGTTGGCGATGTTGGGGGTGGCGGACTAGGGGTGTTTAGACTTGGGGTTTATTTTAGGGTGCTTAACGTAACTTTTTTTCCCCATAGACATCAATGAGCTTGCGTTACAGAGATTTTTCAGCCCCTCAAGTGTTATTTTGGGGGTAGGTTGGGTGGTGGGTTTTACTGTTGGGGGGACTTTGTATTTTTTTACAGGTAAAAAAGCTGTTTAAAGGGACATAATACTCATATGCTAAATCACTTGAAATTGATGCAGTATAACTGTAAAAAGCTGACAGGAAAATATCACCTGAGAATCTCTTTGTAAAAAAGGAAGATATTTTACCTCACAATTTCCTCAGCTCAGCAGAGTAAGTTCTCTGTAAAAAGTTATACTCAGCTGCTCCCAGCTGCAGGTAAAAAAAAAATAAAAAAATGAAGAAATGAACAGCAGCCAATCAGCATCAGCAGTGCTGAGGTCATGAACTCTTTTACTGTGATCTCATGAGATTTTTACTTAACTCTCATGAGATTTCATTATAAACTTCCCTAATCTGAATAGGGAAATAACATGAGAATTCACAAGGCTCATCCCTTCAGCTGTCCTGGGACAGACATACTAATATGCTGCTTAGAAATCCTTTACAATGGGATGTGGCTACTGAGGAACTTTTGAGGTAAAATATCTTTCTTTTTTACATAGAGATGTTCAGGTGATATTTTCTAGTCAGCTTTTTACAGCTATGCTGCATCACTATCAAGTGTTTAAACATTTGGGTATTATGGCCCTTTAACTTAGGGCAATGCCCTTCAAAAGGCCCTTTTAAGGGCTATTGGTAGTTTATTGTAGGTTAGGGGGTATTTTTATTTTGGGGGGGCTTTTTTATTTTTATATGGCTATTAGATTACGTGAAATTGTTTTTATTTTTGATAATTTTGTTTATTTTTTTAAGCTTATTGTTTTTTATTTTTCGTAATTTAGTGTTTATTATTTTTTGTAATTTTCGATTTTTTTAATTTTTTTTGTAGTGTTAGGTTTTTTTAAATTTGAAATTTAGATTTTTTAATTGGTAGTATTTTTTATTTTGTTAGAATAGTTATGTTTGGTTAATTTATAGTTTAATGTTAGGTTTATTTTTATTTCACAGGTAAGTTTTTTATTTATTTTAAGATAGTTATATTGTAATTTGAATTTTAAGTTAGGGGGGTGTTAGGCTTAGGGGTTAATTGTTTAATTTAGTGTTTTGCGATATGGGGGGAGCTGGTGGTTTAGGGGTTAATAGGTTTATTTAGTAGCAGTGTTGTGGGAGGATGGAGGTTTAGGGGTTAATAACTTTATTATAGTGTCAGCAATGTCGGGGAGCTTTAGAATAGTGGTTAATAACTTTATTATAGCATCAGAGAGTGGCAAAATAGGAGTTAATAACTTTATTATAGTGTCTGCGATGTGGGGGAGCGGTGGAATAGGGGTTAATAACTTTATTATAGTGTCGGCGATGTCGGGGAGCAGCGGAATGGGGTAATAACTTTATTATAGTCTCGGCAATGTCGGGGAGCGGCGGAATAGGAGTTAATAACTTTATTATAGTGTCGGCGATGTCAGAGCGGCGGAATAAGGGTTAATAACTTTTTTATAGTGTTGGGGAGTGTCGGAATAGGGGTTAATAATTTTCATTAGTGTCGGCAATGTTGGAAGTGGCAGAATAGGGGTTATTAGTTTTATTTAGGTGTTGGCGATGTTAGGGGCGGCGGACTAGGGGTGTTTAGACTTGGGGTTTATTTTAGGGTGCTTAACGTAACTTTTTTTCCCCATAGACATCAATGAGGTTGCGTTACAGAGATTTTTCAGCCCTTCAAGTGTTATTTTGGGGGTAGGTTGGGTGGTGGGTTTTACTGTTGGGGGGACTTTGTATTTTTTTACAGGTAAAAAAGCTGTTTAAAGGGACATAATACTCATATGCTAAATCACTTGAAACTGATGCAGTATAACTGTAAAAAGCTGACAGGAAAATATCACCTGAGAATCTCTTTGTAAAAAAGGAAGATATTTTACCTCACAATTTCCTCAGCTCAGCAGAGTAAGTTCTGTGTAAAAAGTTATACTCAGCTGCTCCCAGCTGCAGGTAAAAAAAAAAAAAAAAAATGAAGAAATGAACAGCAGCCAATCAGCATCAGCAGTGCTGAGGTCATGAACTCTTTTACTGTGATCTCATGAGATTTTTACTTAACTCTCATGAGATTTCATTATAAACTTCCCTAATCTGAATAGGGAAATAACATGAGAATTCACAAGGCTCATCCCTTCAGCTGTCCTGGGACAGACATACTAATATGCTGGGAGGGAAGTTCGGCGTGCGGCTGCACTAATCCGGAACCGGAACTACGGGTAGACCACAAGGTCACAGGGTCCTCCAATAATGAATCAGCTAGTCCGGAGTGCCGTAGCCAGGGAGATCAGGCCCAAGGTATGTAATCCAAAGAGAAAAAAAATGGCAGGCACTACTCAGGGGTGAAATTCAAACAGCGGTTTATTGATTTAAGCCACACATTAACAAGAACAGGCTTAAAATAGCTCCAGCAACATACAGACAGTCCCTCTGTGTCTACCCTTCTGTCTGTATGTTGCTGGAGCTATTTTAAGCCTGTTCTTGTTAATGTGTGGCTTAAATCAATAAACCGCTGTTTGAATTTCACCCCTGAGTAGTGCCTGCCATTTTTTTTCTCTTTAAATTTTTTTTCTCTTTTTTTTCTCTTTGGATACTAATATGCTGCTTAGAAATCCTTTACAATGGGATGTGGCTACTGAGGAACTTTTGAGGTAAAATATCTTTCTTTTTTACATAGAGATGTTCAGGTGATATTTTCTAGTCAGCTTTTTACAGCTATGCTGCATCACTTTCAACTGTTTAAACATTTGGGTATTATGGCCCTTTAACTTAGGGCAATGCCCTTCAAAAGGCCCTTTTAAGGGCTATTTGTAGTTTATTGTAGGCTAGGATTTTTATTTTTGGGGGGGCTTTTTTTATTTTGATAGGGCTATTAGATTAGGTGTAATTCTTTTTTATTTTTGATACTTTCATTTGTTATTTTTCGTAATTTAGTGTTTGTTATTTTTTGTAATGTAGTATTTTTTATTTTTTGTAATTAGATAGTTTGTAATTTTTATAGTAATGTTAGGATTTTTTAATGTGTATTTTAGTTTTATTTAATTGGTAGTTAGTTTAATATTAGTTAAATAGTTATATTAGTTTAATTGTTAGTTTAAACTTAGTTTTTTTAATTTGACAGTTAAGTTTTTTTAATTTAATTTAAAATAGGAAAATTTTAATTTTAATATAAAGTTAGGGGAGCGTTAGGTTTAGGGGTTACTAGTTTAAATTAGTTTATTGTGATGTGGGGGGCTTTCAGTTTAGGGGTTAATAGTTTAATTTAGTATATTTGGTTGTGGGGGGCTTGCAGTTTAGGGGTTAATAGGTTTATTATAGTGGCGGCGGTGTAGGGCTTAATAACTTTAGTATAGGGGGCAATGTGGGCAGACGGCAGATTAGGGGTTAATAATATTTAAATAGTGTTTGCGATGTGGGAGGGTGGCGGTTTAGGGGTTAATTTTATTATAGTGGTGACGATGTCGGGGAGCAGATGAATAGGGGTTAATACATTTTATTAGTGTCGACGATGTCGGGAGCGGCAGATTAGGGGTTAATAACTTAAAAATAGTATTTGCGATGTGGGAGGGCCTCGATTTAGGGGTTAATGGGTAGTTTATGGGTATTAGTGTACTTTGTGACAGTTTTGTTATGAGTTTTATGTAACAGTTTTGTAGCGTAAAACTCATAACTACTGCTTTTAGATTGCGAAACAGATCTTGTCGGTATAGGCTGAAATGCAAGCTTTTTAGCCTCACTGCAAAACTCGTAATGGCAGCGCTATGGAAGTCCCATGAAAAAAAGTCATTTTTACGTGTGCGGGACTGACGTTGTGTTACAGGCTAAAAGACTTGCGGTACAGCTATACCGACAAGACTTGTAATGGCTGCAGTGCTGTTTTAACGCTGAAAAAATTGTCAAAAACACGAACGCAAAACTTGTAATCTAGGTGTTTGTTATTTAAGTGCCTTAAGTCACTGGTACGATTCTAATTTTTATTATACATAGCATATATATTATATGCTATATTTTTAGTTATCCTGTTTTTCTTGTGGAAATCAGTATTTCTTTTTTCTCTCTTATGAGAAGAACTGTCTGTGGCTCAACCTGTCCACAGCCACTCTGCCCTGAATGCACCCGATCTTGTCAGATCTCAGAAGTTAAGCAGGGTGAGGCCTGGTCAGTACCTGGATGGGAGTCCGCCTGGGAACACCAGGTGCGGTAGGCTTATCAGTGCTACAGACAGCGCATACTGGATTCTGAGCCTGGAGTTCCGGGTTCAATCCCAGACAGAGCTCAGCAACGGAGTCACCAGTAGCGTCCTCGCTGTGCGGTTTGCAATCAGCCTTCTTGTTTTCCATTAGTTGTGTATTATCCTTTTTTATGTAAGGATCCTATTGCAACTTGTATGGTCCAGGTATCATACCTTTAGTGTCTTTATTGACACTACTTTCACCTCATAGGGAGGTGAGTTTTCTATTGTGTGTTATGTATGGTTTCTGCTATCATACTCAATCTCTTAGTGTTCCTTGGGACACTAATCTATAGTTTTCTATGTTATCATTCATACAACTACTATAGTGTTTTTTCCCTTATAGGTGATGACAATTACACATTCTGCAAACTGCAGTGTTTACAGTTTATGATATATTTTATTTCTATCGCAGGGTCCAGTGGCTACAGCTGACTTTTTTTTATCCAGATCTAAGATGTGGTCTTGGTTTTGGCGGTCTATTTTTCTTGGTGGAAATGGAGCCCTCCTTCCTCAGGACTAGAAGTGTAGTCCCTAGGGTTGCTGGGGTACTGCTCAAATAGCTCAGTGGTTCAGTCGCAGCTTCGTATCTGAGACTTTCCAGTTTGCTATTTATATTGGAAACAGGCTTATGGATCTCAGTGATTAGCTTTGTTGCTTGTAACTCAAAGGTTGTTGGTTTATATCCAGCTGCTGGCGCTGGATGTCTCTTTTCTCTTATTCTTTTATTTATAAGCAGGTTAAACCTCATTCCCATCTACTATCCCTTGGGATAGGGGCAGCAATCCTCTCCTTGGAGTTTAGTAGCCTTCCTTTGAGCTTATATCTTATTAAAGGGTCCGCCCCTGGTCCAAGCATGGATCAAGTAAGGGGTAGATTTTCCTTCTTTCAGCAGGCTTGGGTTTGCTTTGTCTAGATTCCTTTGGCCAGTGGAAGTAGTATCTCAGGTTTCCGGGATGGTATTCTTCTTGTGTCCTCTCTGAGGCTGATTTCTCCTGTTAAGAGTATTTACAGATTGGATTAGGAGAGGCTTTATTAAAAGATCTCGCCTCTTTAAGAGTTGTCCAGTTCTTCTGGCGGATCAAGGTCTAGGATCTTTTTCATCCTGTTTGCAGTTCTCAAGCAAGAGGGAATTTTTTTACCTTTTTTAGCAACAACAAAGAAGACAGTCATTAAGTCGAAGGCAGATGAAAAATTGTTTTCCAATTTATTAGTGGAAATCTAGTACAAAAACAAAAATAGAACCCATGCAGGTGCAACAGAATAGGCCTCTTACGCATTGCGTGTGTGCAAACACACTTCGTCAAACAAACACACTTCGTCTACCTTTTTTAGACCTAGAGGGTCTCATTTTTTTCATGGTCTTTCAAAATGGAGACTTCCTTTTATTCTCCTTTGTTTTAGGAGGGTCAATTCAGGACTACAATAGTTCTGAAGGACGCGTGTATCTCATGGGTCATTTTATTTTCTGTGGTTTGCCCTTCTGGTCAAACTCTTCCTTTAAATTGCCTCTAAGGAAGGACCTTTATTCAAGGTCCCTTTCTTTTTCAAACTAAGTTTGTTTGAAGCTTTCTGCTTGGAGTTTGACCACCTAGTATTGTCTAGGCATGGTTTTCCACATAGGGTTCCATAAGGTGGGCTGTATATACCTTTATTGGTTCGTATCTAGGGGCTCCTTTTGGAGTAGGGTGAGTTTTCCTCACTTTCCTCTCTTTCTGTCTTTTCTCTCGGAGGACCTGGAGAAAGGTGTGACAATCAGTTCTTTGAAGGATCAGATCATTTTTAAGTTGATTCCTTTGCTTATATGCCTGGCAGACCTACCAGATGTTTAATAAGAATCAGGACTGTGTTTAGACGCGTTGCTCCTTCTTGGAGTTCTAATCTTGTTCTTCAAGTTTTTGCAGCAGGTTCCGTTTGAGCTGTTGCATTCTGTTGATGTTAAACTGTTTTCCTGGAAGGTTTTATTTCTTCCACTCACAGTGTTTTCTGAGCTTTTGGCTCTGATGTGTGAAACCCCTTTCCTTATTTCTCATGTGGATAAGGCGGTCCTTCATATCAACCTGGGTTTTCTCCCCTAGGTAGTCTTGGATCAAAATATTAATCAGGAAATTGTTGTTCTTTCTTTTGGTTCCAATCCTTCTTCTCATAAGGTAATTTTTTTGCATAATCTGGATGTTGTGCATACTCTAAGGTTTTTCCTTCAAGTTACTAAAGATTTTAGGCCATCTTCTGCTCTGTTTATTGTTTTCTTTGGAAAGTGTAAGGGTCAGAAGGCCACTTCTACTACTCTTTCCCTCTGGTTAAGAAGTATGATTCACTTTTCTTATGAAACAGCTGAAAGCAACCTCCTGAGAGAATTACGGCTCATTCCACTAGGATTTCCGGCGATCCCTGTCCGCCTGCTCAGAGCAGGCGGACAGCGTTATGGAGCAGCGGTCTTTAGACTGCTGCTTCATAACTGGTGTTTCTGGCGAGTCTTCAGACTCGCCAGAAACATGGGCCGTCAAGCTCTATACGGAGTTTGATAGATAGGCCCCTATGTCCATACGTTCACATATTCCCGCATAGAAGTCACACACACACACATATATATATATATATATATATATATATATATATATATATATATATATATATATAAATATATATATATACAGTATATATATATATATATATATATATATATATATATATATATATATATATATATATATATATATATATATATATATATATTGAGACCTGTATATGTATTACAATGTTGAGTCCTTTTAACTTTTTTGTGCAATATTTTTTTAATAATTTTTATTAGATGGTGTTTTTATGAGTGTAAATGTACTTTGTAATGTATTTTTTATGTGTTTTGTGCAACTTTTTTGTTTCACGAAACAGTTAACCAGAGCTCTAAGGACGTAGTACTCATTCTAGCACAAATCTCTACTGCGCTCAAATGATCGCCTTTACTTTCAACTTGTAATACCAGTGGTAAACCCAACAAGCGCAAACACCCAAGATAAACCCTTTAACTGTTAGCACTCCAAGTGCAAGAAATTAAAATCTTGCAGAAAAGTGACCACAACATACACTATCTTTAAAATTGATTTTATCAATTCACACAATGTAAATTGTTATAGCATTATTTTACTAATTTTGCTCCATTAAAATAATGGAGCTGCACAAATCTCGCAAAAATGGTGCATTTTCACTGCACCGTACAGGGTTTTAATTGGCAGAATAACAGCATTACAAAAACATTAAAACTATGTTTAACAAATTAATAAAAAAAAAAGGTTTTAGTTATAAAATCCACAATCTACTGTTAAAAACAAATACTGTAACATGAATATCAGTAAAACAATGTTTTAAAGGAAAATCACCAATTTCACAACCTTTAATTATTTGTACTATTGCCACTAAATTGTATCACTAGATGCTTTATAAGATAGATAGCATCTTTAACAAACCTGTACAAAACATCTGGAACCAAACAAGTTGGATTTTAAACAATCTGATCTTTTTTAAACTGACATGATTTATCAGACAAATTGTGTTTTCATATATGATAGAACTGCAACTTAGTATTACAGATATGCAAGTATGAATATTAATCCCTTAATGACCATCAAAATCATGTACGTAACTGGTCTTTCAAAGGGACTTGATTTTTTTATGACCATCAAAATCATGTACGTAACTGGTCTTTCAAAGGGGCTTGATTTTTTTAAAGTGCGGTCTCTGCAAGAGGCGAGACAGTGCTATTCCAGGAAGCCTGCAGGAGGGAGGGAGGTCATAATAGCGCGGTACTGCCACTGGCAACGAGACCCTTGCTATTATGGCCTGAAAAACCCTTAACAACCAGTGACGTATAGGGTACATTGTGGTCATTAAGGGGTTAACAAAATATTTTAAGAATGTGATTGCTAAACTACATTTCTCGATCTTGTATTCAAGATTGCTGTTTTTTCACCAATACGTACATATGCTGTGCTAGACCAGTGCGCCAGCAATCAGTAAGTGTGTGTTGTGAATGGCTGAATCTGTTTCATACAAACCCCTACTGTTTTTTTAAGCAGAAGCAGTGTTTGAATGAGGTTTCACCCGGCCTACACAGAATTTCATACTTCCCTAAAACAGTAATAACTTTTACTAGTAGCATTTTGCAAATACAAATATACAGCAAAAATGCTTCTTATCGACGTGCAATGTGCCCATTTTACTTTTGACTTTCAGCCCTTTCAAACATTCCTCATAACTCTCTTCTTTTGTATGTAGGTTCTTCTTCATACCTTTCTCATATGTTTTCATATTTTTTGCAAGATTATGTAACAGGATACAGAACTACCAATTAAAAACTCACACCAGGTTTTGATTTGCATTTGCTTTGTGACACTTCTGAGTCATTTTTTTTTTTTCAAAGTGACACCTCATAGCATTTTCTACAAATCCAGAAAATGTGTATATAACTTATTTTAGAAGTCATAATAGTTATCATCAGATTTTGTTCTAGACCCCAGAATTTGGGGATAGAAACGAAAGTAGATACTTGTAAAATACACTAACACATAACACGAATAAACACACAATGTGCACTAAACATAGACACAAAATACTTGGATTCAAAGACCAAACACATAGTTGCAGACAAAATACATTGATAAAAGCAAAGATACACAGATTACATAGGGATAGATTTATCATTGTCTGAATGCCCTGATCGGTTGCAGGCTTGCTCATTTAAGCTTGAATCTGATATTTAAGAAGCAGATTAAGCTCATTATCAATCACACACTACAACGTTCTTCCACGTCTCTGAGTTGCTGTTGACATGGAAAGGAGACAGCTCGATGTCTGACAAACTTATTCTGTACTCTCAAATGTTCTACTGGATTGAGACAGTTGCACTTAGCTCTAAGCAACTTCAATGTGCTGGTGGAATGGATCCATAAATGAATGTGTTAGAAGTGGATATAAAATTAAATAATTTATTTATACGATATCACAGTAAAAATAAATGTTAAAAGTACATCATTCAATACTTAGGGGCATATGTATCAAGCTCCGAATGGAGCTTGATGCCCTGTGTTTCTGGCGAGCCTGCAGACTCGCCAGAAACACCAGTTATAAAGCAGCGGTCACAAAGACCGCTGCTCCATAACCTGTCCGCCTGCTCTGAGCAGGCGGACAGACATCGCCGGAAATCAACCCGATCGAGTATGATCGGGTTGATTGACACCCCCCTGCTGGCGGCCTATTGGCCGCGAGTCTGCAGGGGGCGGCGTTGCACCAGCAGCTCTTGTGAGCTGCTGGTGCAATGCTGAATATGGTGAGCGTATTGCTCGCCGTAATCAGCGAGGTCTGTCGGACTTGATCCGCACCAGGTCCGACAGACCTTGATAACTAGAGGCCTAAGTATGGACAGACAAAGTAACAGTGTGTTTGTAGCAATAACGTTAAAGGTGGGGGCGGGGCATGATGAATTCCGCAGAGATTGGTTGCTTCATCAGCATTTTTTTGTTGTTGTTTTTTTAAGGGATATCGAACCCAAAATGTTTCTTTCATGATACAATTTTTAAAAAGTTTGTAATATATTTCTATTATCACATTGTCTTTGTTTGACTTAGGTCTCTACTTAGGTAGATAGGGTGCGTGTGTCTGGAGCATTATATGACAGCAAACACTGCTGCCACCTAGTGCACTTGCAATTGTATAACATTGGTATTGGTAAATATATTCTTGCAAAACTGCTGACATAAAGTGCACCAGACACAAAGTAATTGTGATAATAGAAAAAGATTGGAAAAGTTTTTTTAAATTGTATACCCATGGCACTTTTAATGCCAAAGCTTCAATCCCCAATCAAACATTAAAAATGCATATTGAAAATATTGAACTTAAACTCCCCCACCCCCTATGGGAGCATTTTATGGCATCATCTATGACATTACTGATGGCATCAAACATGACATGGTTAATAGCATAATCAATGACATCACCTAAGACATTACCCATAACATCAGACAATCCCTTATCCACACACTCAAAACCTTCTCCATAACCTTCAAACCCCCATCCACCATTTACCGCATAGACTAGGTCCTCTTTGCCATATCAGCTCTCCTTTCCATCACCCAAATGCCTGCTCACCCTATCATCTTATTTGTCCCATAACTACTTCATAATCTCACTCTGTCTCTTACACACAAGAAGCTTTTCATTGAATATATAACAAAGCCAATGGCACTACCAGTAATTATTTTAAACAAAGCCCTGTCCTTTGAAAAAGCCGGGTCACGGCGAAACATGTCAGGAATGATAGGGAAATGGTGAGGAGTCCTAGGAGCTCCTGTGTTTTTAGGCAAGCCTTAAGCTGCATATAAATTACTGTAGTCGATACTGCCAATAATATAGTTACAGGTTGTCTGTTTCACCATCACAATAATTCACCTTTAAGCTTCCAGTAATAATAAGAGAGCAAGTACCGTTGACAATTGCAATTGAAATGTTTAGCACTTGCAAATATACTGCATTTTCAGTTGCAAACTGACCAGCTACTCTCTAAAAACGAACCTGTTATGCTCAGGGTGAACGCATGAGAAGGGAAACTAATCTAGTCACTGTTTGTACTTTCTTTGTTAATAGGCAACGATCTTTCTAACCATAATTCTGTAGAATCCTGTCAGGCAAGAACTATTAAATGTGTATTACTAAACAATCTGCCGACATTGTAGGTTTGAAGAGAGAGGAACACTAGCTGCACTTATAAGCTAAAAATAACGTTATATTTTTAGAGCGAGAGGAGTGACGCTAACACTGACAAGCCTATTGCTTAGCTAGCCTATCAAACGGACCAATCACCCTCCACGCTCTCTACACAGTGTGCGAGGAGCAGTGTTAACACTGACAAACATATACTCAGTCACTATCAGAACACTGAATAAGCAGCGTCTCTCTCCAGAACTTAAAGTAATATAATTCAGCTATTGTTGTAATCGGTAGGAGAGTCTGACAAACAACATTTGAAATACCTAGTACAGATCGTGGGTCGCAAAAGATAGAAACACAAAAAAGCACCGCTAAACTTAAAAACATGCTTTGAATTTATAAAGTGTGTGAAAATAATATCAATACTGAGTAGTGTGTCTATCACCAAATCTATCAGACAACCAGAATTTTAGGGTTCACAAGTTACATAGAATCATATCTAATAACTTTAACAGATAAGGGGATAGAGACCTATCAATCCATATTCTATCTATTTTTGACCTCAGGCCACGTACTACATTGTTACTTTTTAACTTAAAGTGTGGAATATAAAATTATATAATAAATTTATCATCTTAATAATCAATGGAAAATATGTATGGAATATTGGATTAGAGTTATATGTGTACTATATCATTTCAATTCAATTGGGTGTTGAATAACTATTGTTATATGATATTAATCTCACACAATTTGGACACCCAATAGCTAGTCACATAGACATGAATTCATGCCAGCAATTACTGATATCGTGACTATAGATGTAACAAGAATTGCTAACTTGGCTTCCATTAACAGTATACTACTGTGGGATAAATAATAACAGACTAACAAGTGGTTAATGGACAACCTAAATATTTTTTGCAAAACAGTCACTAGATGAGTCACAAAGAGGTTGGGAATAAGTGAAGCGGAACCACAAAATACTCAACTCATATGTATCTACTACCTTTTGCAGCCTAAGTGTGTTTTTAATTTTAAATCCTATTTTAATACATACTATTAAAAGTTATATTTTAATTTAAATTCACTAGCATATGTCAATATCTTGTAACCCAGTTAATTACATATCGCATTCAACATTCACAAGCCTAGAATGCTATAATATGTATTCTTTTGTGAGCAAGTCTCTTCTTGCTACAAGTTGTAAATAAAGAAGCTTTTCATTGCCTGCTTTACCTCACACATCCTCCTTCTTTCTCCTCACAACAAGCATCCTCCTCTTTTATCCTCTCAGAAAATCTCCCTTACACCAACCACAACTTACCCTCATTATTTCCATCACTCTCACTCACCAACATCTTGTTTATGCTTAATTTGCAAATGATAATAACCAAAAGGCCCATCTAGCCTGTTCATATTCCTAAATTAATGTTCTTCTTAATTAATTATCAGTTAAGTCATATGCACAAAACAGGCAATCATGCAGCCCCTTGAGGCACACACATATCACAACATTTATGATTGGCTCTCAGAAACTCAAGAGGTTAAAAAGGCCCATTTGTTGTGAGGGTGAGGGTGTATGGGTGTGTCTGGATGGTTGGTGGTCATGCCTGGATCTTCAGTGGGCTTAGAACATGTGGCTGTATCAGCAGGATAGTTGGACAGAGCTCAGAATCCGGGACTGTCCCACACAACTCAGGATAGTAGGAAGGTCTGCCTTATGGTATTAGTAAAGGAAGTCTATTCGATGAATGTACCATACTGTAAAAAAGTACTTAATTATTCCCCAGCCTTGCTATCCTTCAACATAAGAACATGACCTCTTGTTCTGGTGTTTCTCTTTCATCCTAAAAAATATTCAATCTCTTAAAGGATGTGAAAGTCAAAATTAAACTTTCATGATTCAGACACAACATTCATTTTAGACACTTTTAAATTTACTTCTTTTATAAAATTAACTTTGCTCACTTGGTATAATTTGTTGAAAAGAATATGTACATATGCTCAGCAGCAGCAATGAACAACTAGGTACTTATGGTGATTGGTGGCTACACAATAGCTAGCTCCCTGTAGTGCATTGCTGCTCTGGAGCTGACTTTAACTTTGTGTTTAACCCTATTTGCAGATGTTCAGCACATTTTTATCTGCAAGCAATAGTGCAATAATAAAATGCTGTGACATATTGAAATAGTTTTCTTTTGGTACCTTAATATCCCTTTAATATACATCTAGGTTTCTATATATCTCTACATTCTACCCTGTTAGCTGTATACAATTCATTATTTGTAAGTTGTATTGATCACACCAGTGATGAACAACTTCTTAATACATGGGGGCAGCAGATTCATATTTTATAGGCCTTAAAGGTAGCATATAGATACACATTAATGGCTATTAGAAAACAAAAATATTAATATATTTTCTAAAATTGTCCAGTTGCACAGGGTCACATTTAGATAAGGTTGTGATGTACCATCTGTTTCTTTTGAGTTGTAGCCACCTGAAGCACAATTTGTTTGTTTAGTTTCCTCCTATTCCACAAAAACTATGGTACACATTCTTAGTTCTGCTTTTTTTTCTGCACACATACTCATGGACTGATTGCTGGAGAGGAGGGATGGTTCTGGAGGAGGTGTTTGCATTGTAGTTAAATAGCCCAAAAAAACAAACACAACCTTCAAAACAGCCCAAAAACCTCCTAAAATTACACACAGTCTCTTATTCTCTCTCTTACACAAACTCACAGGCCCCTACTTATCAACCCGTCAACTTACTTGCTTTTGCTAGCACCAATACGCTCGCCTAAGATCGCCTAATATCGCTGCCGCAGACCTGAATACGTTCTCCAAAGTTACCAAAAAAGCTGTCAAAAAGCTGCGCACCAAGTACGGGGCGATGAGCAGCGGACTGTTGTTAACTAACAGTCATTGATCTCGCTGCTCTTCGGCTTTTTCACAGTTTTATTGGTATACTGTCACTAAACACCCACACTATACCAAACTGTTTTACCCCTATGCCGCTGCTCACAGACCCCACCGCAACTAAATAAAGTTATTAAACCCTAAACCGCTGCTCCCGGAGACCACCGCCACTCTAATAAACTTATTAACCCCTATCCTGCCACTCCCGGACCCCACCGCAACTAAATAAACTTATTAACCCCAAAACCTCCGCTCCCGGAGCCCACTGCCACCTACATAACACTTATTAACCCCTAATCTGCCATCCCCAACGTCGCCGCCACTATATTAAATTTATTAACCCTACCTA
Source organism: Bombina bombina (assembly GCF_027579735.1). NCBI lineage: Eukaryota > Metazoa > Chordata > Amphibia > Anura > Bombinatoridae > Bombina > Bombina bombina. Next base: position 853,808,140 of record NC_069504.1, on the reverse strand, counting down.
AATTTATAATTACCTATAAAATAAACCCTAAGCTAGCAACCATATAACTAATAGTTACATTGTAGCTAGCTTAGGGTTTATTTTTATTTTACAGGCAACTTTGTATTTATTTTAACTAGGTAGAATAGTTACTAAATAGTTCTAGATGTACATCTAGGACTACGGCTACTCATGCCGAAACCGGTCAGATGTGTTTTGCAGGTTTTAATTGTATGAGTCTCATTGACTAAAATAAAGGCTACGTTTTATATATTTTTTTGCTCACTGGACCTTTTATTTTTGGATCCTTCCTGCATCGTGCTGAGTTTCATTTTTTTTGTTTACTACTAATGGAATTCAGGGATTCCTTCCTTTTCCAGCACTACAGTACTGCTTGAGGGCTAAGGACGCTTGACACGTCACTACATGTCTGGGAGGCATTGGACTTTTCTGTGAGGAGCCGGCGGAGCGAGTGTATGAAGTACCAGTGTGACTTCAACCAATCATAAGCTGCCATTATCGGGTTACTTCAACCAATCACAAGTTGTCATTATCGGATCACACCCACACAAGAGAAGAGGCACTGAAACTATACGGTAACGTTCTATGAAGTGTTTGTTTATGCATTTTTCTGTGTTACTGCCAGCACTTCGTCTAGGGCTTTGAGTTAATTGCAGTCTGTGTATTACGCTTATAGCTGATTTCAGATACATCACACAGCTATCTTAGCCGTTGCAGCCTAAGCATCTCAAGCAATACATATAAGTCCCTGAAGTGTGATTACCATCATTATAACGCATGCTGTGCTTCTACCTTTATTTGAAATACCACCTGTATGTTTGTGGTTTACCGTATTTGGGCTAGTGTGCCATTAACATTGTGTGGGATAGAACGTTTTTACTGAAACCCAGTAATTTGGAAAACTTATATGAACTGTGCTCATTTCTCATACACTCCCTGCCAGTTGCATCAGTAACAGCTCCCCTGAGACTTTTCTGTTTCCCTCTGAGAATCTGTTTTCTTCTATTTGTTACTAAATAGTTATTAACTATTTAATAACTACCTAGCTAAAATAAATACAAAAGTACCTGTAAAATAAAACCTAACCTAAGTTACAATAACACCTAACCTAACCCTACAATTAAATAAATTACATACAATTAACTAAATTATATACAATTATCTAAAGTACAAAACCCCCCCACTAAATTAGAGAAAATAATAAACAAATTACAGAAATTTAAACTAATTACACCTAATCTAATAGCCCTATCAAAATAAAAAAGCCCCCCCCCAAAATAAAAAAACCCTAGCCTAAACTAAACTACCAATAGCCCTTAAAAGGGCCTTTTGCGGGGCATTGCCCCAAAGTAATCAGCTCTTTTACCTGTAAAAAAATACAAACAACCCCCCCAACAGTAAAACCCACCACCCACACAACCAACCCCCCCAAAAAAATACTAACTAAAAAAACCTAAGCTCCCCATTGCCCTGAAAAGGGCATTTGGATGGGCATTGCCCTTAAAAGGGCAGTTAGCTCTTTTGCAGGCCCAAAGCCCTAACCTAAAAATTAAACCCACCCAATACACCCTTAAAAAAACCTAACACTAACCCCCTGAAGATCGACTTACCGGGAGACGTCTTCATCCAAGCTGGGCAGAAGTGGTCCTCCATATGGGCAGAAGTCTTCATCCAAGCCGGGCAGAAGTGGTCCTCCAGATGGGCAGAAGTCTTCATCCAAGCCGGGCAGAAGTGGTCCTCCAGACGGGCAGAAGTCTTCATCCAGACGGCATGGAGCGGGTCCATCTTCAAGACATCCGATGCCGAGCATCCTCTTTGGCTGATGACTAGCCGACGAATGAAGGTTCCTTTAAGTGACCTCATCCAAGATGGCGTCCCTTAGATTCCGATTAGCTGATAGAATTCAGCCAATCTGAATTAAGGAAGAAAAAAATCCTATTGGCTGATTGGAACAGCCAATAGAATGTGAGCTCAATCCTATTGGCTGTTCCAATCAGCCAATAGGATTAAAGTTCAATCCTATTGGCTGATTGCATCAGCCAATAGGATTTTTTCTACCTTAATTCCGATTGGCTGATAGAATTCTATCAGCCAATCGGAATCTAAGGGACGCCATCTTGGATGACGCCACTTAAACGAACCTTCATTTGTCGGGTAGTCGTCGGCCGAAGAGGATGCTCCACGTCGGATGTCTTGAAGATGGACCCACTCCGCGCCGGATGGATGAAGATAGAAGATGCCGTCTGGATGAAGACTTCTGCCGTCTGGAGGACCACTTCTGCCTGGCTTGGATGAAGACTTCTGCCCGTCTGGAGGGCCACTTCTGCCCGGCTTTGATGAAGACTTCTGCCCGTCTGGAGGACCATTTCTGCCCGACTTGGATGAAGACGTCTCCCGGTAAGTCGATCTTCAGGGGGTTAGTGTTAGGTTTTTTTAAGGGTGTATTGAGTGGGTTTTATTTTTAGGTTAGGGCTTTGGGCCTGCAAAAGAGCTAACTGTCCTTTTAAGGGCAATGCCCATCCAAATGCCCTTTTCAGGGCAATGGGGAGCTTAAGTTTTTTTAGTTAGTATTTTTTTGGGGGGTTGGTTGTGTGGGTGGTGGGTTTTACTGTTGGGGGGGTTGTTTGTATTTTTTTTTACAGGTAAAAGAGCTGATTACTTTGGGGCAATGCCCCGCAAAAGGCCCTTTTAAGGGCTATTGGTAGTTTAGTTTAGTCTAGGGTTTTTTTATTTTGGGGGGGCTTTTTTATTTTGATAGGGCTATTAGATTAGGTGCAATTAGTTTAAATTTCTGTAATTTGTTTATTATTTTCTCTAATTTAGTGGGGGGGTTTTCGTAATAATTGTATATAATTTAGTTAATTGTATGTAATTTATTTAATTGTATTTAATTGTAGGGTTAGGTTAGGTGTTATTGTAACTTAGGTTAGGTTTTATTTTACAGGTACTTTTGTATTTATTTTTTGTATTTTGTATTTATTTTAGCTAGGTAGTTATTAAATAGTTAATAACTATTTAATAACTATTCTACCTAGTTAAAATAAATACAAACTTGCCTGTAAAATAAAAATAAACCCTAAACTAGCTACAATGTAGCTAGTTATATTGTCGCTAGCTTAGTGTTTATTTTATAGGTAAGTATTTAGTTTTAAATAGGAATAATTTAGTTAATGATAGTAATTTTATTTATATTTATTTAAATTAGATTTAAGTTAGGGGGTGTTAGGGTTAGACTTAGGTTTAGGAGTTAATAAATTTAATATAGTGGCGGCGACGTTGGGGACGGCAGATTAGGGGTTAATAACATAATGTAGGTGGCGGCGGTGTAGGGGGGGCAGATTAGGGGTTAATAAGTATAATGTAGGTGGCAGCAGATTAGGGGTTAATAAGTATAAAGTAGGTGGCGGCGGTGTAGGGGGTGGCAGATTAGGGGTGTTTAGACTCGGGGTACATGTTAGGGTGTTAGGTGTAAACATAACTTTATTCTCCCATAGGAATCAATGGGATATCGGGCAGCAGCGAGCATAAGCTTTCGCTGCTTTAAGACTCCCATTGATTCCTATGGCATTGAAAACCAGGTACGCTGGGCCGGAATAGTGGCGATTGTACCTGGTAGAAATTTGTTAACTAGCAAAAGTAGTCAGATTGTGCCGAATTTGCATTCGGAACATCTGTAATGACGTAAGCATCGATCTGTGTCGGACTTTGACCTGCGGATCGTATGTTACGTCACAAAATTCTACTTTTGCCAGTCTGTAGGCTTTGATAAATAAGGGGAATCAGGCTCGCCACAATTACGCTGCGGAATTCCAGCGTATTTGCGGTTGATGGCTTGATAAGTAGGGGCCACAGTTTCACTCTCTCTCTCTTACACAAACACATTTTCTCTATCTCTCTTACACAGACACACAGTCTCTCACTCTCTCTCTCTTACACAAACACATTTTCTCACTCTCTCTTAGACACACACACACACACACACACACACAAAGAGGTTAATTTATTAATGTGCAGACGGACATTATCCGAATATAGCGGATCATGTCTGCCGCACATTGATAAATGCTGACAGCATATATTGACGGCATTTATCATTGCACCAGCAGTTCTTGTGAACTGCTGGTGCAATACCACCCCCTGCAGATTCGCGACTAATCGGCCGCTAGCAGGGGGTGTCAATCAGCGTTATCGAATTCGATCAGGTGGATTGCTGTCCGCCACCTCAGAGGTGGCGGACGAGTTATGGAGCAGCGGTCTTAGGACCGCTGTTTCTTAACTTCCGCCTCAGCCGGAACTGAAGCGGAGTGGGTCTGAGGCAGCATCCGCTGCTTCTTAAATAGACCCCACAGTCTGTCACTCTCATACACACACGCACAGTCTCTCACTCTCTCTTACACACATACACGCACAGTCTCTCACTCTCTTACACACGCACACACAGTCTCTCACTCTCTTACACATATGCACACAGTCTCTCACTCTCTCTCTTACACACACACACAAACAGTCTCTCACTCTCTTACACACACATGCACAGTTTCTCACTCTCTCTCTTACACACACACTAGGGGGTCAATTTATCAAGCTCCGTACGGAGCTTGATGCCCCGTGTTTCCGGTGAGCCTGTTATGAAGCTTATGGAATACCTCCCCCTGCACATTCGTTGCCATTTGGCCGCTAGCAGGTGGTGTCAATCAACCCGATCGTATCCGATCGGCTGATTGCTGTCCGCCGCCTCAGAGGTGGCGGACGAGTTAAGAAGCAGCAGTCTTATGACCTCTGCTTCTTAACTTATGTTTCCGGCGAGCCTAAAGGCTCGCGCAGAAACCACTGCATTTGCAACATAATAAATCGTCCCCACAGTCTCTCACTCTCTCTTACACACATCTCTCACTCTCTCTTACACACACGTCTCTCCTTCTCTCTCTTACACACACACACAGTCTCTCACTAACTCTCTCTAACACACACACACACACACACACAAACAGTCTCTCACTCTCACACACATACACAGTCTCTCACTCTCTCTTACACACACACACACAGTTTCTCACTCTTTCTCTCTTAAACACAGAATCTGTCACTCTCTCTCTCTCTCTTACACAGACACACTTTCCCTTCTCTCCTCTAAGCTATACATATTTAGGTAATTGAGCCTCTCCTGTTAAGTTTTATTTTTTTTAGACCAAAGACCAGATATAGAGGCCCATTTTTCAAGCTCTGAATGGTGCTTGAGGGCCCGTGTTTCTGGCGTGTCTTCAGACTCGCCAGAAACAGCAGTTATGAAGCAGCGGTCTAAAGATCGAGTACGATTGGGTTAATTGACACCCCCTGCTGGCGGCCGCGAGTCTGCAGGGGGCAGTGTTTCACCAGCAGCTCACAAGAACTGCTGGTGCAATGCTGAATACGGCAAGCGTATTGCTCTCCGCATTCAGCAAGGTCTGTAGGACCTGATCCGCACTGTCGTATCAGGTCCAACAGACCTTTGATAAATATCCCCCATATCCTCCAGAACCACACACAATACTCAAGATGAGGCCTAACTGATGATCTGTGGCATAAGAATATTACTATTTTTGCTGCAAATACCTGCAGGGGGCGGCATTGCATCAGCAGTTCACAAGAACTGCTGGTGCAATGATAAATGCCAACAGCATTTTAAATCACCTGAAAAAATAATTCCCAAGTCCTGTTCCTCATTTGTAGCAGTCAGTAAAGTGTCATTAATTCTGTAATTAACATTTTGATTCATCTTCCCTAAATGCATAATTTTGCACTTTGCAGTTTAAAACGTTAGATCCCAGTCATTTGTCCACTCCTCCAATTGTTGTATATCACTTCTCATTTTGTCTACCACCCCTGGAACATCCACTCTATTACAAATTTTAGTATCATCTGCAAACAGACATACATTCCCCTATAGCCCTTTGCTGATATCTCTGATAAATAAATAGATATAACTAAAACAGGCCCAAGAACTGCCCCCTGAGGAACACCACTAGTAACTGCCCTCTCTGGTAAATTTACTCCATTTACTAAGACACTCTGTTTTCTAGGCCAGCATTCTACCCAATTCGCAATTATTGAGTCTAGACCAAGGAGATACAGTTTGTGAATTAGTTTGTTGTCTGGGACGTTGTCAAATGCTATGCTGAGATCTAGATATGCTACATAAACTGCTCCACCCTGGTCTTATACTTTTGTTATGTAATCAAATAAATCACTTAGATTTGTCTGACATGATCTTCCTGAAGTATAACCATGCTGATTTAGGTACTCTAAATGGTTTGTCTTTATGTAAGTCACAATTCTTTCTTTTAAGAGACTTTCCATTCATTTCCTTACTACTGAAGTTAAACTAAATGGCCTGTAGTTACCAGATTCTTTCCTACTGCCCTTTTTATGAAGAGGTACTACATTCACTATTCTCCATTCATCTGGAACGACTCCTGTCAATAGTGACTAATTAAACCGATCAGTTTTGAGGCAGTTAGCACTCATAAACGTTCCTTTAAAACCCTTGCATGAATATTATCAGGACCCACTGACTTGTTTACATTTATTTTTAATAATGATAACAAAACCTCATCCTCTGTAAAAAAAGATTAGTGCTAAGCTCATTTCCATTTTTGGTAGCATCCCTTACTGTAGACATTCTATCTTCACAATCTTTTGTGAAGAACGAACAGAAATCATCATCCCCTTAAACCCCCTTAGCATGTAAGCCTATGAGCCCAACTGTTTGCAGATCACATTTACAAGAGCTGACTACAACAGTGCAACTCTCGGCATGGCCTTCTTTCCTTGTGATCCCTATAAATGTTAGCAATAAAATCTAGCGATCGCAGGGACAGGGTGTTGCTGTGATCCCATGCCTCTCAGTGGGGTGCCTCCATTCATGAGTTATACGCTGTGATCAGCTTGTATCTCATGTTGCTGCTGGAAGCCAACAGCAGTACAGTAAGTGTCAAAAATTGTTACTGTGTATACAATTACTGTGACAGCCAGTCATAGTGATTATATAGATAAAATGGAGCCTAGATACTAGCAGACCCCAAGGCATGTGGGTATCAGGCTCAGTGGCCAATCACTGTCCAGTGATAAATTAAAAAAAAAGTAATGTGATCACTGTGACAGACAGTGATCACATGTAAAAAATGACAAGTCATTGTTTCTTAACAATGGCTTATCATGGCCCCTCCCCTTCTGCCCCAGTGAACATGTACAGTGATAAAAGTGTAAAAAAAAAATTTTTTTTATTTCATAATATTTTATTGAGGTTTTTTTTTTGTAAGTTACAACATATAGTACATGTTCTTTCATAATGATAACAGATATACAGATTATCGTCATGCCCACAATAATAAAGTACATAAAGATATAGATATTTGACATGAAGCAATACATTATCTGACTAAGTACCAGGTCTACAAATGTCTTCTTAGTTGTATATATGTGATGCATACACCATGCTATATTTGAATGGAAAAGAGTAGTCACAGACATTGGATGTAATGGCTTGAGAACATTAACCTACACATAAGGTACACAGAGTAAAACCAGATCACTAAACTTTAACAACATATGTGTCAACAATAAGATTGTGTAAAAGAACAAAAGAGAATGATACCTCATTTTTAATATTATATATTCCTTCCAAACTGAGTGGCCTCCTGAAAATATAGAGAACTTAAAGGAGGAAATCTATTAACTGATATGGTCACTCTTGGACCTTAGCACGAAATATCTTATATGGAATATAAAATAGTAATAGCTAAAGAATAACTAGCCACTGAAACTTAATACTGAAAAATTTGGAGATCTAGTAAATTGACATTTATATTTTTGAATTAGATCTAAGATATATAGTAAAGAATTTGAAGTGTAGTTATTTCCTTTCGTTTTGCAAGGGATCGCTTATGGACCCAAATAAGCTGTAATTACACTTAGGTGCCTATCTATCAAGCTCTGGATAGAGCTTGAGGCCCTGTGTTTCTAAAGACCGCTGCACCCCCCTGCTGACGGCCGATTGTCCGCGAGTCTGCAGGGGGCTGCGTTGCACCAGCAGCTCTTGTGAGCTGCTGGTGCAATGCTGAATATGGAGAGCGTATTGCTGTCCGCATTCAGCGAGGTCTGTCGGACCTGATCCGCACTGTCGGATCAGGTCCGACAGACCTTTGATAAATAGAGGCCTTAGAGGAAGTTTAATGATAAAAATGTGAGATAGGGGTATGAGAATACTATATGCAGTGTCCAGTCGCCCAGTAGGTATGGATAAGTAATATTATATACAGTAATATGCATATATAATGAATAAACTAGAGATTTGGGGGACTGGACTTATGGTTTCAAGCAAAGGAATCTGTCAGTGCTATGTGGAAGTAGTGACAAAGTAGACTATGAGGGTTATACAATTCAATTAAAGATGTCAGTAACCGGGCATAGGCACCTTGAAAAGGTCTCTCCTATACTACTAAAAAAGATCTCAATTAGGGCACACTCAAAAGTGTGACTATAAAAGGAGAGTAAGAAGCTGTGAGTTACTATTAAAAGGGTACAGTATAGAAAATGGGGAAACTCTACTTTTTAACATCTGTAAAGTATTTTCTAACTATACAAGACCTGATGTTTATCAGAAACAGTTATTCAGTCCATTACTTTGTGGAAAAACAGTCCATAGCAAACTTTTGCAAAACTTTAATTATGAATATGCACCAATCCCTTCTATAATAGAATAACATTAAAAATAATAATTGAGACGCAATACGGTACCAATGTCAACGGATGTTTGCTACAAACTTAATTAGCGAAAAATGTGCTTGAGATTACAATGATACAGAAAAGCATAAAGCCCCCAGATTAAGGCTCAGGATATATAAACTATGGTGCAGTTGTAGTAACGTAATGTCCCCCGCTAGAAAACACTTGACCAAGTCGGGGTAACGTGGTGAAAAGATACATTTATTCATCCAATTCCAGACTTGAGCCAATAATGCAGTCCATGGCAAATGAAAGATACGTTGTGAGCAGTGGGATTAATCCTACAGTCCGGAAAGCAGAGTCTGCGTTTCATGAGGAGCCCGAACTTAATCCCCAGTATTCTCTGCTGCTGTGATGTCGAGGCATTCTTATACTTAGAGAAGACACTCAGAGTCTCCGACACTCAATCGCAGAAGTCGGCCGCACCTTCCTGCCGTGGTGTCAAAGACAAGCTGGTTATCCCCTCTGCTGTAGCTGGGTGTCTAAATATAAGGACTGCCATGCGTAGGATATGTACTGGCATGGTAGATTGGGACTCCCCATATCTCCATTGAGAGTGTGTAGATCGTACTTGTTCCAGTGTAGCTTCAACTAGCAGTGATGGGCTTGCTGGGGGAATGGGTATAGTACCTTCTGTTTTCGAAATGAGATGTATGGGTTCTCCTGATTTCTCTAATTTGATTGCAGGTGACTGTGGCATAAAAGAATGATGAGCAGTGATGGCAGTGACGCTAGGCCCATGATTGACAGGACTTGTGGTATCCGTTGCCATACTGCTCTCCTTCACTAAATCAATAAGATCATAGAATTGGTTATCCATCTGGTGTTCAAATCGTGCCATCAAGACACTCAGAGCCTGATTATCCTCCTCCATTGTATATTCATAGTTATTTAAACTTGCATAACCCAGCAAACTGGGGGGGGGGGGGGCTAGGGTTGATGGAATAGCTAACCATCCAGTCTAGGGTTCCCGTAGATTTGATCAGCCCAATAACAGGATTGTTTGAAGTAGAAGCACTTCGTAATGCACTGTCATTGTGTTCTGGTCTAATATTTGTAGAATTGACTCAGATAATCGGCGGATAATCCAAAGGGAATAGGAGCCTCTATATTTATAGCCTACCATGGCCGCCGCCCGGACACACCCCGTAAAATTTATTTTAATAAAGTGTTTTTATATATTTGTTTAAATAAATTGTATTCTTATAAAGTGTTTCTTTGGTGTTTTTTTACCCCTGCATTTTATTTTCTACCCTTAGCAATAAAGGGTTAAACATAATGTGTCTCTTGATAAATTCCCTGGGGTTATAAATTTTACAAATATGTACTTTTGTGTAGCAGTTTTGAATTGGGTGACCACTATTTAGCTTACAGTCCAAATTGCAAATTTAAGTGTTAAACTAATAATTGCATCTGTGTAGTATTTGGTCTAAATTTGCTATAAATTAATTAAGAAACCTAGACATATGGGGTATTCCTAAAATCAGGACAACATGATGGGGCTGAATTATCAAGGGCCGAACTGCCCCTGATGCCCCTGTTTCCGCGCAAGCCTTCAGGCTCGCCGGAAACAGCAGTTAAGAAGATGCGGTCTTAAGACCGCTGCTCTTTAACTGCTCCTCCTGCTCTGTGGCCTGCGGACAGCAATCCGCCCGATCCTTTCCGATCAGGCTGATTGACACCCCCTGCTAGCGTATGCTGTCGGCATTCATTAATGTTTGTCGGACATAATTTTCTTTAGCTGCACTAGTTGTATAGAAATGGTTATAAAGAAAACTGCAAAAAAAATCTTTTTAAATTTTCTTTTCTCTCCATTTTTCAGTATTAAATTCATATATATTGTTAATTTATATTAGACATGTGCAACGCTAAAAATTTCGTTTTGTTTAGTTTTCATTAGTTAAATAAATAATTTTGTTTTGGAAAACTAGTTTAGTTAATTTAAAAAAAAAAATAGTTACAGCAAATTAGTTATGTTAAGTTAAATAGTTTTTTTCATATCCGTTCGTTTTTTCGGATCCATTCTTTATTCATATGCATTATTCTATTCTAAAGTTTAGAATAGATTAATGCATATAAATAAAGAATGGATCCGAAAAAACGAAAGGATCTGAATAAAAAACTAAATAAACCTATTAACCCCTAAACCGCCATTCCCAAACATCACCAACACTAACTAAACCTATTAACCCCTAAACCGCAGTTCCCCAAAATCGCTGACACTAACTAAACCTATTAACCCCTAAACTGCAGTTCCCTGACATCGCCGACATTAACTAAACTTATAAACCCCTAAACTGTCGTTCCCAAACATCGCCAACACTAACTAAACCTATTAACCCCTAATCTGCAGTTTCCCGACATCGCCAACACTAATTGAAACACTAAATAGACCTATTAACCCCTAAACCCCGTTTTTTTTAGATTAGGCATTTTTTATTTTTAATGGGCCAAAAAAGAGCTGAATGTCCTTTTAAGGGCAATACCCATACAAATGCACTTTTCGGGGCAATGTGTAGATTAGGTTTATTTTTATTTTGTGGGTTTGGGGTGTGGGAGTTTGTAATGTTAGGGAGTGTTTGTTTTTATTTTTTTGCAAAAGAGCTGTTAACTTTAGGGCAATGCCCTACAAAAGGACCTGTTAAGGGCCCTTAGTAGTTTATTATAGATTATGTTTTTTTATTTTGGGGTATTTTTTTTTATTTTTTTTTTAAATGGGGATTAGAATAGGAATCATTTTTATTTTTCTGGATAATTTTTGGCTAGATTACGAGTTTTGCATTATGAGTAAAAAAGCAGCGTTAAGGCTCATAACTCTGCTTTTTCATTACCGCTGCTATTACGAGTCTTGTAGGTACTGCTGTCCCACACACTTTTTTGGCTGTACAGCAAATAAACTTACGCAATTTGCGTAAAGTCATTTTTCAATGGGACTTCCATAGCGCCGGTATTACAAGCTTTTTTTTGGAGGCCAAAAAGTGAGCGGTCCAGCCTATCCCGCAAGATTCGTAACGCATTCTAAAGTCAGTAGTTATTTGTTTTACACTACAAAGCTGTAGCATAAAACTCATAACTAAAGTGTTAAAAAGTACACTGACACCCATAAACTACCTATTAACCCCGAAACCAAGGCCCTCCCGCATCGCAAACACTAAAATAAAATTATTAACCCCTAATCTGCCACTCCGGACATCGCCACCACTAGAATAAACATATTAACCCCTAAACCGCTGCACTCCCGCCTCACAAACACTAGTTAAATATTATGAACCCTTAATCTGCCGCCCCTAACATCGCTGCAACCTACATTATAGTTATTAACCCTAATCTGCCTCCCCCAACGTCGCCGCCACTATACTAAATTTATTAACCCCTAAACCTAAGTCTAACCCTAACATCCCCTAACTTCAATAAAATTTAAATAAATCTAAATAAAAATTACTATCATTACCTAAATAATTCCTATTTAAAACTAAATACTTACCTATAAAATAAACCCTAAGATAGCTACAATATAACTAATAGTTACATTGTAGATAGCTTAGGGTTTATTTTTATTTCACAGGCAAGTTTGTATTTATTTTAACTAGCTAGAATAGTTATTAAATAGTTATTAACTATTTACTAGCTACCTAGCTAAAATAAATACAAATTTACATGTAAAATAAAACCTAACCTGAGTTACACTAAAACCTAACCTTACACTACAATTAAATAAATTACCTAAATTAAATACAATTACCTAAATTACAAAAAACAAACAAACACTAAATTACACAAAATAAAAAAAGACATTATCAGATATTTAAACTAATTACACCAAATCTAATAGCCCTATCAAAATAAAAAAAAGCCCCCCAAAATAAAAAAACCCTAGCCTAAACTAAACTACCAATAGCCCTTAAAAGGGCCTTTTGCGGGGCATTACCCCAAAGAAATCAGCTCTTTTACATGTAAAAAAAATACAAACACCCCCCAACAGTAAAACCCACCACCCACACAACCAAACCCCCAAATAAAAACCTAACTAAAAAACCTAAACTCCCCATTGCCCTGAAAAGGGCATTTGGATGGGCATTTAGCTCTATTGCTGCCCAAACCCTAACCTAAAAATAAAACCCACCCAATAAACCTTTAAAAAAACCTAACACTAACCCCCGAAGATCCACTTGCAGTTTTGAAGAGCCGACATCTATCCTTAACGAAGCCGGGAGAAGTCCTCAACGAAGCGACAAGAAGTCCTCAACGAAGCCGGGAGAAGTCTTCATCCAAGCCGGCAGAAGTGGTGGTCCAGACGGGCAGAAGTCTTCATCTAGATGGTATCTTTTATCTTCATCCATCCGGCGAGGAACGGGTCCATCTTCAAGACATCCGGCGCGGAGCATCCTCTTCTTCCGACGTCTAACGAAGAATGAAGGTTCCTTTAAAGGACGTCATCCAAGATGGCATCCCTTAAATTCCGATTGGCTGATAGAATTCTATCAGCCAATCGGAATTAAAGGTGAAAAATTCCTATTGGCTGATGCAATGATTGGAACAGCCAATAGAATGCGAGCTCAATCCTATTGGCTGATTTGGAAGGGCAATGCCCATCCAAATGCCCTTTTCAGGGCAATGGGGAGCTTAGGTTCTTTTAGTTAGGATTTTATTTGGGGGGTTGGTTGTGTGGGTGGTGGGTTTTACTGTTGGGGGGTTGTTTGTATTTTTTTTTACAGGTAAAAGAGCTGATTTCTTTGGGGCAATGCCCCACAAAAGGCCCTTTTAAGGGCTATTGGTAGTTTAGTTTAGGCTTGGGTTTTCTTTTATTTGGGGGGGCTTTTTTATATTTTGATAGGGCTATTAGATTAGGTGTAATTAGTTTAAATATCTGATAATTTGTTTTTTATTTTGTGTAATTTAGTGTTTGTTTGTTTTGTAATTTAGGTAATTGTATTTAATTTATGTAATTTATTTAATTGTTGTGTAATGTTAGGTGTTAGTGTAACTCAGGTTAGGTTTTATTTTACAGGTAAATTTGTATTTATTTTAGCTAGGTAGCTAGTAAATAGTTAATAACCATTTAATAACTATTCTACCTAGTTAAAATAAATACAAACTTGCCTGTAAAATAAAAATAAACCCTAAGATAGCTACAATGTAACTATTAGTTATATTGTAGCTAGCTTAGGGTTTATTTTATAGGTAAGTATTTAGTTTTAAATGAGAATTATTTAGGTAATGATAGCAATTTTTATTTACATTTATTTGAATTATATTTAAGTTAGGGGGAGTTAGGGTTAGACTTAGGTTTAGGGGTTAATAAATTTAGTATAGTGGCGGCGACGTTGGGGTGGCAGATTAGGGGTTAATAAATGTAGGTAGGTGGCGTCGATGTTAGGGGTGGCAGATTAAGGGTTAATAATATTTAACTAGTGTTTGCGAGGCGGGAGTGCGGTGGTTTAGGGGTTAATATGTTTATTATAGTGGCAGCGACGTTGGGGGCGGCAGATTAGGGGTTAATAAGTGTAAGATTAGGGGGGTTTAGACTCGGGGTTCATGTTAGGGTGTTAGGTGTAAACATAAATTTAGTTTCCCCATAGGAATCAATGGGGCTACGTTACGGAGCTTTACGCTACTTTATTGCAGGTGTTAGTTTTTTTTTCCAGCCATCTCTCCCCATTGATGTCTATGTGGAAATCGTGCACGAGCACGTACAACCAGCTCACCGCTGACTTAATTGTAGCATCCAGGGAGCGCTCAGACTTTCACTGTGTGTGGCCGTTTACTGTGTTGCGTGCTTTACGTAGGCGGCACACCCCCTCTTTGACGTCACGATGACGTGCCTCGAAGTAAACAGCTGTGCCGGTGTAAAGCGATCCACCACCGCTTTGAAAATAATAGAAAAGCAACGTCCCAAGCACCCGGCAGCTGTATTTAGGCAAACGTAGAAAAAAGACAAGACTCAGGCTTACTTGTTTGTGCTCGTATATTTCATTCAAGAGTATGGCAAAAATACAGGTAACAGACTGGCAACAGCTTGTAGGTCAAACGCATTTCATATGGATAATATTAACTTCATCAGTGACCATACCTGATTTTTGACTTAATCAGCCAAAAGGATTGAGCTTGCATTCTATTGGCTGATTGGAACAGCCAATAGAATGCGAGCGCAATCCTATTGGCTGATTGGATCAGCCAATAGGATTGAAGCTCAATCCCATTGGCTGATTGCATCAGCCAATAGGAATTTTTCACCTTTAATTCTGATTGGCTGATAGAATTCTATCAGCCAATCGGAATTCAAGGGATGCCATCTTGGATGACGTAATTTAAAGGAACCTTCATTCTTCATTAGACGTCGGAAGAAGAGGATTGCTCCACGCCGGATGTCTTGAAGATCGACCCGCTCCTCGCCGGATGGATGAAGATAGAAGATGCCGTCTGGATGAAGACTTCTGCCCGTCTGGAGGACCACTTCTGCCAGCTTGGATGAAAACTTCTCCCGGCTTTGTTGAGGACTTCTTGCCGCTTCGTTGAGGACTTTTGCCGGCTTCGTTGAGGATGGATGTTGGCTCTTCAAAACTGTAAGTGGATCTTCGGGGGTTAGTGTTAGGTTTTTTTAAGGGTTTATTGGGTATGTTTTATTTTTAGATTAGGTTTTGGGCAGCAATAGAGCTAACTGCCCTTTTAAGGGCAATGCCCATCCAAATGCCCTTTTCAGGGCAATGGGGAGCTTAGGTTTTTTTAGTTAGGATTTTATTTGAGGGCTTGGTTGTGTGGGTGGTGGGTTTTACTGTTGGGGGGTTGTTTGTATTTTTTTTACAGGTAAAAGAGCTGATTTCTTTGGGGCAATGCCCCGCAAAAAGCCCTTTTAAGGGCTATTGGTAGTTTAGTTTAGTCTAGGGCTTTTTTGTTATTTTGGGGGGGGCTTTTTAGACTTAGGTTTAGGGGTTAATAAATTTAGTATAGTGGCGGCGACGTTTGGGGGCGGCAGATTAGGGGTTAATAAATGTAGGTAGGTGGAGGCGACGTTGGGGGCGGCAGATTAGGGGTTAATAAATGTAGGTAGGTGGAGGCGATGTTGGGGGCGGCAGATTATGGGTTAATAAGTGTAAGATTAGGGGTGTTTAGACTCGGGTTCATGTTAGGGTGTTAGGTATAAACATAAATTTAGTTTCCCCATAGGAATCAAAGGGACTGCGTTACGGAGCTTTACGCTGCTTTGTTGCAGGTGTTAGACATTTTTTCAGCCGGCTCTCCCCATTGATGTCTACGGGGAAATCGTGCACGAGCACGTACAACCAGCTCACCGCTGACTTAAGCAGCGCTGGTATTGGAGTGTGGTATAGAGCTCAATTTTGCTCTACGCTCACTTCTTGCCTAATAACGCCGGGTTTAGGAAAACCTGTAATACCAGCGCTGTAGGTAACTGAGCTGTGACAATAATGTGCAAGTTAGCACCGCACCCTTCTTACCGCAGAACTCGTAATCTAGCCGTTTGTTGTTATTTTTTGTAATGGTAGTTTTTTTATTTTTTGTAGTGTTTATTATTTTTTCTAATTGTAGTTTTACCTTTTTAGTAATCTTGGGTTTTTTATTTTTAGTAATGTTAGGTTTTATTAGTGTAAGCTTAGGTTTTATTTTTATTTTACAGGTATGTCTGAATTTATTTGAACTAGGTAGTTAGTAAATAGTTATTGTAGCTAGCTTAGGTTTTATTTTTATTTCACAGGTAAGTTTGTATTTATTTTTAAATAGGTAAGTAGTTAATAATTCTAACTTTAATTTAGGTCTATTTTAATTATGTTAAAGTTAGGGGGTGTAAAGTTTAGGGGATAATAGTTTAATTTAAGTTGTTGCGATGTGGGGGCCGGCAGTTTAGGGGTTAATAGGTTTAATTAGTGTTGGCAATGTCGGGGAACTGCGGTTTAGGGGTTAATAGGTTTAGTTTGTGTCGGCGATGTCGGGGAATGGCGGTTTAGGGGGTAATAGTTTTAGTTAGTGTCCGTGATGTCGGGGAACTGCAGTTTAGGGGTTAATAGCTTTATTTAGTGATTTAGTTGGTGTCGGCGATGTCGGGGAATGGCGGTTTAGGGGTTAAAGGGACCCTAAACACCTTCTGTTGCTATGTTTTTATGATTTATTTTTACAAACTGTTTATAGATTTGAATGTTATTTGTTTTTTTATATCCAAAGGATTAGAGAGAAATGACAGTGTTGTCCACTTATCACAAAAAAAGATAGGGAATCAAGCACTCTTTTTAGCTTTTTTTATATACCATTTTTTTTATTACCATAAATATAACAAAATAAGTGTTGATATAGACAAAAACTAAAAATACAGTGAAAAACTGACATGTACAAAAATAATAAAATAAAAGCAAAATAGGAAAGATATATGTGACATCACAGGGAGATCGTAATTAAAGGGGATATCAGGGGCCTGCAACACCTTACCAGAGGGCATCCCCAACTCAATGGAAGGGAAGAGCTGTCATGGAATAAAATAGGATCTATGCAGTCCCTTATTCACCCTGAAATTATAAATGAACGCACTTGAAACACAGATATACCAAGAAAAGCATACAGGGTTAATACAGCGCTGAACATTAATATTTACACAATTGACTGCAAACAAAATAATCCTATGCCATAATATAAAAACTTGGAATGTTGTATTTATAGTATCAAATGTATTTATTTATACACGATTTGGTGATAACCTTAAGGATGGTTCCATTTGTATGAACCCGTCTTCGGACTGTTATCCGACGGACTCTTCTCCAACGGACATTTGTCCAGATAATATTCCGAAAGACATTTATCCGGCTGCTGGGTGGGAATGAGGCTTAAAAATCACGGTTTTAGCTAAAACATTTTTAATAGTGGACTGAAAAAAGACAATTAATTTAACTTATATATATATATATATAAAACATAAATATATATAATCTTCTTTGCTATGTATACAAATATATATATATATATTATATATTAACTTACATATGCATATTATAATATATTAACATATAATTATATTATGGCCTCTATTTATCAAAGTCTGGCGGGCCTGATCCGACAGTGCGGATCAGGTCCGCCAGACCTCGCTGAATACGGAGAGCAATACGCTCTCCATATTTAGCATTGCACCAGCAGCTCACAAGAGCTGCTGGTGCAACTCCGCCCCCTGCAGAATCGCGGCCGCCAGCAGGGGGGTGTCAATCAACCCGATCGTACTCGATCGGGTTGAATTGCGGCGATGTCTGTCCGCCTGCTCAGAGCAGGCGGACAGGTTATGGAGCTACGGTCTTTAGACCGCTGCTTCATAACTGGTGTTTCTAGCGAGCCTGTAGGCTCGCCAGAAACACGAGGCCTCAAGCTCTATCCGGAGCTTGATAGATATGCCCCTATGTGTTAAAAGTAGATTGTGAGGGTAGGGACCCATGGATAGGTTCCCAGATGCAGTTGCGGGCCCGAGTCACTGATTGTAACAGAAAATTTTGGATCGCATGTGCCCTCAGCAGAATGACTCTTGATTTATTTAAGTAAATCTTATATATTATGTGCTATTGACTTTAAAAAGTCTAATCTTGAGTATTCACTGTATTTATCTAAAATTGTCTTTATCCTGTTGTTTATGATTTAATTTTTTTTTTCTTTCTCAGTTCAACTCCAGAATCAGTTTTTTTAATTGTTAACTCCCATTCCACTTGTTCCTTTCTTATTTTTGAAACTAGTCTGTAAATGCTTGGGTGGGTTACAGACATTCGTTGGTCAAATGCTCTGTGCCATTCTTCTAGAGAGTTGTTTGTTCTAGGTAACCCTAGTTTTGTTCTTTCAAAAGTGTTCCACATCGTAATATCGAAAGTAGGTTTTCTTCTTGTACCTTGTTGTAGTTCGCCAATCCAGGTTTTTTTTCAAAATAATTTAAAAATTCAGATAAAATGTTACTGTTTGGTCTATCTATTGATTTTACAACGTCATTAAATGTTTCAACTACCTATTCCACTGGCACAAATGCTAATGCTTCTAAGCATTTTATGATCAGAGCATTTTTTTCATTATTATACCATATTTTTAAGCCCAAAGATTGTATTTTTCTCCACAGGCATTGGGAAAAATGGAAAAAGCATACATAAATTATTGTATTTTGTGAAAAATTTGTCAAGCAATGTATTGCTGCTCTTTCAAAATCTACAGTAATTGATATAGGATTAATATCTGGATTTTTTTTCTTTTATAATGCTAAAAATTAAATTATTAGTTTCCTGATTTTTATTTTTTGATATGCGGTATACTAATGGTATGGTATGGTTATCTTCTATTAAAACATGTATTGTATACAACTGAAAATCTAAAGGAGCTGAGTCAAATGTTCCGTCACAGAGCCAGTGTTGTTTTTTTTGAAAGAAGATCTACATTTTTTTTAGTAGACGGAATGATTACATTTTCACTTTTGTGCATGATGAAATCTTCTCCTCTGGTTGTTTTTCTTAATTCATCATTTAAAATGTTTCCATTTGGTGTTGTTCGCTGTCGACATACCATTCTTGCAAGAGTTTCTTTTTTTAGGTAGTGCTCCTGCTGCTTCAAGGGGGGAATTAGATGTGCAATTTTGTATTATGCTTGATGTTACTTCCTCTGAATTTTTAGCAACTTCTTAATAAAATTCTTGCTGCATCAGGTGGATGTGAATGATTTGATGCGTCTTTTTCAATTATATCATTAATGGTTTTTAGCTTTCCTCCACAAAAATATTACATTTTCTTTTTTTTTGTCTACAATGTATGCATAACCTTCATGTAACATTTTTCTTCCTCCTTTACACATCTTTATGAACTCCATTTCTTTTTTGGTATGGTATTTTAAATTTATTTTGTGTTGTCTTTTTTACCTCAGTAGTGCACAATATATATTTAAATTCTCCGCTATTTTAGTGATGACAATTATGCAATTACGTGATTGCGTGATTGTGCTGTTCGGCGTGCAGTCAGAAGCAGTGTATCTCTGACATATGTCTGACGGACGAATGTGCTTTGGCATTCTGTCAGTCGGCATTTTGTCCAAGCACCGTATGAACCAATTACTATGGCACTTGTTCCCATATGTAGCTCAAAGCATCTAAAAAGCCCAATGTAACGTTCTTATATATCCAGCAATGTTTTCCTTTTATGTCAATTGGCCAAGTCGGGTAAAGTGCCAATGTTCATGACTTTTAGTAATGCAAAGCTTCCAATATTAGTATAGCACAAGCTATAGGCAAAACAAGCAAGCAGTCCAGAACACCAGTATGCGTTTGTAAGCGCTAATTCAAAGTAAAGCTGTGGATGTGCGGTAAGTAGCAATGTGTGCTATTAATAATGATGTAGAAGATAAGTTGCAGTTACAGCGGAAACAGCTGGTGACTGATAACATTGGCAGTCTTTCCCCATAATACATGCACTCAACAGTAAGGAATAACTCCGCTCACATACCTAGGTCATGGGGTTTTATCCAAAAGATTTGTGTCATCCGGGATCCTCTGAGAGTAATGGGAATCATGTGTGGGTCAAGCAAACAGTTGCAATCTCTCCAACAAGCAGTGTCCAGCGTGCGTGACATCACGTGATTAAGCCTACATGTGTTTCATCTCCAATGTCTTTTGGGACTTCCTCAGGGCTAATTAGCAAGTGAACGAACAGCTCTATTTATGAGAACTGATTGTAACGCCCCTTAGAATGATGAGTATACACAAAACTAACTGATACAAAAATACATGATTAATATACAAAATTTACAATATTTACTTAACGCTAATGGTGCATAGAAAAACTTAGATGGCGCTCACAGATAGTAAGATATTACAATATATGATAGAGTTATACCTGACAATATTACTAGGGCTATTATGGTGTAAAATTTATAAACATTCCTCTAAAGTAACGTTATACAAACGGATCATTTTATAAATAAATAATTCCTAATTGTTTACATTTAGGGCAGAGAAAAAAAAGTGATTTTCATAAGTAAAGAAAATGTAATCTTTTTTTCAAAGCTATACTGTTGAGAATATTGCAATGAACAATTTATATGCATTCCTCTAAACAGATGAAGCATAAACTATCCATAAAAGTCAAATGCAGATCCTAAACTTAATTTATATTATTATTATTATTATTATTCTTTATTTATAAAGCGCCAACAGATTCCGCAGGAAAAACATGAAAATGAGGAATATTATAAGAATGAAGCAAATTCAATCTTTTTGTTTAATCCCTTTAGAGATAAAGTGTTAAGTCTATACATCCAGGCAGCTTCTTTTTGAAGCAGTACTTTATCTAAATTACCTCCACGATTATGTATAATGCCTCTATCAATGCCAACGCATCTTAGACTATCTGATTCTTGTTTGTGACACTTTTTGAAATTGCAAGCTACACTTGTATCTCTACCATGCTTTATGTCATCCCGGTGTTTTTGTATTCTGTCTTTAAAAAACCTTTTGGTTTTTCCTACATAGAACACCGGGCATGAACAATAAAGCAGGTAGACCACTCCAATAGATTTACAATTTATGAAGTAGTTAATTAAGTATTTTTTATCACCTGTCGAGAAATTGTCAGTCTTAACCACATGTTTGCAGTAAACGCAATTCCCACAGGGAAAACATCCCTTTGGAAGGGCCTTTTATCAAAAAAGCCAGTCCAGTGAGGCACTCTTTACAAAGACACTATGGACCTATTTGTCCTTTAAATTTGGAGCACGTCGGGCAGTGAGCAATGGGTAATCTCCCATGACCTCAGCAATTTTGTTTATCAGCGAGGTGGTAGTGCCAGTTATCACAAAGGATATCACGAGTATGTGTCCAATGGCTGTTGTATTGGGTTATAATTCTTACTTTATTGTCAGGTACTTTTTTCTTTTCGTTGTAGAACAAATTTTCACGTATCAATTCTCTAGTTCTTGCTAGGGACCCTTTGAGATTTCTTTTAGAGTAACCCCGTCTAAGACACCTATCGGACATTTCTGCAGATTGTTTCTCAAAGCACTTTCTAGTTGAACAATTCCTTTTCAATCCTAAAAGTTGGGCGTGGGGGATACTTCTCTTTACAGGGACAAGATGATTACTTGTTGCCTCCAATAAACTGTTAGTGGCAGTGGGTTTTCTATAATTTTCAGTAGTTAGAATGTTGCCCACTTTTTTATTTTAACATCAAGAAATTCTAGTTCTTTTGGATCCATATTGTAGGTTAAAACAATATTGTAATCATTATTGTTCAATATATCCACAAATTGTTTTAGGGCTTCAACAGTGTCATTGCATAAAATAAAGATATCATCCATATATTTTAGCCAAACCCCTATGGATGTTTGAACAATATGGTTCAAGTTGTGAAAAACCTCCAAGAGATCCCACCTTCTCAGATGGAGACATGCATGCGCAAACCGCCCCCATCGCTGTACCCCTGGTCTGTCTATAAATTTTGGAATCAAATTGAAACACATTATTTTCCAAAAGAAATTTAAGTAATTTTATGACAAACTGGGTATGTTTTTTTAAATTATTACCACAGCCATTAAGGAATTGTTTTGAGGCCTCTGTACCCACATTATGGGGAATAGATTAATATAACCCCTCAACGTCAAGGGAGACCAAAAGTGTGTTTTCTTCAACAGTAAGTTGATCCAATTTCCTTAAAAGGTCAGATGTGTTATATAGATATGTTTAGAGCACTAGTTGAGAAAGCTAAATTGGCTTATAGCCATATGTTAATAGCGCTGTTTTTCTGTTCATATGAGCTAGCATTAGGGTAGTTCATAAGTATCACCTAGGATAAGTTTACACTTCCTGTGCCACTAGATTATGTATAGTCCCAATGCTAGAGTATTGCAATTGCTGTACAATTACTTCATAGCTGTAAGCAGAAGCATATTTACATATCAATCTAGGGATAGCTTCATACTATCATAGTGTTAACTTCCTATATTTCTCTTTTACCCTAAACCAGGTCATTAGAATAATTTGTTTTCTTCAAATATGTTAGCTAATATTTTGTACCATTATACTGGGGTGTTATAGGCAGTGATTCTCGTATGTCCTAGGGTATTATAGAGCCCTATTCACTTGTAGTTAGCCTACAGTACCGACCCAGCCGGGGGAAGCCTTAATCTAGGCACACAGTAGCGCTGATGTTTGCTATGTTCAGATGAATATGAATAATGTCACTCTTCTGCATTCATATTAAGTATTATATCTTCTATACTATGCTACTATGTTATACTCCTATTAGAATGTATACATCAAAGGATATACTATGTTTATCAGTTTCTCTTCTTCTACATATAGGTATCTCGGGAACCACACCTTCTTGCTCTATTCCCAACACACCTAACAAGCTAAAAGCCATTTCCTGTATTCACCTAAAGTATTGCACAATCATATAAAGCTTAACATCTTTAGGTTAGAGGTGTAAACTTTGATATTCCATGTTTACAAGAGGGAGTGGAAGTAAGGGGACTGAAATATGTTTTATTGGTCTCTATGCCTGAGCTCAAAGGGTTAGTTAAATATGTTTACATTCATCACAGCATATAGCTATCTTATACTAACTATGATAACCCCAGTGACATGCTGCTAACTAATTATCATATACTAATATTCGATATTCACTTTATGTTTGTATGATGTTCATTTACTCATTTTTTCTAACGCTGGGCAGAGCAGCTTCTGATACATTTATGTTGTTTCTCACAGTACGCTATGTGCTTACTGTTTGTAATTAACAATGCTACCAGTAGGGAATATTTTACCAGCCTTATTTTATCTATATCTCCAGTCATTTGTACTCCTTTTATGTAGGCTACTTTGACGATTATTTCTACTAGGCCCCTCTCCTCCCTTTCCCGCTGGTACTTATTGCCTGCGGGTCATACCCCTACTCATTTTACCTACTTCGCCTATAGTTGGCATTTCCCCAGGAGAGGGGCGCTTGCTGAAGATACCTACATTCCATATACGTATTTCTATTCCCCCTTTTATATAACTTTCACCGGAGTTACCCCCACTTATAAGGAACCCAAGATTCTACCGGACAGACGCCCTAGTTGGCTCCGCCCTCCCCCCTCCCCCTCTCTCACTTAAAGCGGCTCTCGCCCGCTGAACTCCCCTCCCCTTCCCCTAAAACAAAAACCCATGTTGCTAATCCCCCATTTTGTGTCAATTAGCCTAAAACATATTACCTACCGTTGGATTACCTCCGCAATAGGGGGGACTATTCCTATCCTTACCAAGTGACAGGTTAAAAAACCTGAGGTCTCATTATAATATGTCCTTGACACTAATTCTTACATATACTATTATACCATTTGGTTAAACCTAAATATCATACATTTTAGGATTACAGTTTCAGATTTAATATTTTAGCCTATCTCAGTAACTATTTGTATAATAAAAGTCTTCGTCTGTTAGCTCATAGCACTGTTGCAGATTAAGGGCTCCATGTACTAAGCAGTCAGCGAGCTACCCGCAACAAATCTCGCGTCAAAATTCGCAAACTGATATGTACAAAGCCGTCAATTATGTTAAAACTCGCATCTTTAAAATTGCGAGCGTACTTATCCGCCAAACCTCGCTACCGCTCGATTTTTCACTGTAATTAGACACATTTGACCACCAACTCGCCAAAAACGAATGTACTAAAAAATCTATTTGTCCGCTCGCTACAATTTCCGCTCCCACCTCGTTATTTTTGCCTCGCCACCTTTTAGGTGGCGGGCAAGGTACAAAACAATAGGAAAGTCAATCTAGACGCCAGTCTAGACATATATAAAAGGCAGTAATATCAGCATTGTACTTACAGCATAACTGGCGTCTAATTTGTCTCTCATTTCCATGTACATAAATTGCGCCCAATTTGTCGACTGTAATTAAAGAGTAATCTATATTTTAAATTTGTATTGTATAGTTGTCAATCTTTATAATTATTTTTATATTAATATTTATATATTATCAGATCCAGATGAAGCCATATCCAAATTGTAAATAAATATTACAAAAATAACGCTCTGTTATCACTCTTCAAAAAATTTTGAACAATAATAAAGTTGTTTAGATAAGTTGAACTTTTATAGGAGCAAAATTCTATTCCCGTGACTACTATGATGTTCGTGACACCTTGCATGTCACGTGTTAATAATTGGCCAGACAATTCAACTGAAAGTTAAGTACATCAGCTTAGTCGCGGCGAGCGAGGCGTCAAATTTATCAACAATCCGCAACTGCTCGCGGCGGGCTAGACTTGTCTATTTATTGGGGGAATATTAGTACATAGCGACAGCGGACACCATTTCGCCCGCGGCGAGTAACGGCGAGTTTATCCGCGTCTACAATGACGGATGAATTGACGGCTTAGTACATGGAGCCCTAAATGTGGAGCCTATAATGGTGATATTTGTATTTCCATATGTGGGTTTAGGTATATCTCTTGTATGAGCATTGTATTATTGCTATTACCAACTCTGCTATGTGTCTGGACATATTTTCTGTTTTGATGTTTCTTTTATATTACCTCAATAAAAAATTATTTAAAAAAAAAAAAAAAAAAAGGTCAGATGTGTCCTTTACACACGTTGGCAATGTTGGGACAAAAGGTTTTAAAAAACTGTCAACAAAATTGCCAATATTTTCAGTTAAGCTGGCAATACTTGAAATGATAGGATGGCCTGGGGGATTAGTAGGGTTTTTATGGAGCTTAGGTAGAATATAGAAGTTTGACAGGATGGGGAATTTGGGATATAAGTATTCCTTAATATACATTGATTCATTAAGCAGGACCAAATTCCCAACTTTATCCACCATTTTTATGACTAAATTTGGGGCATTTCTTAACTCATTAAGAGCTTTTCTTTGAGCTGGAAAAAAAGGTTATCATTAACAATCCCTGTAAATGGCATTCTATCTAAGTCCCTCTCAACTGCTTGAACAAAGAAAAGAACAGGTGGGGCGGAGGAGAGTGGGGGCATGTATTGTGACTTGGACCTAAAGTTTGTATGTACCTTGATCTCAGAGTCAAAGTTACATTCATTATCTCCACCATCAGATACTACTTCTGTGAGAAAATGTCTCTATTATGATTTTTTTGTAATTAATATTTGGCATTGCAAAAATTCTTACAGCTATATAAAAAAAGCTAAAAAGAGTGCTTGATTCCCTGTCTTTTTTGTGAGACAACACTGTCATTTCTCTCTAATCCTTTGGATATACATTAGTTTATGGGTCTGCACCACTTCCTCTTAAAAGGACACTACTAAATATAGCTTACAACAGTGGTAATTTTTTTGACTCTCCTCTTAAGTTTGGTTATTTGTTTTTTACTTTGTTATCTAAGCTCTGTGCAAATATTATTATTTTTCAATTTTACACCTAAACCACCGCCTACTGAATGCGGTGGTAGCCGCCATGTTGTAACGTGCGTTGCATCCGATAGCCTATTCACGTGATGTGCACTCCCTTATTCACTACCGCGCATGCGCATACTAAGAGAAGTCTTTGCCGCATCTATGAAGCTCGCTCACTCTGTTGCAGAGAGCGATCTTCATATAGATTTGTATGACAGATATGTTAGTGGAGCGGATTGTCATCGCTAGTATTTTATGAAGATAGCTATCGTTTTCAGTTCTTCCGAGCCAGAGGTACATTTACGATCACTGCTGCCACTCTGGTTAGTAACAGCAAAGTGTGCCTCTGGTATTGCTGGACATTGCAACAGTTTAATGCGTGCGCGCTCACAGGCATAAGCTTAGCCACATCCTGGAATAGTCCCTAGCACATTAGCAGCATTGGGACGGATGATTAAAGGAATGAGAGAACAGGAGTGTAAAATTAATTATTAGAAGGGAGGCTTATATATGGGGGAAAAAACAATGCGGTTTGAAATAAAATATTATGGCCTACAATATAAGCATTAAAACTTTTTTGAATAAAGTTAAGTATTTAAGGTTCCTTTAATTGCTTTATTTAGTGATTTAGTTAGTGTCGGCGATGTCAGGGAACTGCGGTTTAGATTAGAACAATGCAAAATTCCAAATATGAATAAAGAATGGATCCGAAAATTCAGAAACTGATTTATTCATTTTAGTTACGGACATTCAGATGCATTTGAATCTCTGAATCGGCCAAAATTTGGGCTAAAACGAAATTCGGCCAAAATGAAACGCACGTCTAATTGATATACCCATTTATTGTATCACTAGAAAGGCCTGTTTGTCTGTTATAATATGTATGGGTGAACTTAACAAGACAGAGGACAATTAAGCTTAAATTAAAGGTGAGCAAAAATGCCAAAATTGAATGCGTCATTTAAGCACGAAAAAGTGTTGACACCTCTGATTCTTCAGTGTTGCCTGCTAGTTGTATCCTTAGTGAATACTCTGTAGCGCTCAGCCTCATGTTCTATCCACTTCCACTGTCTTCTTCAGATTTTGCACTGATGAGGCTCAGCTGTGAAATACGGGTGCAAGGAGCTCCGCCTCCATTGAAGTGGCCAGCAAATACAGAGAATCTCCAAAACTCCATGCACTCCACTAAGACCAATATTGGGCTAGATTACAAGTGGAGCGTTAATTAAACGTGCACCCGTAAATGGGCAAATTTGCCCGTTTAGGGGCGCACGTTAAATAACCAGCCATTACAAGGGGCTGGTGAATGCTACCGCTACTTCACGGTAGCAATTTGCACTCGGAAAATTAACCAGAGGTCAGACCTCTTGTTAAAGGGACACTGAACCCAATTTTTTTCTTTCGTGATTCAGATAGAGCATGCAATTTTAAGTAACTTTTAAATGTACTCCTATTATCACATTTTCTTCATTCTCTTGGTATCTTTATTTGAAAAGCAAGAATGTAAGTTTAGATGCCAGCACATTTTTGGTGAACAACCTGGGTTGTTCTTGCTGATTGGTGGATAAATTCACTCACCAATAAACAAGTGCTGTCCAGTATACTGAACCAAAAATTGGCTGGCTCCTAAACGTAGATGCCTTATTTTTCAAATAAAGATAGCAAGAGAATGAAGAAAAATTGATAATAGGAGTAAATTAGAAAGTTGCTTAAAATTGCATGCTCTATTTGAATCATGAAAGAAAAAATTGGGTTCAGTGTCCCTTTAATTAAAAGAATGTCCCCCAATTGACCCCAAAATAAAGAGTATTGTTCCTTTTTAATAATAAAATATATATGCGATTTTTTTCTCCAAATATAACTGCACAAAGCAGTGATAAGGGGTTAAAGTGAGGGGATATGGGGTGTTAGGAAAAAAAGGGCACATATATATTTATATATTCATATAAATAATGGGGCATAAAGTGAGGGGATGTGTTAGAAAAAAATTGCACTGAAAAGAGCCTTTACATTGCGGTCTATGGGGACTGTTTTATTACTATAAATTTATTGTATATGTATATGCTTATATACATATATATTTATGTGTTAATATGTGTATATACACATGTAAACACTATGCATATATTCATATACATATATATTTAAACTTTGCTGCTCAACAAGGTGCGCGCCTTACCTTCTGCATTGAGCTAGGTTTTCCATCATGACTATCGGCATGAGAAGAGGCTCCCATTGGAGCCTACGGAAGAGTGCTATCGCGAGCGCAAAGCTTCCATGGAATGTGAACGTGAGGTCATGTTTGCATTGCGCAGCTTACCTTCTTCGTTGAGCTAGGTTCTCCACCGTGACTATCGGAATGAGAAGAGGCTCCCATTGGAGCCTGCGGAAGCGTGCTCTCGCGAGCGCAAAGCTTCCATGGAATGTGAACGTGAAGTCACGTTTGCATTGCGCTTCACTTCTAATACCAGTGCACATAATGTGAAAAAATAATCTTTATTTAAACATCTAAAGATTTAAAAGCATTAAGGGATTTCCCATCTATAAGACCAATTAAACAAGTCCAGTGTAAGTTGCTTGAGAGTTTATCTTTGCTAATGTTTCCCAGGGCTGAGATCTTTAATATTGCTCTTTAAGGGCCTGCTATATTTGGTGCTTATGATAAAAAAAAAGTTTGACTTCCTTTTTTCTTTCTTTATTATGGTTTCCGTTTGCACCCACATGCATACGTGATTCCATAGATAGTACGTGGTTTTAATTATAGAGTTTCATGTTCCTCTACTGCATATTATGAGCTGGGTGTAAGGTCTAAGATCGGCTTTTCTTTTCTTTTCTAGGGAATATCTAGATGTGGAGACATCTATCAATCTTTATTTTGCTTATTATCCCTTTTTTAGAGTTTTAACTCCAGCATGCTACATTTTCTTATAAAGTGATACTATTCCTATTACTTTTTTAATGTTCCTTTCTGTGTATTACACTTAAAGTGGAGGCCCCAGAGGGGCCTCTTGGTAGTTAATAGGAAGAGCTATTACTAGAGACATGCACTGTTAGTTTCTGTGTTCTTGTATACTGTTGCATAACATATTTTGCTTATGTATATTGTATCTTTGGAAATTCAATAAAATTATATATATATATATATATATATATATATATATATATATATATATATATATATATATATATATATATATATATATAAATAAATAAATAAAATATAAATAAATACATACATAAATACATTAATTCATTAATAAATACATGCATAAATACATTAATTCATTAATGATTACATGCATAAATACATTAATTCATTAATAAATACATGCATAAATACATTAATTAATCAATAAATACATGCATAAATACATTAATTCATTAATAAATACATGCATAAATACATTAATTCATTAATAAATACATGCATAAATACATTAATTCATTAATAAATATATGCATAAATACATTAGTTCATTAATAAATACATGCATAAATACATTAATTCATTAATAAATACATGCATAAACTGAACAGTAACTATAAGAAAAAACAGCAATAACAACAATAACATAACCACATTTTGAACTTTACGGAATAACCCTCAATAGGGCTCCCCTGATGTCCTTTAGAAAAATATCCAGCGCAACGTCCGTCAGGTGGACCCCATCTGGCCTAAATAGGTCCTTTTTGTCGGCCGTGATAGTTTCGTGCCGAACCATGAAACCCCCCAAACTCGTGACCGTCCTTCCCATCTCCCTATTGACTTTCTTGCGTACGTTATACGCAGCCTTCTGGGTGACAATGTGTCTCCAATGCAGTCTTGCAACCACATTTGACCATCCCACAGTCACCTCCTTCAACCAAGTGTGCACCCAATGCACATCCGCTGACATTCTTTTTATCAGCTCCAATGCGGGCAGCGCCCCCAAATCATTTCCCCCGAGGTGCAGCACTAAAATATTAGGCCGCCCCCATCTCCTGTGCGCCTCCTGTAAGAGCGCCGGCAAATCAGCCCACAACAAACCCCTGCGCCCTAACCACCGGAAGCTTGCCTTGGAATCCAAGTTGCTGTCCCTCCGGCGACCGCAGCGCCCTGATGTGAGCCCGGGGATGTATGAATGCCCAACAATCCACACGCGAACTGGCGGGGCTTTCTCAATTACAACACCTGGTAAAACAGAGTACACCGTCATGAATTACCCGACAAATTAGCCCCCCTTCAAAACCCCCAGCCACCAGCAATTCCCAGCCACCCAAACTGCCACTTAATACTGCCCCTTAGTCGGTCTAATGTATGTTTTATATTGCGTAGACTTCCATCTACCGAGACATTTAATCTCAGCTGCTGGGAGGCACTTCTGTGCCGTGCCGGTCGCTGCGCCTATTCTAAATGAATGCGGTGCAATCCTTTCAGGGTCCAACCCAGCTTTCTCGGCCGCCTTGGCGAGCACCCTACAGAATTGGAACGCAGACAATGCTGACCCGTCCTCATGTATGAAGAACAGCTCACCACCCGCCGGTCGTGCGGACAGGTACTGTTCAACACAACTGACCGGACAACTGTCAACACAATCCTGCTTAGTGAGTGGCAACCACGTCCCCCTGCCCTCTTGGTCAGTTTTGGACCTTGGCACGAATAATAGAAGACCCCCGTCTGTCACCCGAACGTGTTCAAACCGAACTCCTCCTGAGCCTTTCACCTTAGCCGATGCCACGAGCTCGCCCACTCTGAGCGCTCCTGCAAATGCCACTGCGAATGCAGCCCTAAACAACAGCCTTTCATATTCCGACTTGCAAACCAAATCCACACTCGAGGCTAAACGCCTCAGCCTGTCCTGCGTTATCGGCTCCCTCCGGTCCTTTGGCGGGGGGCAACCCTTCCCCAACCTTTCAACACCTTCCTGATCAGGAAGGCTCCCGAGTGGTCTGTGTGACCCAGCGCTTTATTAAAAAATGCAACAGCAGACAGTCTTCCTGCCGCCCCAGCTCTACTGACCCCGTCACGCCTTAGCTGCGCCAGCCAATCTAAAATATGCACCCTATTGGCCTTTTGTACCTGCACGCCCCTTTGTAGACAGAAAGCTTCCCAGCTGTTCCAGTGGCTCCTGTATGCCGACCATGTCCTGGGCGCCAGAGATGCCTTGATTAACGGTAAGATGGTTGCCCAATCTTCAACAACTGCCAAAGAAAAATTGGGCATGTTAGACCCTCCTCCGCCGCCATGGGAGCTGCTTCCCTAAACTGCCCCCATTTAAATCGAGAGAGTGCATCAGCTATAACGTTATGCACTCCCGGGACGTGTTTGGCGGTGAAGTGTATGTTACGCTGCAAGCAGCGCAACACCAAGTGCCTCAAGTAGCACACGACTGCTGGTGAGGACGCCGACAACCTGTTAATGGCGTACACCACACTCATGTTGTCTGTCCAGAACACCACCGAACGATTGGCTAACCTGTCCCCCCAAACTTCAATGGCTACAACGATGGGGAATAGTTCTAACAACGTCAGATTTTTAACGTAACCTGACGTCACCCACTCCCGTGGCCATGGAGCTGCGCTCCACTCCCAATCCAAATAAGCCCCATAGCCAAAGCCGCCTGCTGCATCCGTGAACAGGTTCAGCAAACGGTTAGGTACCGGTGGGAGTCTCCATAAGCACACCCCATTAAAGCTCTGAAGGAAATAAACCCAAACCGCCAGATCATCCCTCACCTCCGACGTGACGCATACCCCTTTGGAGTGGCCAGTCGGGCTCCTCAATAGGCCCTCCAACCTTCGGTTAAAAACCCATCCCATGGGTATAACCCGCCCGGCGAAATTCAGCAGACCCAGTAAGGACTGGACATCCCTGACGGTGACCTTGCCTCTACTACTGACTGCCCGGACCGCCGCCAACATACGCGTCACCTTCTCCCCTGGTAACCTGCATATCTGCATAACCGTGTCAATTTCAATTCCTAAGAATGTGAGACACGTGCACGGGCCCTGCGTTTTATCGTCCGCAAGCGGGACACCAAAACGCCTCATCATATCCTGCATGGTGCCTATGAGCAGTTCGCACTCTGTTGAACCAGCCCTCCCTACCAATAAGAAATCATCAAGGTAGTGGGCCAATGCTCCCCCCCCCACGAAGCTTTGAATACCACCCAGTGTAGGAAAGAGCTGAAGCATTCAAACAACGAGCAGGACAGGGAGCACCCCATCGGCAAACAACGGTCCACATAATATGCCCCCTCAAACTTCATGCCCATCAGTCTAAAGGCCGATGGGTGCAAGGGCAGCAAACGGAATGCTGACTCTATGTCCAACTTAGCCAACAGTGCGCCCGGACCGCATGCCCTAACCACGTCCAGCGCCTTATCAAATGACTGATAATGTACCGAACTCATCTCGGGGTCAATGGCGTCATTGACCGAACTCCCTTTAGGGAAGGACAGGTGATGTATCAACCTGAACTTTCCCTCCTCCTCTTTAGGTACGACCCCCAATGGCGAGATCACCAGATCTCTCAATGGGCAATCCGCAAATGGGCCAGATACCCTGCCCAATGCTACCTCCTTAGCCAACTTTTCCCTCACCACGTGTGGGAACTCGTAGGCTGTTTTCAGGTTCCTGTGTACCGCAGAACCCGTAACCGTCCCTGTAATTGGAATGTGAAAACCCCCCTCCAACCCCGACCTAAGCAATTCTGCTGCTTCCCGGTCGGGGTAGTTATCCAGCCATATATGCATGGCCGGTAACTTAAGGTGGGTTGGTGCCCTTAACCGCAATTCCCGGCTTAGGGGCTGGTTTGATCTGTCCCTGCTCTCTCCTCTTTCCACACTCAAGTCCTGGGTGTGGCCGCGCAGAATTTACAGATGTGCCGAAAGGAGCAATTACTCCCCCTGTCACACTGCTTGTCTTGGAATTTCCAACATTCCCTACCACGTCTGCCAGGCCGTACCCCCTGACGTTGCTGCATCTGCCGTGCCACCACCGGGGAGGAGGGACCTCCCTCCAACCCCAATTTAGATCACAGGTGCATATCCTGAGTGCCAAAATGCAGCAACAGGTTACCGACCATCTTTCTCCTGAAGGCCATGTCATACTCCCGCCATGCGCCTTCCTTAAATCTTGTGTGGATATCCTCCACCGTTTCCTGGTATTTAAACAGGTTGTGTCCCTGTAAGGGCCACCTGTCTACATAGCACGCGGCTAAGACCCGGAAACATTTAAGCCATTCCTCATATGTCTCCGCCCTACGCACCCTCTTAGGGCCCGACCCATCGGCTGCCCTCTCCTTTGCCCTATACGCATCCAGGGAGAGGTCAAATACATTAATGTATTTACCCTCCTGGATCTTCTTTACTACCTTCTGTTTCAGATGCCCGTAAAGTGAGTGTACTAAACAGGGGTAAGTGTCCCCTTCCACCGCCACCTTACGGGGCACCGGGCCCACGGGGGGCATCATGCCCCCTGGTCCCTGTGCCCCTTGAGCCTCCATTGCATGGCCTTTGGCCTCAGCCCTGTCCTTAGCCTGCGCAGACGCCATCTTTTTTATACATCTGAACATTCTGCGCTGCCCCTTCCCCACTAGGCCAAGATCCTCCCCGCTGTCAGACCCAGACCCACTTGTGGAAGACCCTGTGTCAGTGTGCATAAAGTCAGGTGCATTGCACTCACCGTCTCCTGGCATCTCAGCTCCTGTTGGCCCCTGCAGTGGTGCGCTAAGCTGGCTGTTGCTGGGCCCTGCCACCACCAAGGCGCTGTTTGATCCTGACTCCATTCGTGCTGCCGCCTGTTCTGGCACCTGAGGGGACAAAATAACTTGGGGAATACTCCGTTCAACAGGAGGAGCAACAACAGAATCACCCCTCCTTTCCACTCCTTTACTCCCACCCCCGTGCATGCCCAGAGCTCTAGCCACAGCATTCCTAACCGTCTGTTCCTGCACCGCCCCCTCCTGGGCGTGAACACTGAACCCAGGCGGGGGACTAGCGCCATGAACCGCCCGCAGCGCTGCTTCTACTGCCCTCCTTATGGTGTCCTCACTCACTCCTCCTTGCATTTGCACTATATCATACTGCCTGCCATGCTCCCTGCCAAACTCTCTCATACGTTCGGGAGCCGCAACCTGGCTTGCCTGCTGATAACCATACCTTCTCCCCGCATGGGCCCACCCCCCATGCTGATCATACCCATCTTGGGAACCATGTGGCAGATATAACCTATAGGTTTGTCTACCCTCTCTCTCACTAGGCCCCCGCGTGCTCACTCAACACACTATCATTCCTCCTGGCCCCCGTTTGTCCCCCATCTGCAATCATTCCCCCATGCTCTCTGTATGGGCTCCGCTCCCTCGCCGCAGCAAACACCTGAGGCCTTCTTCCCACACTGTCATACAATTGCGCCTGCGCCTGTGCGCTGGTGCCTGGCCTCTCATCCACTCTCATCATCACCTCAGAGCCCATCCGCCACTGACCGCGATTCACCTCTGTTTGTTCATGCGCACCAGCCCATGGCCTGCCGGTCAGCCTCTCAGTCTCACCACACAACTGCCGTGCCCTGCTCGGACCCGCCACCTCTACTGCGCGAGGTAAGTGCCCCCTCTCACACGCCATGTGCTCCCTTGCTGCCCCTCCCGCGACCGGTAGTCTCCCCAAGTTACCTGCGGAGCTCCGGTCGCGTGAGGGTGTCTCCTCCGGCTCCTTCCTGCTCCCAAGATGGCGGCCGCTACTCTCCTCCTCCTCCTCAGATGAAATCTCGGAGGAGGAGTTCTCGCGTGAACCGCCATCGGAGGGAGCCATTACCGCTGCGCACTCTGCACTGGCCTCACAGTCCCTACCTCACCACCGGACGCCACGGAGGCCCCCAAGCCCTGCGCCTGGTCCAATAAGGAGTGCGCTAGGGCTAAGACTGCCACCATGGCCTCCGGCGACAAGGCCGCAAACTGCGCCCCAACGTCCTGCCCTAAGGGGCCCTGCCTACTCTGTGAGGCCTCGTGGCCGCTGCTGGGCCCACCCGAGGCATCCCTGTCTGTTTCCCCTGACCTCTGGGCCTGCGTTCCCCCAGCGGGTGCTCCCTCTAGGGTCCCCTCACCCCGGGACTGACAACTAGGGCCTCCCTCCCCGGACCCCAGCCCCTTTTTTCCCTTCCCCTTATTAAAGCGCCTGGCTGGTGGGGACTTTTGTGGTGTGGGGGGTACCAAATCATCAGTCTCAGGGTCTTGTCTTTGCTTTGCAGGTCCCTTCTTCCTGGCAGGTAGCTCCACCACCTCCCTGTAACGCTTGGGTGGTGCAGTTTTTCTCCTAGATCTCTCCATGCTTCACTCCTTTGCAGCAAACTTCAGAAAAAACCTTCTCCTTGAAGTCTGGAAACCGAAAGAGGCTGGAATCACTGCTGCAGGACCCTATAAAGGTAAGAACAGACACCGCCTCCCCAAAATGCAACATTGTAACAAACATGGCTTTAGCATTTCTCCAGACTTCAAGTTGGTAATCCCTTAATGTTGTTACTGGCCCACTAGAGGGCCCTCCACTATCATAGTTCATTAATAAATAGATGCATAAATACATTACTTAATCAATAAATACATTCATAAATAAAGATTAGAGGGTTAGAGAGTCCTAAAAGAACCCCCACTGATTAACATATTGTGCTAGACCTTTCATGGGAGCCACCCATGTTGTATATATGTTGAGTTGCCACTGCTATCTGATTTATTATAGGGAGAATTAAAAGAAACATGAGGACAAAATGAGATGAACATATGACTGATATAAAGAACAAATTTGAGAAACATAATGTATCAGAGTATTCAATGCTTCCACAGGTAGTCTCAGGGTTCAAATTATTAACTGGCTACTTGCCAATATTAACTTACTCTTAGAGAACAGGAAACATATTGGATTTACCAATACTTTTAGGGTGACCTTCATCTTTATATACATAAACCATTTGCCTGTTTCTGGAATACACAATTTTTTGGCAGCCAAAGACATTCAATATTTTTTTTCTTTTTGCCCTTGGATTGTTCAAGATTTCTTGTTTGATTTTCTCTTTATTTGTATTATTGTGTGTATTTATACATCTGCGTGTAATTGCATTTATGTGGTTGTATTGTTTCAAAATATTTGTATTCTTTGTTTTATATTCTATACATAGGGGCCGATTTTTTAAACAACAGATGCTGCTTATTCTGTGCGAGCCTTCTGTCTCTCCGGAAACAGGAGTTAAGAAGCAGCGGTCTTAAGACTGCTGCTCCTTAACTCGTCTGCCACCTCTGAGGTGGCGGACAGCAATCATCCTGATCAGATACGATCGAGATGATTGACACCCCCTGCTAGCGGCCGATTGGCCGTGAATGTGCAGGGGGCGGCATTGCACAAGCATTTCACCAAAAATATGCTGTTGGCATTTAGTGATGTCTGGCGGATATGATTCCCTACAGCGAATCATGTCCGCCCAACATTTGATAAATTGGCCCCATAGACTCATTTATGTCACTTTTATCCTTGTGGAGACTTTATGGTCTCATTTTACCTAGATTAGGTTATTTATGACATTTTATTTTTGTTTTTATTCTTATTCTCATTTATATTTTTAACTTTGTTTTGAAATATAGATGCACACAGTCTACAAGAAATCTGCACCTTATGCATAGGCTTGCACAATTTTGTTAGACACAGACTTCCTTATACATTAATTTATTAAGATATATTCACTCTGTCTATTTTACTTCCTCTTTATGTTCTACTGTGCAATGAAGACTTTGGAGTGATCTGGGGTATATCTCACTTTATGAGCCTTGGAGTTCTATATTAGATGTTACTCGTACAGCATACTTTCTTTTAAAGGGATACTAAACCCATTTTTTTTTCTTTCATGATTCAGATAAAGTGTACAATTTTAAGCAAGTTTTTAATTTACTCCTATTATCACATTTTCTTCGTTCTCTTGCTATCTTTATTTAAAAAAGCAGGAATCTAAGCTTAGATGCTGGCCCATTATTGGTTCAGCACCTGGGTAGTGCTTGCTGATAGGTGGCTAAATGTAGCCACCAATCAGCAAGCTCTACCCAGGGTGCTGAAATGAAAATGGGCCAGCTCCTAAGCTTAGATTCCTGCTTTTTCAAATAAAGATAGTAAGAGAAAGAAGAAAAATTGATACAAGGAGTAAATTAGAAAGCTGCTTAAAATTGCATGTTCTAGCTGATTCATGAAATTAATAAATGTGGGTTTAGTATCCCTTTAACTTTGCAAGTACCTTTTCATTTTGCACATTGGCAATTATCAATAAATTGCACTTCATCTTGTTTTGTGCTTTTGTCTTTTTTTGGTTTTTAGATTGCTGATTTGACAGTTGAAGAAATTCTTTGACATGGAGCGGCACAGGAATTAAAGGGTTATGAAACCCAAATTCTTTCTTTCATGATTCAGATAGAGCATATCATTTTAAGCAACTTTCTAATTTACTCCTATTATCATTTTTTCTTTGTTCTCTTGGTATGCTTTGTTGAATGAGCAGTAATGCACTACTGGATGCTGACTGAACACTTGGTTGAGCCAATGACAATCGATATATATATGCAGCCACCAATCAGCAGCTAGAACCTAGGTTCTCTGCTGTTCCTGAACTTTCATAGATAAATCTTACAGCAAAGGATAACAAGAGAATGAAGCAAATAAATTAATAGAAGTAAATTGGAGAGCTGTTTAAAATTGTATTCTCTATCTGAATCATGATAGAAAAATGTTGGGTTTCATGTCCCTTTAAGTGCATAGTTTTTTTTTTTTACTTTATTTGATCATAATGAACCTTATTATTGTTTAGGCTTTGGGGCAATTTCCCAGTGGTGAGGAACTCACAAAACAGTGACAGTTCAAAAATCTGTCAGATGGTTGGGAGCTGTGAACTCAGTTAAATTAACTGGTGAGTAAAAGCTTCTAAAATGCAATTTTGCAAAAACAACAGCATTACAATCTATAAGAAAACACTAGACATGTGCAGTTCGATTCGTATTTTTTCGAATTTCAGTTCGGAGCGATTCGAATTCGGAAAAATTTGAATCGATTCGGTTCGGATTTGTTTCGGATTAATTCGGATTCGAATAAATTTGTTTCGGATTTGTTTCGGATTCATTCGGATTCGAATAAATTCGGCTGGATTCTGTTCGATTCGGTTCGGTTCAGAAATTCGGAATTTCGGTAAGTGTTAGGTGGGATTAGACTAGTATTATGTACTGTATATTAGGTGTAACCCATAGCAGAGTGATATAACCTAATATACTGTACAATACTAGTGTAATCCATGGCCATGGAATAAATCCGAACAAATCCGAATAAATCCGAAGTAATTCGGATTTATTCGGTAGATTTGGCACTATTTTAATTCGGAAATTCGGTTCGATCCGAATTGCCGAATTTACCGAATTTTCCGAATTTCCGAATCGAACCGAAACGAATCGCACATGTCTAGAAAACACTTTTCTACACAGAATTTTTCCTGGGCCTGGTTCAAGTGCACTTTTAGCAAGGATGTTTTTGTGCATTCTCGGTTCACATGTTAATAAACACAATTGTTTATTTTTGTTTTAAAAAAGTTAAAAATACATTTGAAATCACACTTTTAAATTATGAAACATACAGTCATAAAAATGTTCATTTTATGATTGCAAAAATGTAGGTGTCTTAATAGGCTTAAAAATACTCAAACTGAAATTTTTAAATGAAATTAGTTGTATATGTTATGTTTTGATATTAATAGTTATGTGGCAAAATTGTCATGATTCAAATATGATTCAAATATTAGAATATTAGGCAGACATCCTTAAAGGGTCTTTAAATACAATATAATTACATAATCAACAAATGCATAACAAAAAGACAATGTAATAACACTTAAAGGACCAATAAACAGTAAAATAGCATAAACAATAAATGCATAATAACGAGACAATGCAAAATCAATTACTTTGAATTTAAAATAAGTAGTAGATTTTTTTTCTGACAAATATCAGTTAGTTATATTTTCCTTCCAAATGCATCATGTGACAGCCATCAGCCAATCACAAAATACAAATACATATATCCTGTGAATCTTGCACATGCTCAGTGGGAGCATGTGCCTCAGAAAGTGTGCATATAAAACAATTGTTCACATTTAGATGATGGAAGTGAATTGGAGTTGTTGGAAGGTGTTTCAAATTGTGTGCTCTATCTGAATCATGAAAGTTAAATTTTTACTTAACTGTCCCTTTAAGCAGAATTTCAAATGAGTAGTAGATTGGTTTTATGACAAATTTCATAGTTATGTTTATTTTCTCTGCCCCATGTATCATGTGAAAGCCATCAACCAGTCACATATACATATTGTGACAGGAACACTTTTAACCACGGTCTTCTAGGGCACAAATGCAGCACAGGACAATCCACTGTAGTTTAAAAAGCTTTATTTTTCACAGCAATAACAAACAGGCAGTTCATTTCCAAAAGAGGGAAATCCTTCCTCTGCAGCAAAGTTAAGTGCTTTTAAATGTGTCCCAGCACTTCACAGCATTCCACAGCATTCCACAAAGTGCTTTGTAAAAATAATGTCCTTTTATAGTTCACAGGAACAAAAGTCTTTTACACAGTGTAACAAACACACACACCAGCTTCTGTAGCTGTATATCTCTCTCTCAAGGCCTAAGTGAGGCTGCTATTTAAACCCTCACAACTTATAATTAGCCACACCTGTGATTAGCTGCTGGACAGCTTCACAGCTGTCTGGGATAATGGCCCACCCTCTCTCCAATTATCCCAAACCCCAGGGACCCAGAACACAGTTTATCAACTGCATAATCAAATACACACTCTTTCTCCCTGGGGTTTTAACTGAAAGGAGAAATAGCATGTACAATGCTTGGTCTTAAATATCTTCCATTTATAACCAGGCCTTGCTTTCTGTCACATATCCTCCCCCCCAGCTCACACCCAGTGGGTTGAGCGACCATGGACATCAATGAATGTACCCGAGACAAACCATCAGCATTGCCCTGCAAAAGACCGGCCCTGTGCTCAACAGTAAAATTGAAGGGTTGCAAGCTAAGAAACCACCTAGTAACCCTTGAATTTGTTTCCTTATTCTGACTCATCCATGTGA
The DNA here is from genome assembly GCF_027579735.1 of Bombina bombina. Lineage (NCBI taxonomy): Eukaryota > Metazoa > Chordata > Amphibia > Anura > Bombinatoridae > Bombina > Bombina bombina. Next base: position 853,767,898 of record NC_069504.1, on the reverse strand, counting down.
GAGGAGCATGATCTGTTATTAATTTAAATTTTCTTCCCAACAGATAGTACCTAAGGGTCTCTAAAGCCCACTTAATGGCAAGGCATTCTTTCTCCACTATAGAATAGTTCTTTTCCTGTGAAATAAGTTTTCTGCTTAGGAAAAGGACAGGATGCTCTTCTCCCTGACACTCCTGCGAGAGAACTGCTCCTAAACCAACATCAGAGGCATCTGTCTGTACAATAAAATCTTTAGCGAAATTGGGGGTTACCAAAACTGGATGGGCACAAAGGGCATCTTTCAACTGCTTAAAAGCTTGTTCTGCTTCTGGGGACCATTTTATCATAATTGGGTCCCTTGCTTTTGTGAGATCCGTCAAGGGTGCCGCAATTGTAGCGAAATTCGGGATAAACCTTCTATAATAACTAGTTATCCCAATAAATGCTCTTACTTGTTTTTTAGTTAGAGGCTGTGGCCAGTTCTGTATGGCCTCTATTTTTGTTGTCTGAGGTTTAACTAATCCTCTACCAATAGTATAACCCAAGTACTTAGCTTCCTGTAAACCAACAGTACATTTTGCAGGATTGGCAGTTAACCCAGCGGACCGTATTGCATCAAGTACTGCTTGAACTTTTGGAAGATGGGATTCCCAATCTGTACTATAAATTATAACATCATCCAAATATGCTGCCGCATAACGAACATGGGGTTTCAGAATTCTATCCATCATCCTCTGGAATGTTGCCGGGGCCCCATGTAAACCAAATGGCAACACCGTATACTGAAATAAGCCCTCTGGGGTTGAAAAAGCTGTCTTTTCCTTTGCTTGACTAGTGAGAGGCACCTGCCAATACCCTTTCGTTAAATCAATTGTAGTGAGATAACGTGCTTTTCCTAGCCTTTCTATTAACTCATCTACTCTAGGCATTGGGTAGGTGTCAAATTTGGAAACACAATTAAGCTTACGAAAGTCATTACAGAACCTTAATGAACCATCCGGCTTTGGAACAAGCACGATTGGACTGTTCCACTCACTTTGTGATTCCTCAATTACCCCAAGCTTTAACATTTTTTCTACCTCCAGTTTAATAGCCTTTCTACGAGCCTCAGGGACCCTATAGGGTTTAAGGCAGACCTTCTTCCCTGGTTCTGTTATTATGTCATGCTTAATAACATTAGTTTTTCCCGGTACCACAGAAAATACCTCTTTGTTTCTTCTAATAAAATCCTTGACCTCTCGCTTCTGATGTACAGATAGGGTTTCTGATATATTTACCTCTGGTTCAGTGACAGGGAGTTCTGTCGGTTTTAAGGCAACTAAAACTTCCCTATCTTTCCAAGGTTTTAACAGATTTATATGATATATTTGCTCAGGTTTCCTTCTCCCTGGCTGACTTACTTTGTAATTAACATCACCCACTTTCTCAATTATCTCATATGGGCCCTGCCAAGTAGCCAAGAATTTATTTTCAACTGTAGGGACCAGAACTAACACCCTATCCCTAGGTTGAAACACCCTGGCTCTAGCATTATGGTTGTAGCTGTACTTTTGTGCTTCCTGTGCTTTTCCCATATGTTCCCTTACAATGGGCATGACAGCTTCCATACGATCCTGCATTTGGGAAATATGTTCAATAATACTTCGATAAGGTGTTGTCTCTTGCTCCCAAGTCTCTTTAACTATATCTAGTAATCCCCTGGGATGCCGCCCATATAACAGTTCAAATGGGGAAAAACCTGTAGAAGCCTGGGGAACCTCCCTGATAGAGAACATTAAATAGGGTAACAGAAGGTCCCAATTTCTCCCATCTGTGTCAATTACCTTTCTTAGCATACTTTTGAGAGTTTTGTTAAACCTTTCTACTAAACCATCAGTCTGAGGGTGATATACTGAGGTCCTTAGTTGTTTTATGCCAAACAACTTACACAATTCTTTTGTAACCCTGGACATAAATGGAGTTCCTTGGTCTGTCAAAATTTCCTTAGGTATCCCGACCCTGCTAAACATTAGCATGAGTTCTTTTGCTATGGACTTTGCAGAGCTGTTACGAAGGGGAACTGCCTCAGGATAGCGTGTAGCATAATCAAGGATTACCAGTATATACTGATGTCCTCTAGCAGATTTAACCAACGGACCCACCAAGTCCATAGCAATTCTTTCAAAAGGCACATCAATTATAGGCAAGGGCACTAAAGGGTTACGAAAATCTTTAGCAGGAGCTGTAAGTTGACACTTAGGGCATGAAGCACAATAATCCTTGATGGCTACAAATATCCCTGGCCAATAAAATCTTCTAAGAACTCTCTCTTTGGTTTTCTCAACTCCCAAATGCCCCCCTAGAATGTGGTTATGTGCAAGATTTAAAACAGTGTTCCTAAAAGTCTGGGGCACCAAAAGTTGTTTAACAATGTCTGTTCCTTTCTTCTCTACACGATATACCAAATCATTAACTGCTTCAAAATAAGGATAGGGTAATACATTTCCTGGCTGTGTCACAACATCATTTATAACCCTGATATTATTTCTTGCCTCTACCAATGTTGGATCCTCCCATTGGGCTTTTTTAAAATTACCAGGGCCACCAACCAGATCTATCAAATCATCAATATTTTCCGAGCTAGTACTTGGTACTTCATTACTCTGAGAAGGTTGATCACCTACTAATACAGGCATAGGGCAATAAATCTTATTTTTCTCCTTTTCAATGGAACCCCCTTCAAAATCAGTTTCAGAGAAAGGAAATACATAAATATCAGAAGTTTGACATATTTCTGGAGATTCCCATAACTCCAAAAATTTTGGAAAATCTCTCCCTATCACCACCTCATGGGCTAAATTTGGTACTACACCAACACAATATTTTAATTTACCACACTGAGTCTCAATCTCCACCTCAGCTGTAGGATATTCCCGTTTATCTCCATGAACACAGATAATTCCCATTTTTTCCCCATAATCTAATATTGCATCTGGTACTAAAGATTTAGCCACTAGTGTGACCATACTTCCTGAATCAAGCAAAGCCCTAGACACTTTACCATTAACCATCACAGTACACCAATGGGAATCATTATTAACAGAGCTGTTGCTATTAGACAATAGTGAATGTGCAACATTACAGTCCATAAATTCATCTTTATCACAGTCTCTAGCAATATGCCCAACCTCATTACATTTAAAACATCTTACAGGTTGGTTATATTTAAATGTTTCCTTAACTCCTGGGGAAATGTCTCTGGTGTTTTGCCTATACACCTGCTGCTCTCTTATCCCCTTTATCCCCTGAACAGTCTTACCAGTTCTTGTAGAGCTCTGGGACTTGGGATTGTGGGGCTGATCCATTGAAGATTGTTGCAAAACTTCTCCTGAAGCTATAAATCTTTCGACCAATACAATCAACTGATCCGCTGTTTGAGGATCACCTTGATTAACCCACCGCCGCAGGGAAGTAGGTAATCCACGCTGAAACCGGTCCATCACCAGTAGTTCCACTATTTTGGTAGCCGAATTAACCTCTGGTTGCAGCCACTTCCTGGCAAGGTGTATAAGGTCGAACATCTGGGATCTTGCAGCATTATGAGATGAAAACATCCAGGAATGGAATCTTTGTGCACGGACTGCCGAAGTCAGCCCCAGGCGTGCAAGGATTTCTGCTTTCAATTTCTCATAGTCACCGGCTTGTGCTGGCTCTAAATCAAAGTAGGCCTTCTGAGGTTCACCACTAAGAAATGGCGCAAGTATACTCGCCCACTCAACTGTCGGCCATTTTTCTCTTTCTGCTGTGCGTTCAAATGCCAAAAGATACGCCTCAACATCATCAGCTGCTGTCATTTTTTGAAGATAATGACTAGCCCTTATTACTCTGGAACCTTGGCTGCCACCAACATATTCAGAGTTCAGTCTTTCTGATATGGCTTGAACCTCTCGTTGCAGAGTCTGTGTAGCACTTTGCTGCTCCTCCCGGGTCTTCCTGAATGTCTCAGCTTGCACAGCAGCCATCTGTTGAATCAACAATTCAGTGTTCTCCTTCTGTGATTTAGCCAGCAGCATAGCACTCTCTGACTGGGCCAAGACCAACTGTTGCAGTGCTGCACTATTTTCAGCAGCTTTTCTGTTAGTCTCCTGCTGTATAGCATTAGAATGGATCAAAGCTTTAATGACTTCCTCCATGTTGCTTGCAGATTATTATGCCCACAGACATACAACGTGGTTGCCCGGATTCTCCACCAAGTGTGACAGGAACACTTTTAACCACGGTCTTCTAGGGCACAAATGCAGCACAGGACAATCCACTGTAGTTTAAAAAGCTTTATTTTTCACAGCAATAACAAACAGGCAGTTCATTTCCAAAAGAGGGAAATCCTTCCTCTGCAGCAAAGTTAAGTGCTTTTAAATGTGTCCCAGCACTTCACAGCATTCCACAAGTGCTTTGTAAAAATAATGTCCTTTTATAGTTCACAGGAACAAAAGTCTTTTACACAGTGTAACAAACACACACACCAGCTTCTGTAGCTGTATATCTCTCTCTCAAGGCCTAAGTGAGGCTGCTATTTAAACCCTCACAACTTATAATTAGCCACACCTGTGATTAGCTGCTGGACAGCTTCACAGCTGTCTGGGATAATGGCCCACCCTCTCTCCAATTATCCCAAACCCCAGGGACCCAGAACACAGTTTATCAACTGCATAATCAAATACACACTCTTTCTCCCTGGGGTTTTAACTGAAAGGAGAAATAGCATGTACAATGCTTGGTCTTAAATATCTTCCATTTATAACCAGGCCTTGCTTTCTGTCACAATATATACTGTGAACTTTTGCACATGCTCAGTAGGAACTGGTTGACCCAGAAATTGTGTATATAAAAAGATTGTGCATATTTTTTTTCAATGTATTTTATTTTATTTTCAAGATAAATAAGTAACATTGCACCCATCGGTGCACAACACAATATATTGACATAAAATTAAGAACAAATATACAGCAGATAACATCAACAGAGGCGGTGTCATCCTAAACTGGGCTAGAACACTGCCCTTATTGCAAATTTTACAGTATCATATTCGAGCACAAGTAGTTATACCATGTGGAAGTAGGTGGGAGGTGGGGGGGCAGTATATGGGTAACGGGGAAATTGGGAAGACAAGGGGAGCTCAATAGATAGCTTCTGATAATCCAGGAGGAGTATACGGAGTGTGGCAGGGGTAGTCGACCGTGTGCTCTGAGTAGAAGGAGGTTGGGGGAGGCCAAGATTAGCCATCTAAACACAAGACAGTGGGGGGCCCTAAATATTTATGTTCGGAGACCAATGTGTATCAAACATTAATAACACGTTTCATCTCTTGGAGCAAGAATGGGTTATTAAGGGACTCCTTTTGATCTGTATTAAGGGGGTGAAGATGAAGTGAGATTAGGAAGGAGCTGATGGTCCCTGAGGGGGCAGTAGAAGTACGTTCGTTATCTCGGATATTGTATAATGATGAGTAATAGTCTTTAAATTGCTGACCTTTCTAAGAGTATGAATTCTAGAAGCACCTGCCCGTTTCCTAAGTCTGTTAGCGAGGATCGAGTCAGCTTTGTTACCCTTGGTGTACATGGTTTGTTTCAATTTAAGGAGGTTGTCTTGAGTCTTTTTAAACTCAACCTGTCCTATGTGGTGTCTAACTTCTTTTATTTTATCGCTCAGGTCAGAAGTGTCAGAAATGTGCTGTTGTCGTTCTAATTCCCTTAACTTACAATACGCCTTGGAAAGTGGCAACCCTGCCTTTTTACGTAGAGACGCTTGCTTGTTGATGATGAGGCCTCTTATAGTCGCCTTAAATGCCCCCCAAATTATGTCATCCCTAATATGCGGGTTCTGGTTTGTATCCATAGTAAACTTAATCTCCTTTCTCAGTTCTTCCCTAAAAGGGACGTCTGATAGGATGTGATGAGGGAGTCTCCAGGTAGGTCTAGACATGGTTACATTACATGAATTGTAATGATTTAGCAGAGAGTGAGAATGGATCACAACTGCAGAGTTTGAAAAAAGAAATGATATGTATCACTTTTGGCAAATGGACTATTGAACAGCATAGACCAAGCTGCTTTCAGTGAAATTATTATTCTCAGGTAATTGGATTGCAGAGCAGAGACTTGTCTGGCAATGAGTAATGTAAGTCACAGTTGCTGTTGAACGTCACAGCAACAGGATAAACTTAAACAAAGGTTGGCACAGATTCAAACATAGAACTTAAATCAACTTGTTAGTAGAAATCTTTAAACTTCAGCTAGCACACAGTACCTTAATTTATGGTATGGATAAGCAGACATCCAGGAAGCAGGCAAAGTTGCTGTTAGTGAAGGAGCAAGATATAGCAGTTCTGTGTTAGGTTAAACTGTCAGTTTTACACTTCAGTTAGCTTGGATGATACATGTAGTGTTTGTAAATCCATGTGGTTTAGAAATATATCTGACACAGAGTCCATTTATACAGCAACTAACTACACACTTTATTTCCTGGTTCCTCACTTCAACAACACTGTCCCCGCCCCTGCTTCTTTGCAACAATTATATACATTTACAAGTCAGAGCACAAACTAGGAAGAAAGCATTATATATTATAATATCACAACAAACACCATATCTCTCCCTTATTTTAGATTAGAAACATAACAAATAAACTAAACATAAATATAACTATATATATACTATGCTTAATATCTAGAAATAAGACCAACTATATTTCACATAAAAGAGTTGCATGATGACATAATACATTACATGAAAACACATTATTTTTCATAGTTTTTAAGGTATTCAGGAGGTCTTCTATTTTCTCTGAGAGGGTATTTTCGATTAGTATCTAAGGACTGATCATATGCTATGTTTTCTTCCCCCTCACTGCTCTCTGAGTTATTCATATTATCATCATGTTCTTGAAATAATTTGGGTATATCAGAATCATCATCTTCTGCATCAGATACTTCAGTGTCCTGTTCTTTGTGTAGTTTCTTGAAGAAAGAAGAGTTCCGAGTTATTGTATGTCCATTTCTTACTGCAGTGATCATTGATCCTTGAATTCTTGTAACTGTATATGGGATGACATCATATAAAGTATCCAACTTGTGTCGTCTATCTTGCCTACTGTGATATGTGTGATAAATTTGTCTCACCAAACTTTAGAGAAAAATAAAATAAAGGAAATGTAGCTCTTTTCTTGTAAACAGCAAGTATATATAACTTAATATACTCGCATGCACAAGGTGAGCATTTACTTTTAGTAATTGAAATGAAAAGTATGGATTATACCTCTATGAATGATAAGAGTAATTCTTATGTGAGAAGCTTATTAAGCTTCTAATATATAAACAATGATTCGTTTATGATCAAAGAAAAAATGAGAAAAATTCCTTTATATTCAGGATATGAAACGAGTTGATAAAGTTCAAATCTTAGTAAAGTAATGTTCAAGTAACTTTCCTTTAGTTTCACGCACTCACACAAACACTCTAAAATATATATACAATGTTCCAACACACACGCAATATTGAGCAGCAAGGAGGAGGTTAATTCAGTGGAATACAGCTCAGGTAAGTAATGACACTTAGCGTTATATTTGTAAACCTTAAACTTTGTATACAATACGATACCAATACCAGCGTGGTGATAAGACCAGATTTCCCCAGAAACAATGGTGAAGCGTGGAGAGCGGTATTAGCAGCAGAGTAAATATTAAACCGGAGAATATTAGAGAGCGGCGTCCGGTAGCAGCATGTGTGAGTGCGGCTTCAGCTGTGAGAGATTGAGTTCCGGAAGCGTAGGAATATGATTAGAAGTAACGGTCCAAAAGGAATCAGGAAAGAAGTGCAGCAAACTTTGAGTTACAATCAGCCTTCAAAATATAAAAAATACTTTAGACCTGAAAGGGAAAAATAAACTGCTTGAAATGAGCAGTAGCACAGGATGAGAGAATCCACTTTAATTTTCAGGCACTGAGTAATGGAGAAGCACTTCCTTAAATAGGAGGAAGTGCTGATAGTCAGAAAGTCTTAAAGGGATATCACATCCCCCCCTTCTCAGGGAATCACCCCCGGGGATTCCAGACCAGGTTTAAGGGGGTAACGATGATGGAATGACTTCACCAGACGAGGGGCATGAACTTCCGAATGAAGATGCCAGGAATCATCCTCTGGACCATAACCCTTCCATCTGATGAGATATTCCAATCTTTGTCGTCGAATCCTAGAATCTAATATAGATTCAACTTCAAATTCCTCTGGAAGATCCACTGAGATAGGAGGTGGAAGATCAACTGTTGTACGTGTCATTGAATCAAAAGGTTTTAGTAATGAAATATGGAAGGTGGGATGAAACTTGTAGTCCTTGGGTAACGTGAGCTTGACCACATTGGGATTTATTACCTGCTCCACAGGGTAAGGTCCCAGAAATTGGTTAGCCAATTTCTTGCTAGGGACCTGAAGTTTGAGGTTTTTAGTAGAGAGTAATACTAGGTCACCTATTTTATATTCAGGTCCAATTGAATGTTTCCGATCATAGTATTTCTTTTGGTATTCCTTAGCTTCGGCTAGATGTTTTTTCAATACTCTTAATCGATCTTGAAGATTGGAAGAAAAATCTAAAGCTGAAGGGGAATTCACTGTTTTGTGGGACAAGGTTATAGTATTAGGATGGTACCCATAAGTTGCGAAGAAGGGGGATGTTTTGGTTGAGGAACAGAATGAATTATTATGAGTAAATTCAGCCATAGGAAGGTAAATTAGCCAGTCATCTTGTAAATGTGAAATATAACAACGTAAAAAGTGTTCAATAGTCTGGTTGAGTCTTTCTGTCAACCCATTTGTCTGAGGATGAAAAGCAGTAGTGTAGCGATGATCAATTTTCAGTAATTTACACAAAGATCTCCAGAACGAAGAGGTGAATTGGGTACCCCTGTCAGTAATAATATTAGAGGGTAAACCATGTAGTCTTACAACCTGATCAAGAAATACTTTAGCTGTAGTCATGGCAGTTGGTAATCCCTTAAGTGGAATAAAATGAGCCAGTCTTGTTAAATGGTCGACTACTACCATGATAGTGTTATATTGTTGTGATGACCAGTCAATATGAGGATTGTGTATTTGTAACCAGTTAAAACCTAAAATAATAATATGCATGTAGATAGGTATGAGGTCAAAAGTAATATATTCAGAATGTCCTTGGTCAGTTGTTATGAGTAAAGGGATTGTCTGATGAGTAATGGGGCCCTGTTGTATAATAGAACCATCAATAAGTTTAACTGAAACAGGATGTGTCTTGACAACAGTTGGAATTTTATTGAGCTTAACATATGCTATGTCTATATAGTTTCCTGACGCCCCAGAATCAATCAAAGCGTTAGAGCGCACGTTTTTCTGATCCCACTGTAAAGAAAAAGTGAGAGTGAGATAGGGGTTTTGAGAAATGTGAAAAATATTGTTTTTGAAACTACCCTTACCCTTTTTCTGTCTCAATAGAGATGGACAATTTGTGACGGAGTGGTCTTTTTGTCCACAATAAAGACAGAGATTTTCTAATCTACGTCTAATTTTTTCCTCTGGGGTTAGAGGACCCCTTATAGTTCCAATTTCCATAGGAACCTGGTTTGAAACAGCTTTTTCCATGGTTGTAAAACAGGGATATGAACGTCTGGGCACAACTTCATAGGAAGCTTTTTCAGCCTTTCTTTCACGTAACCTTCGGTCCAAAGTGGTGCTTAATTTCATCAACCCATTCAGTGTGTCAGGCATCTCTAATCGTGACAATTCATCTTTAAGGGATTCAGAGAGACCCAATCTGAATTGATTCTTTAAACTGATCTCGTTCCATTGAGAGTCATCTATCCACATTTGAAATTCAGTAATATATTCTTCAATGTTTCTTTTCCCTTGTTTCATAGATCTTAATTTATTTTCAGCTGTTATTTGAGTGTGGGAATCCTCATACAAGGCAGTCATAGCTAAAAAAAATTCTTCAAGCGAATCCAATATTGAATGTTCACTTTCAAAGAATCTATTGGCCCAGGAGCGTGGCTCCCCCTGTAGGAAGGAAATAGTGGTACAGACCTTTATCCTTTCACTATGATATGTTTTAGGTCTAAGTGAGAAAAGAAGTTTACATGCACTTTTAAAATCCCTGAATTCGCTGCGTTTGCCAGAAAATGGTTGTGGGTATTGTATGTGAGGTTCAGCAATTCCTGCTTCTTTCCCTGACATACAATCTTTTATTATGGTTTTGAGAGCTTTATTTTCAGTTTGTACCTCTGTTAATGCTCTAGCAAGATATTCTAATTTCTGATGAATATTAGAAAATTCATTTTTAATTTCATTAGGATCCATATTCCAAAATAAAAAAAAAAAACTTTCTTTTTATGGCCTGAAAATTCTGTGATATGTGTGATAAATTTGTCTCACCAAACTTTAGAGAAAAATAAAATAAAGGAAATGTAGCTCTTTTCTTGTAAACAGCAAGTATATATAACTTAATATACTCGCATGCACAAGGTGAGCATTTACTTTTAGTAATTGAAATGAAAAGTATGGATTATACCTCTATGAATGATAAGAGTAATTCTTATGTGAGAAGCTTATTAAGCTTCTAATATATAAACAATGATTCGTTTATGATCAAAGAAAAAATGAGAAAAATTCCTTTATATTCAGGATATGAAACGAGTTGATAAAGTTCAAATCTTAGTAAAGTAATGTTCAAGTAACTTTCCTTTAGTTTCACGCACTCACACAAACACTCTAAAATATATATACAATGTTCCAACACACACGCAATATTGAGCAGCAAGGAGGAGGTTAATTCAGTGAAATACAGCTCAGGTAAGTAATGACACTTAGCGTTATATTTGTAAACCTTAAACTTTGTATACAATACGATACCAATACCAGCGTGGTGATAAGACCAGATTTCCCCAGAAACGATGGTGAAGCGTGGAGAGTGGTATTAGCAGCAGAGTAAATATTAAACCGGAGAATATTAGAGAGCGGCGTCCGGTAGCAGCATGTGTGAGTGCGGCTTCAGCTGTGAGAGATTGAGTTCCGGAAGCGTAGGAATATGATTAGAAGTAACGGTCCAAAAGGAATCAGGAAAGAAGTGCAGCAAACTTTGAGTTACAATCAGCCTTCAAAATATAAAAAATACTTTAGACCTGAAAGGGAAAAATAAACTGCTTGAAATGAGCAGTAGCACAGGATGAGAGAATCCACTTTAATTTTCAGGCACTGAGTAATGGAGAAGCACTTCCTTAAATAGGAGGAAGTGCTGATAGTCAGAAAGTCTTAAAGGGATATCACACCTACACAGGACTCTGTCTCCAACAGCAAAAGGAGCAGATTTGGTATGATAATATTTATCCGCATAAGCTTTCATCTTGGCTTTGGCATGACTGTCTTTTTGTATTAAGTCCTTGTTGAGTGTCTCTGTTAGCGAATCATTTATATCCGGAATTTTGATCCGAAGTTTGCGATTGAATAACAGCTCTGCAGGTGATCTGCCAGTAGTACAATGGGGAGTTGATCGATAGTCTCTCAGAAAAGAGTATAAATTTTGTTTCCATGGTCTACCTTGCGCTGTAGTTGCCCTTAGAAATTTCCCCATAGAACGCATGAATCTTTCAGCTTCTGCATTAGCTTGTGGCCACAAAGGAGTAATTCGCCTATGTTTAAATCCAAGATATGAAGCAAATTTATTAAACTGAGTACTGTTAAATGGGGGACCGTTATCTGTTTTAACAATTTTAGGAATTCCCAATAAAGAGAAAACTTTGTCTAAAACCGGAATAACAGTGACTGAAGATGTTGAGCTGATAACTTCTACTACCGGGTATCTTGAATATTCGTCTATAATCACCATCAAATAATCTCTAGTAGGTAATGGACCATAAAAATCTATACTCACATTACACCATGGTGCTTCAGGCAATGCAGACATTTTTAAAGGTTCTTTGTGAGCTCCTGGAGTTGTGGCTTGACACACAATACAATTTCTCACCAACTTTTCTGCTTGTTGATCTATTGATGGAAACCACACTTTTTCTCGCAATAAACTTTTCATTTTAACTATTCCTTGGTGACCTTCATGTGCTAAGGATAATACTTGCTGTTGTAAACATGTCGGAATGACTAGTCGATTACCTCGCAAGATAATACTGTTGTCATTATTCACTGAGAGTTCTTTGCTAAATCTTGCAAATGACTTCAACTCTTTTCCATGTATTTTGTCAGAATCAGCTGTGTACCATTTTCCATTCCGAACTAATACAGCGAGTTTTTGCAGTATAGGATCAGCTAATGTTGCTTGTTGTATTTCTTCTAAACTCAATGCTTTAGGTATAGCATGATTAGTAACAAAATTGATATATTCCTCTGCATCCATGGAACTTGGTGAACTTGTGAATGAATCTGTTGATATAGGATGTCGAGACATATAGTCTGCTGGGTTCTCTTTTCCAGATTTGTAAACCACAGTAAAATTATATGGTTGTAGTCTTAAACCCCATCTTTCTATTCTAGCGGGCGGTTTGGATTTTGGATTATTCCAGATCAACTGTAAAGGCTTGTGATCTGTGATCAGTGTGAATGGACAACCATATAAATATAAATGAAAGTATTCACAACTCCAAACTATTGCCAGAGCTTCACGTTCTGTTTGAGAATAACGTTTTTCCACATCATTTAAAGAACGGCTACCATAAGCAATTATATAATGCTTGCCTTTGTCTCTCTGCGCCAGAATAGCACATAAACCAACAGGGCTAGCATATACTAACAGAATAGTTTGCCGTTGAGGGTTAAAATAGGACATTGTCTTGTCACTGGTCAAACTCTGTTTCAGTTGTTGAAAAGCTTGTTGTTCAGTTTCAGTCCAACGCCATGGCACACTTTTCTTTGTTAACTCTCTTAAAGGTGTGGCAATAGTAGAGAAATTAGGGATAAATCGAGAACAGTAGTTTACCATCCCTAGGAAACTTCTGACTTCACTGGCGTCTATTGGAGGATTTGCATTCTGAATTGCTTCCACTTTCTTTGGGTCTGCTGATATGCCTTCAGCTGAAAAAACAAATCCATAAAATTCTAGTTTAGTTTTGTTAAATTCACACTTACTACAATTTAAGGTAAGTCCTTTCTCATGAAATCGCTCAAAAACTGCTGTGAGATTTTTATCATGGTCCTCTTGAGTAGCTCCAAACACAATGATATCATCGCTGAAGTTTTTAACTCCTGGAATTCCAGATAATGTTTGCTGTATTGCATTTTGAAATACTTCAGCAGCAGAAGAAACACCAAAACTTAGGTGCTTGTATCTCCACAATCCTGTGTGTGTTGAGAATGTAGTTATATATCTACTTGTTGGATCCAATTCCAGTTGATGATAGCCTGATTTTAAATCAAGTTTGGAGAAAACTTTTGCCTGGTTGAGATCATGAATTATATCATCTAATGTTGGAGTAATGTGGCGCTCCCTGATAATGGCAGTGTTGGCTTGCCTCATGTCTATGCAAATTCTTACACTATTTGGGTCTTTGGGTTTTGGCATTGATACTATTGGGGAGACCCATGGAGTTGGCCCCTGCACTCTTTCGATGATTCCTTGTGTTTCAAGGTTCCTGAGTTCAGCATCAACCTTGTGCCTTAGATGAAATGGAATTCTTCTATGTGGTTGTATTACAGGTTTTATATGTGGATTAATATGCAGCTGTACTTGAAAATCTTTCAATTTACCAATGCCATTAAACAAATGGGAATACTGCTGTACTAACCGATCTGCTACAGATCCTGTGTCCTTTCTAGGTGAAATTGCATTCATAAGCTTTATAAGTCCCAAACTGGATGAAGTTTCAAAACTCAGAAGAGAAGAATTTTGACCCTTTACAACATAAAACATAGTTGCTGTTTTGTTGTGTTTAAATGCACATGTGGCTGTAAATTTACCAATGACATTAAGGGGTTTAGTTGATCCATATGCATATATATTTATTTTACTCTGTAATAACTGTGGTTGTGGTTTTAACATGTGAAATGTTTGTTCACCCACTAAATTGACAGCAGATCCTGAATCAATCAATGCAGTGATTTTAGTGTCATTAATGAGTACATCAACTTGTGGCTGAGTTAGGTTACACATGTTGTTTACTACAAATACATATTTGTCATCATTGTTTGAATATTGTCCTTTTTGATCAGGAGATCTGACTAGATTTACTTTCCACTGTTCTGATGTATGTGGCTCAGTATGTGATTGAGGTATTTGATACAGTTTTGTTCTACATTGCTTTGCAAAGTGATTAAATTTCCCACATGCCCTGCATTGCTTATTCCTTGCAGGACAAGTCCCATTATGTGGATAGAAACCCCCACAGTTCCTGCATAACACACATGAGATCTGTTTCTTTTTTGTGGGCTGTGCTGTTGAACTGTCTTTTTGAACTCTATTTGTAATAAACTGATCTTCAGTAGATCTATTTTCTATGCTTGCAGCTTGCCTGTCAGCAATTTCTAATGTTCTGCCATAATCAAGCAAATCTTTTAAAGATAGTTCAGATTGTCTCAGTGCATATTTCCTAAGTTTTGAAGAAGTACAGCTTTGTATTATCTGTGCTTTAATCTCATTTTCAACATTAGAAAACTCACAATTCTTTGCTAGTAAACGTAACCTGGTTTGAAATGCATCTAAAGGTTCATCACCCTGTTGTGTTGCCTGTCTGAATGTGTATATTTCATACTGAGTGTTCTTTTTAGGGAGAAAATATGTTGTCAGTTTATCTTTAACATTATTGTATGAGTCAGTGGTTGCAGACAAGGTATCATAAATGTCATACACTTTTTCTCCAGCTAAATGAAGCAGTAAAGCCTTTTTTCTGTTTGCATCAGTAACATCCAAAGCAATAAGATAATTTTCAAATCTCTGAATCCATTTTAGCCATCTTGGGCCTACTGAGCTTAGTTCTGCATCAGAATCAAACACAGGGAAGTTGTATTCATTACATGCAGCCATTCTTGTGTGTGTATTGCAGCAGGTTACTCACTGTTTGCTGAGACAAAGCAATAGGGTTCAAACATAATCCTCGTCGCCAAAATGTAGTGTTTGTAAATCCATGTGGTTTAGAAATATATCTGACACAGAGTCCATTTATACAGCAACTAACTACACACTTTATTTCCTGGTTCCTCACTTCAACAACACTGTCCCCGCCCCTGCTTCTTTGCAACAATTATATACATTTACAAGTCAGAGCACAAACTAGGAAGAAAGCATTATATATTATAATATCACAACAAACACCATAATACAGATCAGTGTTCACATGTGCTGTTAGAGTTGCAGTCAGTAAAGCAGCAGAGAAAAGTAAAGTCCAGTGTTAAGTTGTACAGAGCTCCTTAATGAAACTACAGCGCTTACCCCCAGTCACCGGATGGTGTGTAACAGAAGCGGAGCTGCTTGTAAGACGTCCCGGTGCTTAGTCCGTGGGACGCTGTCTGAAGGAGAGTTGCGCTGCGTTGTGGAGAAAGGGGGGAGGAGTCCGATATGCGAGAAACACTTCAGAGGCTCAGCGGTGATTGAAATCTCAGAGGGAGACGGCTGCAAACACACTGCAGTATGAAGTAAGTCTCTGTTGTAGCGTGCACGCTAGAAAGCAAAACTCTCCTCTGTAGTAAGATCGTGTAAGCTTATGACCATATAAACAGGCAATGTTAGAGAAGTACTCCCAAGGAGGAGGCTGATCCGGTATAGGTGAAAAACCAAAGTTGTTTTAGAATAACAGCACAGCAAGTAGAAATGAGACAGGCTTCAGACCTAGTCTAGAAACTTAATAATTAAGCACCTGTCTGCTGTCAGCTGATGCCTTAAGTACAGGTAAGGCTGAGGTCAGGTGAGTGGAAAAGGTATAGGTAAAACATGGAGCGGAATCCTTACACGAATGTATGTCAGTAATTAGTTGGTTGTGGTCTGACCAGGAACAGATATATATGGCGGTGGAATTTACCATGTTGAGGGTATCCGCGTGGAAGAAAATGTAATCAAGTCTCAAGTAAGTGGCATGTGAGTGAGAGAAGTGGGTATAATCCCTCTCCATTGGGTGTAGTGATTGCCAGATATAAAAGTATCCAAACTGTGTCATTAAAGATCGAAACTTGTTTCTAACTGGGTTTGCCTTGGGGAGTTTTGATTTGGTAGGCTTAGCTTTCCTATCTAACTTATCATCCCAAACCATGTTGAAGTCTCCTGCTAGTATCACTTTACCCTGTTTAAGTTGCTCAATTTTCCCTAAAAGTTTCTTCAGATATCTGGGCTGAAGGATATTTGGGAGATATGCGGAGATCAATGTGTATGGCACATGGTCTAAAGTGCAAATAAATATGAGGAATCTGGCCTGGGGGTCCCTGAATACATGTATGAGTTCAAAGGCTACTCTCCTATGGACCAGGATGGCAACTCCTCTGGCCTTCTTAGTGTATGAAGCTTTCTCAAATATGGGAAAGTCCTTAGAGATAGTTATGGACTGGGCATTTGCTATGAGGTGTGTTTCCTGTAAGAGTACAACATCTGCTCTATGATGTCTTAGGGATCTGGCGAGGAGGCTCCTCTTGCCAATAGTATTTAACCCCCTAACATTGTGTGTAAGGAACCTGATAGTAGACATGGTCTGCCTAGTTGGACCCAATATTTTGGATTACAAAACGTGTACCAGACTAGAGTTGGAGAGATTAAATACTTAAGTGGGGTAGAAGTGGGGTAGGGCAAGGAAAGGGGGAAATGGGGGGAAGGGGGTTTGGTGGAAGTAGTTCACCTGAGTAGGACCCTGGTGTGGGCCCCTGTATGGGGGGGGGGAGATAACGTGAACTTAAGAAATGGAAGCTGATAGAGTCAGCCCCGCTCTCAAACATAAATTTCAATAGTGTAAACTATATAAACAAGCCTATATAACTGAGACCAGCATAGAGCACCACATAGTGAGAAACATGCTTAGACTTGGATATGTCTCTTCTGAGGAGTATGGAAGATTCTCAGATCAGCAGGGTCTTAGGTCTTGTTAAGTAAACCTCTCTCACAAACATCTCATAACAATATAAACAGTATAAGCTGGCTTATCAAACTGGTATAGGCATTATTCTCAACCTGGTGTAAACATTGCTTAGAGTTAATAATGTCCAATTTGTTGTATGCAAGTGTTGCTCAGGTCGGGTGGGTCTGCTGCCTCATTTGCTGATACGGGGCACTAGGTTTTTGGTGTTTAGGCCCACGGTCTTTAGCAGCCCACTCAGGAGCAGATGCCCTTAGCTTGGAAGGAGGAGCCGGCCCTTGTTGGTCTGGTTCAATCAGGATACCCCAATTTGCCAAGAGGGTGCTGCCCAATGAGGGGAAAGAAACAACATGTGTTTTGTTATCTTTTGTGATAATGAGCTTGGTAGGGAAGTCCCATCTGTATTTAATGTTGGCTTTCCTCAGTTGCAACGTCAAAGGGGGTGTACTGTCTCCTCTGTTGTAGCGTCTGAGCTGATAAGTCCGGCAGAAGTTGGATGTCCTTAAAAGGATCTGGTAGTGTAGGTTTATTGAATGCAGCTTGGATCAAACGGTCCTTGAATGTGAAATGATGGAAGCACACCACCACATCCCTTGGTTTGTCTGAGGCCATCGATCTTGGTCTTAGGACTCTGTGTGCCCTTTCCATAGTATGCAAATTGCCTTCGAGTGGGCCCAGCAATTCAGAAAATAGTGATTTGAGGAAGTCTTGCAACTCGCCAGTTGAAACGCTTTCCGGGACACCTCTGAAGTGGACATTATTCCTTCTGGCTCTGTCCTCCACGTCTGCTAATTTCAGTTCTAATTGGGTTATTTGCTCAGCTAGATTCTCAGCATAGGAAAGTAGGTTGGAGTGGTCAGTGGCTAGATCATCGTGCTGCCGTTCCAGGGTATCCACCCTATCTCCAATTTCTGCTATGTCCTTCTGTAATTCTGCTGAGCTCCGCTGAATTTCAGCAGTAATTGATTTGGTCTGGGCTGCAAGCATTTTTTTCATGGTGTTTTCAGTGATATAATGTTGCATATGGGCTGTGGATTGTGTGCTCGACTGAGAGCCTTCATCTTGAGAATCCTGATCACTACTCATTCTCACACCCTGGGCAGGGTCCGTGGGCCGCTGAGAGAAGTGGTCTAAGACTGTTTTCTTAACCCCTGAGGGGGTTTGGGTGCGCCTCCTCGAAGAGTGTAGCATTTTTGACCGAGGCATAGGGATTACGTTGCGCCTAAGTGCAGCAACACAAATACTTTATCACAATCCTGTAAGGAATAGAAGTTATATAGATCTAAGCCTGTCTATCTTAGAGCATATGTAAAACACAGACATACAATAAAAAAATGAGAGCGGGGCTGAAAACCTCTTATGTATATAACTTAGGCCATCTTACTCGTGATGCCTTCCAATGTAAATAGAATTTTTACCAAGAGCCCTATACACAGTGGATTTTACAGACCCCCACGCACCCCGGGGAAAGGGGATACAACCGTGAGGAAGGGGAAAAGGAGAGGGGAAGTGACCAACCCAGACAAGCTGGGTCGGAAAGGGGGAGGCACGGGGGGGGGGGGGGCAACAGCAATTAATTACCACTAACAAGACTCACAATTCACCCTTAGAAATCTTAGCACACATGGAATATGCAGCAGAGCAATACAATTTACACAGAGCAGAAAAAGTATAGAACAGTTATACCACATTGCACTTCAGGTGCACA
The DNA here is from genome assembly GCF_027579735.1 of Bombina bombina. Taxonomy (NCBI): domain Eukaryota; kingdom Metazoa; phylum Chordata; class Amphibia; order Anura; family Bombinatoridae; genus Bombina; species Bombina bombina. Next base: position 853,749,160 of record NC_069504.1, on the reverse strand, counting down.
CCCTGAGACAGTAAATCTGATATAGTGGCTATGATATGAGGGCTATATGCACTGGGCCTATGTGTATGTGTACACACCCCAAATCTAGTGGGCTGGTGGTACTATATACTATGTCTAGATTTTATAGTTTGGGGGTATACACCCTCTCAGGGAGATAACACAGTGGCCAGCTGTAAGGGCAAGTATTATGTGGTGATGTAGGCCCTGAGTGTGGGAAATGTAGTCAGTTATTACTGTGGGCCCAGACTATACCTATAGTGTGGCATTTGGTAGAAGGCTTAGGAGTGTAAAGCAGTGGTATATGGTGGACTGGGCATGTGTGAGTAACACTTACAGCCTAAATGCTTATGGAATGAACACAACACATTAAATACACTCCACTCTGTATATGAATACCAGAGGTACATATGCTGACGCAGCAGTCAAAATGCTATCCAATGAGAGAATTATATGGTGTCCCACAATGTTGCCCTATTTTAGGGTTTACAGGGAAAAAGATATCCCAGATAGCCTGTGAGATGAGGAACTGGCTCTGGGTCAGGTTGATAAGGCTTAACTGGGCTTCAATGTGTTCGGTCTAAGTTTGTGAGAGTTATGTTAAAAGATGGTGTGTTTCAAGTATTCTGTAAGGTAGGGTGCTGGTTTAAATCTGATAGAGGAGATTAGGTTTATCCACCAACGACATCATCAATTTACTCAAAACCTGTGTACTAAGCAGATTAGGGCACAATCTTATCTCTACCTTGACCTTTGTAGCTTCTCTTAACTCTCCAGGGGCTCTGTGAGCAGGGCCACAATTTAAAGATCTTAGTCCCTGTGTGGGCCCCAATATGAACTGTATAGGGGGCTTGGAGACTAGGGTAAGGGGTAATATTTTTCCACTCACAGGTGATCCAAAGTAGTCCTTCCTTCACCCAAGGCAGATGCCACGTGGCTTAGTGGCACCTAGAAGAGGACTAGGGCCTAGTAGGCGCTATATGGAGCTTAATGAGTAATAGTCCAGTTTGCTAGTAGCAGAGTAGCTAAAATAACTATGAATCTGGGGCCCCAGAATCAGCCATGTAGGGTGTCTGCACTCTTGTCAGGGCCTGTTTAGCCTTATAGTATATGAAAGTTGATATGAAAAGAGTGCTATGTGTAATGTGAGGCCGTTATCTTACCCCTCCAATCCACGTGGACAGTAGTTTTCACTATAGAGATGGTCGTGAGGCTCCCCAGATGACAAGGACTGGTTTGAGGTAGTCCCCAATAGTGGGTATTATATGGACAATGAGATTGGTTACGTTCTGTGGGGAATATCAGACTTCTCAGTACCGATGCCTCGGTCGCTATGAAGAAAGGTGTGGGCCTAAGATGGTGGCCGTTCGCGCCACTTCTGGTGCACTGCAGAATTCAGGAGAATTATTTTTCCCCCTTGGGAGATTCCTCCTCGACCCAGAATTCATTGCTCTCTCTTCTTTGTGGCCACAAGTCTTAGCTTCTCCTCCAACACCCCACACGCCCGCCTGGGTTCCTATCGGCTGCACTGTCTAACAGCCTCAAAAGCATGGGTAGTGCGATGCCTCTCGACACTCTTGATCAGCCCTTGAACCGCCCACACCACCACTGGATACTTGGTTGGACGCTCCGGAGCGGAGCCCCAACCCTCCGGAGCAAGAGTCCTGATGGGAGGCGGGCGTGGAGCAGCGATGGTAGTCACCAGTCCCCCAGTGTCACGTGGAATGTCCTCGGCTCAGTGTCGGCCAGAATTCGTAAGTCCTGGTCCACGGTCTAGCACCCAGTCTGGTACACGAGTCTCAGGGTATTTTTGCAGCCTCTGGAGCAGAGCCCCGGCCCTCCAGGAAGCAGGATTCCCTCTAGTCACTGTCGCACTTAATGAAGCTGCTTAAGATAGGTGGTATAAACTCTGTGCAATAAGGTCTGTAAACACCTTCAATAGTTTCTCTGATGCTTCACCCTGCTGACAGCAGCTCTTATAAGCTAAACTTAAATGTTGCTAGCCTTAAAACAGTTAAATTAGTATTTCCAAAGCGGAGCTACTTAAAACACCTCTACTCTGTATGGCAGTTAGCTCCGCCCCTGATTGTGCATATTTTGATATTGGAAGTAAATTGATTTTTTTCATTGCATGCTCTATCTGAAATCACGAAGTTTATTTTTGACTTTAGATAATAGTTCTATCTCACCCTTCCATATAGATGATATGTTCTTTATATGGAAGGGTGAGATAGAACTATTATCTTTGTTCATTGAAAATCTAGCCACAAATAATATGGGTTTGAAATTTATACATGAATTTAGCAGTAAAAGTTTAAATTTCCTAGATATCAATATACAAATTATAGATCAGCAAATAATAACAAAAAATTACTTTAAACCCGTGGATGCTAATAACTATATCCATGCACAAAGCTGCCACTATGTGAAATGGAAAAAGAATATTCCAAAAGGACAATTCACCAGAATTAAAAAGAATTGCACTAGATCAGAAGACTATGATATACAGGCAAAAATTCTAGAAGAGAGATTTGTGAAAAGGGGATATGACAAAAAACGAAATTGAAACTGTAAAATTAGAAGAAAGAGCTATTAATCAAAAGAATCGCCTATATAAAAATAAGAATAATGACACACAGGAGAAAGCCAAACAACCACCTGAAAGAGATAAAAATATGTTTATTCCCTTTATAACTACATACAATACACAACATAAGAAATTAAGGAATATATTAACCAGGCATTGGCACATTCTAAGAATGGATTCAGTATTAGGTAATGCACTAAGTGAAAAACCACAAATTGTGTATAAAAAAAGCGAAGCATATGAAACAAATTTTAGCACCTAATGAGTTAAAAATGCCTTTAAAAGGGAACAAAGCACAGGCGGATTTAAAAGGAAATTAAATCTCAGGTTTTTTCCCTGCCACAAATGTACAGCTTGCAAACACAGCACAAAAACTAAGGGGAAATCTACAGTCACTGCAAGAGAGTTCCATATCAATCAGACTATCATGTGTAAAGATAAAGGTGTAGTTTATTTAATACAATGCCCATGTGCCAAACAATATTTTGGCCAAACGAGCAGACCCCTGAAAGATCGCATTTGTGAACATCTATGCAATATAAGGAATGGCTTTGAAGGCCATTTATTATCCAAACACTTTAAGAGGCACACCAACAAAGCACAAAAGGTTTCTAATACTGGGGTATAAAATGTATTGCTAGAGACTGGAGAGGGGGAAACCACAAGCGCAAATTACTATATAGTGAAGCACAACTGACACATTATTTAAAAACCCTAGAACCACAAGGTCTGAATGCAGAGTTAGATCTAAATCCATTTACCCACAATTAAAAAAATATATCCTCAAGCTAACTCCCATATACATATGTAATCACTCACCTTATAATGTATGATTTGTACATTCTAACATTTTTAAGGTCAGGGTAGCTTATATTAAGGGGGAACTATTAGCATTATGATAATCTGATTTCACTAAAACCTTTTGTATGTACTTTACATCTTTAAAATATGCATATAGTCATAATGGCAAGTTCAATGAGATTTAAAGAAAATATAAGAAAAATATTATCCATTTCATGTGTGCTTACATATATATATATATATATATATATATATATATATATTTATATTTATATTAATTGTTTAAAGTTCTATAAGTTTTATAAAATTATATTAAAATTTTTTTTAAATGTTTAGAAATGTTAATTTGGGGTCTCCAGTGTTTTTGAAAAATATTGAAACTTCCTCACAAAGTTGGCTAAAGAAACAAATGCCTTTATGAATGAAGTAATAGTACGTTGGTAAAAAATTGAAGACAAAGAAAAGTCATTTAGTAAGCTAAAGTTGCAATTTCACACACAAAATAAATAAGGACACTAACTGAGCTATGATTCACATTTCAGGTTATCCAAATTAAGTCCAGCAGATAAACAGTTACTATTTTGGCTTTAAATAGCCAGGGAAAACATCAGAGCAGCATCTTGAGAAAGGCCTGCACAAGGCTGAAACTAGTTGAAATTGATTAGCTGCTGCTGGACTGTTTTCCTTTTGGAGCACAAACACTGGCCTAGATTTGGAGTTTTGCGGCCAAGGGGGTGCGTTAGCTACGCGGGCTTTTTTCTGGCCGCACCTTTGAAATAACTCTGGTATTGAGAGTCCACAGAATGGCTGCGTTAGGCTCCAAAAAAGGAGCGTAGAGCATATTTAACGCAACTTCAACTCCCGATACCAGAGTTGCTTACGGACGCGGCCAGCCTCAAAAACGTGCTCGTGCACGATTCCCCCATAGAAAACAATGGGGCTGTTTACGCTGAAAAAAAACCTAACACCTGCAAAAAAGCCGCTTTCAGCTCCTAACGCAGCCCCATTGTTGTCTATGGGGAAACACTTCCTACATCTGCACCTAACACCCTAACATGTACCCTGAGTCTAAACACCCCTAACCTTACACTTATTAACCCCTAATCTGCCGCCCCCGCTATCGCTGACCCCTGCATATTATTATTAACCCCTAATCTGCCGCTCCGTAAACCGCCGCTACTTACATTATCCCTATGTACCCCTAATCTGCTGCCCTAACATCGCCGACCACTATATTATATTTATTGACCCCTAATCTGCCCCCCACAATGTCGCCTCCACCTGCCTACACTTATTAACCCCTAATCTGCCGAGCGGACCGCACCGCTATTATAATAAAGTTATTAACCCCTAATCCGCCTCACTAACCCTATAATAAATAGTATTAACCCCTAATCTGCCCTCCCTAACATCGCCGACACCTGACTTCAAACATTAACCCCTAATCTGCCGACTGGAGCTCACCGCTATTCTAATAAATGTATTAACCCCTAAAGCTAAGTCTAACCCTAACACTAACACCCCTCTAAATTAAATATAATTTAAATCTAACGAAATTAATTAACTCTTATTAACTAAATTATTCCTATTTAAAGCTAAATACTTACCTGTAAAATAAATCCTAATATAGCTACAATATAAATTATAATTATATTATAGCTATTTTAGGATTTATATTTATTTTACAGGTAACTTTGTATTTATTTTAACCAGGTACAATAGCTATTAAATAGTTAAGAACTATTTAATAGCTAAAATAGTTAAAATAATTACAAATTTACCTGTAAAATAAATCCTAACCTAAGTTACAATTAAACCTAACACTACACTATCAATAAATAAATTAAATAAAATACCTACAATTACCTACAATTAAACCTAACACTACACTATCAATAAATGAATTAAATACAATATCTACAAATAAATACAATTAAATAAACTAACTAAAGTACAAAAAATAAAAAAGAACTAAGTTACAAAAAATAAAAAAATATTTACAACATTAGAAAAATATTACAACAATTTTAAACTAATTACACCTACTCTAAGCCCCCTCATAAAATTACAAAGCCCCCCAAAATAAAAAAATGCCCTACCCTATTCTAAATTACAAAAGTTCAAAGCTCTTTTACCTTACCAGCCCTGAACAGGGCCCTTTGCGGGGCATGCCCCAAGAAATTCAGCTCTTTTGCCTGTAAAAAAAACACCTACAATACCCCCCCCCCAACATTACAACCCACCACCCACATACCCCTAATCTAACCCAAACCCCCCTTAAATAAACCTAAAACTAAGCCCCTGAAGATCTTCCTACCTTGTCTTCACCTCACCGGGTATCACACCGATCCGTCCTGGCTCCGATATCTTCATCCAACCCAAGCGGGGGCTAGACATCCATCATCCGACTGCTGAAGAAGTCCAGAAGATGGTCCAAAGTCTTCATCCTATCCGGGAAGAAAAGTAGATCCGGACCGGCAACCATCTTCTTCCAAGCGGCATCTTCTATCTTCATCCGATGAGGACCGGCTCCATCGTGAAGACCTCCAGCACGGACCCATCTTCTTCCGGCGACGTCCAACTGAAGAATGACGGTTCCTTTAAGGGACGTCATCCAAGATGGCGTCCCTCGAATTCCGATTGGCAGCCAATCGGAATTAAGGTAGGAAAATTCTGATTGGCTGATCGGAACAGCCAATAGAATGCGAGCTCAATCTGATTGGCTGATCGGATCAGCCAATCGGATTGAACTTGATTCTGATTGGCTGATTCCATCAGCCAATCAGAATTTTCCTACCTTAATTCCGATTGGCTGATAGAATCCTATCAGCCAATCGGAATTCGAGGGACGCCATCTTGGATGACGTCCCTTAAAGGAACCGTCATTCTTCAGTTGGACGTCGCCGGAAGAAGATGGGTCCGCGCTGGAGGTCTTCACGATGGAGCCGGTCCTCATCGGATGAAGATAGAAGATGCCGCTTGGAAGAAGATGGTTGCCGGTCCGGATCTACTCTTCTTCCCGGATAGGATGAAGACTTTGGACCCTCTTCTGGACTTCTTCAGCCGTCGGATGATGGATGTCTAGCCCCTGCTTGGGTTGGATGAAGATATCGGAGCCAGGACGGATCGGTGTGATACCCGGTGAGGTGAAGACAAGGTAGGAAGATCTTCAGGGGCTTAGTGTTAGGTTTATTTAAGGGGGGTTTGGGTTAGATTAGGGGTATGTGGGTGGTGGGTTGTAATGTTGGGGGGGGGGTATTGTATGTGTTTTTTTACAGGCAAAAGAGCTGAATTTCTTGGGGCATGCCCCGCAAAGGGCCCTGTTCAGGGCTGGTAAGGTAAAAGGCATTTTTTTTATTTTGGGGGCTTTGTTATTTTATTAGGGGGCTTAGAGTAGGTGTAATTTGTTTAAAATTGTTGTAATATTTTTCTAATGTTTGTAAATATTTTTTTATTTTTTGTACTTTAGTTAGTTTATTTAATTGTAGTTATGTGTAGATATTGTATTTAATTCATTTATTGATAGTGTAGTGTTAGGTTTAATTGTAGGTAATTGTAGGTATTTAATTTAATTTATTTATTGATAGTGTAGTGTTAGGTTTAATTGTAACTTAGGTTAGGATTTATTTTACAGGTAAATTTGTAATTATTTTAACTATTTTAGCTATTAAATAGTTCTTAACTATTTAATAGCTATTGTACCTGGTTAAAATAAATACAAAGTTACCTGTAAAATAAATATAAATCCTAAAATAGCTATAATATAATTATAATTTATATTGTAGCTATATTAGGATTTATTTTACAGGTAAGTATTTAGCTTTAAATAGGAATAATTTATTTAATAAGAGTTAATTTATTTTGTTAGCTTTAAATTATATTTAACTTAGGGGGTGTTAGGGTTAGGGTTAGACTTAGCTTTAGGGGTTAATCCATTTATTACAGTAGCGGCGAGATTCGGTCGGCAGATTAGGGGTTAATAATTGAAGTTAGGTGTCGGCGATGTTAGGGAGGGCAGATTAGGGGTTAATACTATTTATTATAGGGTTATTGAGGCGGGAGTGAGGCGGATTAGGGGTTAATAACTTTATTATAGTAGCGGTGCGGTCCGCTCGGCAGATTAGGGGTTAATAAGTGTAGGCAGGTGGAGGCGATGTTGAGGGGGGCAGATTAGGGGTTAATAAATATAATATAGGGGTCGGCGGTGTTAGGGGCAGCAGATTAGGGGTACATAAGGATAACGTAGGTGGCGGCTCTTTGCGGTCGGCAGATTAGGGGTTAATAAGTGTAGGCAGGTGGAGGCGACATTGAGGGGGGCAGGTTAGGGGTTAATAAATATAATATAGAGGTCCGCGGTGTTAGGGGCAGCAGATTAGGGGTACATAAGGATAACGTAGGTGGCGGTCGGCAGATTAGGGGTTAAAAAAATTTAATCGAGTGGCGACGATGTAGGGGGACCTCGGTTTAGGGGTACATAGGTAGTTTATGGGTGTTAGTGTACTTTAGAGCACAGTAGTTAAGAGCTTTATGAACCGGCGTTAGCCCAGAAAGCTCTTAACTACTGACGTTTTTCTGCGGCTGGAGTTTTGTCGTTAGAATTCTAACGCTCACTTCAGACACGACTCTAAATACCGGAGTTAGAAAGATCCCATTGAAAAGATAGGATACGCAATTGACGTAAGGGGATCTGCGGTATGGAAAAGTCGCGGCTGGAAAGTGAGCGTTAGACCCTTTAATCACTGACTCCAAATACCTGAGGGCGGTAAAAACCAGCGTTAGTAGCCACTAACGCTGGTTTTGACGGCTACCGCCAAACTCCAAATCTAGGCCACTGTTTGTTACAAGGATCTACAAGGAGCAAAAACAACATTCTGATTGAACTCCTTTAATGCACTAGTTTAACAGTGCTAGAGACTCCAAGACTTCAAAAAAGAGAAAAAATACTGCTTAAAGAAAACTATTGTGTCTTTCTGGAATGACCCCTAAGCTGTGATTACAGACCGGATCACCCCTTTATTAGTTTTTTTTAGTTTTACATGTTTTAAGAGTATTCACTTTATATTGTTATCCTATATGAATTGTGATTTTGGGATTGTATTTTTAGAAGATATAATTAACTTGTGTTTTAAATACTGCCTTTTTTAGCAAATAGGTTTTAAACAGGTTTTAAAAGAACCAATTAAATACTGTCGTATACGTTGAATTTAGCAAGTAGTGATTGTGTCAATTATTCCATATTTACCTTTAGCTGATGTATTAGCGCTCACTCTGTAAGTTTTCTTTAGTTTGAGTTTTACTTTCCTCTTGGCTATGTATCTTTTGCTTCTGTGCAGGTCTGTAAAAAATTCTTCTATAAATACTTTGAAATGCATTTCATAAATAACTTGTTTCCTATGATTGTTCATAAATTCAAATGTTTTATTTCTAATTCATTGGGCAGCTAATCTAATTGATTGGAATGGCTTAGAGGAGTTAGCAAATTAATGTATGTACAATGTTTTTGCACAGGTATTCTGATGGACAAGTTAGTAGGAACATGGAAGTCACAATTAACACTAGCAAAGATGAGAAACACATTTAAAGGGATATGAAACACAAACATTTTCTTTTGTGATTTAGACAAAGCATACCATTTAAAAAAACTTTCCAATTTACTTCTATTATCAAATTTGCTTTGTTCCAATGGTATTCTTTGATGAAGAGATAGCTAGGTAGGGGTTCTGGAGCACTGCATGGAGCTGTTGTAAATGGATAACATTCTGGTAAAACTGCTGCCATATAGTGCTCCAGACATGGGCAGGCTCCTGAGCTTACGTCAATAAGTACAAATTACAGCTGCACTCAAGGTGCTTGAAAAAGTAAACAATGTCTTTATTCCATGAAGTTTTAAAAAATACACAATGAAAGGCACTTAATGATACCCAAATACACAATAAACAGCACTTAATGATAGGATATATAGCTTGCTTATCACAACCTATTTAAGGGCACTGACACCAATCAGTACATCACATACCATGTCAAAGCTTGTGTAAGATTTTAATATGTATAAAATGGCATCACTGTGGTTATAAAGAGGTTAGTATGTCCTTCTGACTATTTTAACATCAGGCATGATGTAATGCTGAGGTGGTCATTTAGGCATACTAAGGACTAAGATCATATATGGATAGAAGGGAATTATGAGAGTTGCAAAGGCTTACAATAGTTCAACGGGGTTTACCTGAAACGCATCAGTGACGTCATTAGGGCCCAGGTTATAGCCTCTGATTTTAGTATGGCAGGTTTACTTGCTAGTGGTCTATCTGTTGTCTTAAATTTTTGAAATAAAGATTACCCTTTTACATTGTTATATTGGAGTCGGTCTGGGTGATTTTCATTTACCACTTCTAATAGTTCCGACTACCTTATTTGGAACATGGCCAAAAGTATATTGTCAGCAAATTTAAAAGGTATAAGAATCAGGATGATAATTTAGTAGTCAGAGTGCCTCTATGGAAGGGAAAACATCAGGTTACACTCCATGACCTAAGGCCTCCCATAGTTGAAGCAAATGGGGTAATATAATTGTATTTACTATTTCTCTGTTAAATTGTTTTTCTGTGTTTTAACCTTGTAAACAATAACAAGTAATCTTGTTATTTATCTTTCTTTAATAAATGTGTGATTGATTATTATGAAGGAAGTATTGTTGTCTGTGCTTGGAGAATCAGATAGATATACAGGAGATTGTATATAGATTGATTTGCACAAGGCTGATCATATATATATATATATATATATATATATATATATATATATATATATATATATATATATTAATTTTTCGCTGTGAATGGTTTTTAACATAGGAACCTTCTTTGTTTAAGTGTAATTTCTTACATATTTTTGCGAGCCAGGTAGGAGACTGTTAGAATTCGTGTTCACAACAGATAGCTTTATTTATAGATTTTGTTAAAGAGTCTTCTCATTTACATAATAACTCCTAAATTTGCTATGTGTCGTGCTTTTAATTTTGTGTAATAATTAATGATTTTTTATTTTTAAGTTTGACTTGGTGACTCTTTTGAACCTCCAGGGCCTCTGTACAAACTCCTGCGCATGCGCAGTTGCGCAATGGGGACGCTACATGCTCTGGCAGGATCGCAACCAGGTAATCACATAAATTGTTCAGTATTCACTTGTTTTGTAAGGTCTAAGGACGGGGGCAACCCCGAAAACGTTCATCTTAGTAAAATTAAATTGCTGATATACGGAGAGTGCCTTTCTCATTTTATTTGGTATATATATATATATATATATATATATATATATATATATATATATTTATTAATTTTTCGCTGTGAATGGTTTTTAACATAGGAACCTTCTTTGTTTAAGTGTAATTTCTTACATATTTTGGCGAGCCAGGTAGGAGACTGTTAGAATTCGTGTTCACAACAGATAGCTTTATTTATAGATTTTTTTTAAAGAGAGATAGAATACTTATGTTAAGGAATTAGCTACCATTCTTTAGATGAGTAGTTGTTTATAACATTCACAAGGTTAAAAGGTTATGGAGCTGTTTTTAGGAAAGATCGCTTCAGTTAAATAAAACCTGAAATTTTAAATTGCATAGAGGGTGTTTGTAATCCATAGTTTAGTGTACAAGATTATGTTAAAAATCTATTGAAAATAAGATATTTTTTAAATCTGAAGGAAAAATAAATAAATAAACAAGCATTAATGTTTAGTGCATATAACATAGAAATATATTTATCAGGTAATTGGAGAATTACAGTACATAGGCAATTAGCTGTTGAATTTCTTCTTCAGAGGGTTAGTGTTAGTTTTTTAAGGGTGTATTGGGTGGGTTTTATTTTTAGGTTAGGGCTTTGGGCCGCAAAAGAGCTAACTGCCCTTTTAAGGGCAATGCCCATCCAAATGCCCTTTTCAGGGCAATGGGGGGCTTAGGTTTTTTTAGTTAGTATTTTATTTGGGGGGTTTGGTTGTGTGGGTGGTGGGTTTTACTGTTGGGGGGTTGTTTGTATTTTTTTTTTACAGGTAAAAGAGCTGATTTCTTTGGGGGAATGCCCACCAAAAGGCCCTTTTAAGGGCTATTGATAGTTTAGTTTAGGCTAGGTTTTTTTTATTTTGGGGGGGTTATTTTGATAGGGCTCTTAGATTAGGTGTAATTAGTTTAAGGATCTGTAATTTGTTTTTTATTTTCTGTAATTTAGTGTTTTGTTTTTTTGTGATTTAGCTCATTTAATTTATTTAATTGTATTTAATTTACTTCATGTATTTATTTGTAGTGTAGTGTTAGGTGTTAGTGTAACATAGGTTAGGTTTTATTTTACAGGTAAATTTGTCTTTATTTTAGCTAGGTAGTTATTAAATAGTTAATAAATATTTAATAACTATTCTACCTAGTTAAAATAAATACAAACTTGCCTGTAAAATAAAAATAAACCCTAAGCTAGCTACAATGTAATTATTAGTTATATTGTATCTACCTTAGGGTTTATTTTATAGGTAAGTATTTAGTTTTAAATAGGAATTATTTAGGTAATAATATTAATTTTTATTTAGATTTATTGTAATTATATTTAAGTTAGGGGGTGTTAGGGTTAGACTTAGGTTTAGGGGTTAATACATTTAGTATAGTGGCGGCAACATTGGGGACGGCAAATTAGGGGTTAATAAATGTAGGTAGGTGGCGGAGATGCTAGGGACGGCAGATTAGGGGTTAATAATATTTTACTAATGTTTGCGAGGTGGGAGTGTGGCGGTTTAGGGGTTAATATGTTTATTATAGTGGCGGCAATGTCCGGAGCGGTAGATTAAGGGTTAAAAAATATAATGTAGGTGGTGACGATGTTGGGGGCAGCAGATTAGGGGTTAATAAGTATAATGTAGGTGTCGGCGATGTCTGGGGCGGCAGATTAGGGGTTAATAAGTATAATATAGGTGTTGGCGATGTCGGGCAGTAGATTAGGGGTTAATAAGTATAAGATTTGGGGTGTTTAGACTCGGGGTTCATGTTAGGGTGTTAGGTGTAAACATAAATTTTATTTCCCCATATGAATCAATGGGGCTGCGTTACTAAGTTATACACTGCTTTTTTGCAGGTGTTAGACTTTTTCTCAGCCGGCTCTACCCGTTGATTCCTATGGGGAAATCGTGCACGAGTACGTACCACCAGCTCACCGCTCACTTAAGCAGCACTGGTATTGGAGTGAAGTGTGGAGCAAAATTTTGCTTTACGCTCACTTTTTGTCTGTTAACACCGGGTTTATAAAAACCCGTAATACCAGCGCTGTATGTAAGAGAGCGGTGAGAATAAACTGCAAATTAGCACCGCACCCCTGTTACCGCAAAACTCGTAATCTCGTCGTATGATTTTAATTGATAATGGTATTTTGAATTAGAAGAATATTTAGTGAATTTGTCTGATGAAATGTCAATTTTGGGTTCTAAATTTCTCACAAAATATGTTTTACTTGATTATGCTAATGTAAAATATAGTTTAATACAAATGATAAACATTGTGTTATTTCTGTTTCACATTATGTTTATAGTCTAAAGAAACCTGACAAGTTAAGTTTACTTGTACATAAAATGGTAAGGTTACAAAAATTTAGCAGCAGTTTGCACATGCATTTGCTAAACATAAACATGACTAGGGAAAATTGCAAGAGGAAGAGTTTATCACAGGAAATATACATTTAGTTTAAAAGCAATATCCATATTATTATTATTATTATTATTATTATTATTATTATATTACTAAGGAAAGTAAGCCATATGTACAGCAAACAATATATTATTTACTTTAACAAGGTGTATTAAAAAATATAAATCTGTTACTAATTTTACTATATAGCCTGAACAGAAACCTAATGGAAGTTGGTGTTTAACTATTGATTAAGGGAAATTAAATCCAGTGACACCTGTCTATGCACCAATTGTCAAAGAGTTTCCTACTGTTTTTTCCTTCATCCCTCTCAATGCAAAGTTTTATTCAAGCCTTGATATAGCAAACAGATATTGGTCTGTACCTCTCCACCCAAAGTCACAGTACAAGTTTGTCTTCAAGTGGAAAGAAGATCAAGTTATGTTTATCTGTCTTCCTATGGTCCTGAACAATTCAGCAACAATTTTCCATGAAAGGATGGCTGCAATTCTATCAAGATTTTCAAGACTATTAGCACTTCTGCAATATGTTGATGATTTGTTACTTGCTACAGAAATAGAAGAACATTTTCAATTGTTTACAGAAGTATTGAACTTATTGGCAAATGCTGGAATAAAAGAGAATCCTAAAGAAATGCCAGTTTTTACAGACAACAGTGAACTTTCTGGGAGTGACAATATCACCTGAAAGACTCCAGATCAACAAAAAGTGGATGTCATAAAAAGACTGAGTATACCTGTGTCAAAGACTGCTTTAAGATCATTTTGGGATTGCTCCAATACCAAAGACACTTTATTCCACAGTTTACAAACTTGGCTACATAATTTAATGACTTAATAAGGAAAGAAGTTCCAGAGGATAATATAAAAGCACAAAGGACAGAGTGTCATATAAAAGCTTTTGAGAACTTAAAAAAAGGCTGTAATCAATACTACAGTATTACTTCCACCAGACCCAAGAAAAATATTTCACTTGAAAGTTGATGATACAGACAAACTTTATCTGCAGTGCTGTGTCAAGAGAAGTTTGGAAAACTGATACCAGTGACCTATGCATTACGACCTTTGGAAATATCTGAAAAGTATTCCATGTGTGAGAAGCATTTGTTGTCAGTATTCTGGACATTAGAACATTTTACATAACATGATTTCAATAAGTGTTATTGCACAGTTCACATTCTCCTTTGAACTTACATGTGAAACTAGGAAATAGTATCATTTCATCTGCAAAATTATCAAAGTGGGTGCTGATGCTAATGAAAAGAAATATAGACATTATATTAAAGGAAACAACTTTGTTGCCAGCATGTTTGCTATATTAAGGTGAACAACATGAATATTCACTTCCTTTTTGTGTTCTTCTTTTCCTCTCAATCTAAGTTTAAATGTTTTGGTGCAAAGTGTAGATGTTTACTGTGATGGATCTGCTTATCATGAGGATGGTAAAGCGTATACAGGTTTCTCAGTAATTTTACCTGATAAAATAGATATGCATTCATGTGAGATACATTATTCTCAATATGCTGAATTGGCTGCTGTTTGTTGTACATTGGAACACTGTGCAGATATGACTATTAACATTTATAGTGATAGTGCATATGTGGTTATCCTATTTACAATGATTCCTTTGTATGTGTATAATGATTTTAAGTCATGTGATGGAAAACCATTGGTACATACAAATCTGTTGAAGTATATTTGGGATTTGCTAAATAAATGTAAATTGCTGTGTGCAATAATTAAAGTAAAACTTACACTAAAGGTGATAAACATAATGAACAAAATGGCTTAGCTGATGCTTGTGCTAAAAAGGCTGCATAAGAAGTAAAATTATGGGAGTTCAATGAGGTACCTGAGATTTCTGCAATTACATAAAAATAAAAATAAAGCAGGTTTGGTGTCATGCAAAATTCTTATATTCCTTATGTAATCTTAAAATAATGGTATTTCGCAGGGAAACCTTTATCAATGCCAGCATCATGGTCAAATGACAAATTTATAACATCTGAAGAAAATTGAACTTTAATGTGTTTAAATAGTAAGTAAGTAAGATGTTGTTTGTATTTCCAGTTGTTTGTATTCCTCAAGAATGTGTAGATTATCTTTTTTCAAAAATGTAATTTGCTTCCTATAGGCAGACATTATTCTGCAGGTAGAACATTTGACAAAAATACAGAAAAATTTATAATGATGGCCATCAATGAAAGATAATGTTTTTTGTTTCTTTTTCAATATGTTCTAGATATTTGCTTTATCTGCAGGTTAATCCTCCAGCCAATATGAATCGATAATTGTTAAGGTTTTCACCTTTCCCTCTGACGGACCTTGGTTACAAATATAAATAGATTTTATTATTTTATTTTGTTTGTTTTACCTAGAATACCAGAAGGATACGTGTATTGTTTAGTGGTAATAGATGTATTCACAAATTGGATTGAGGTTTTTTCCAAAAACAAATCAAATAGTTTTTATAGCTGCAAAGGTTATTTTATTTGAGCTTTTCTCTAGATGGGAATGCCATTTGTAGTAGAAAGTAATAATGAGCCTGCATTTAGTAGGAAAATATTTCAAGAAAATGAATTAATCATTGGGAATTAAGTATAAAAACATAAATTATGCTTACTTGATAATTTTATTTCGATTTATTAAGCATAAATTACATATTGCTTATAGGCTGCAATCATCAGGAGCAGTAGAAAGGGGTAATAAATACTATAAACCATAATAAAATAAAAATGTGTAGTGTTAAACTTTCAACATGGGCAAAACGTTACCTTTATGTTCAATGACCATAAAATCTATCCCACATTCTACTACAGGTGTCATGCCATATCAAGTAATGCCTGGTAGACTAATGAGAACACCTGGAAGGACTTTACTTCCAATTGATATACCAAATTTACAAGGGGCAATAATAGAAATTTGGATAAAACAAGTGTTACAGCATATTGACAATGTAAATATGTTGGTAGCTCAAAATATTGTAAGGCGTAAAGATTAAATAAAAACATATTTTGACAAAATGTTAGACCTTTTGAATATAATGTAATAGTTTTAGTAATGATAATGAGATTTTATGTCTAAAAAAGTCGCTCATTTGTTCCTAAAATGGCTTGTTCTTTTTGTATTATGGATTAAGATAATCTTGTTGTTTTATTTCTTTGAAATAACGAATACGAAAACAAAAAAATTGTTTTCAATGGTATTATATTAAACAATTTTAAAAATATGTGAATTAACAGATACTGCATTTGATTTTTCTTAGAAAGATTCTAAAGAAATACCAGAAAGACAACAACTAGACATGTGCATGGCGAAAAAATTCGGTTCGGTTCGGATCGATTCTGATTTTTTCGAATTTCGGTTCAGAGCGATTCGAATTCGGAAAAATTTGAATCAATTCGGTTCGGATTTATTTTGGATTCATTCGGATTCAAATAAATTCGGTTCAGATTTGTTTTGGATTCATTCGGATTCAAATAAATTCGTCTCGATTCGGTTTGATTCGGTTCGGTTCGGAAATTCGGAATTTCGGTAAGTGTTAGGTGGGATTAGACTAGTATTATGTACTGTACATTAGGTGTAACCCATAGCAGAGTGATATAACCTAATACTGTACAATACTAGTGTAATCCATGGCCATCCGAATCTACTGAATAAATCCGAATAAATCCAAAGTAATTCGGATTTATTCAGTAGATTCGGCACTATTTTAATTCGGAGATTCGGTTCGATCTGAATCTCCGAATTTGCAGAATTTGCCGAATTTACGAATCGAACCGAACCGAATCGCACATGTCTAACAACAACCTATCTTCAAGTTGGGAAAATCCATGTCCTATTGTTGTTATGACTGATTATGGAGGATTTTGCTGGACAAAATTATTTTGCATTTTCAGAGGACCGCATGGGTACTTTGGGTTTGACTAAGACAACTTCAAGATGGAAATCGTGATTGTGGTATCAAAGTCAATGTATGTAACTGAACTATTTTTTGGAAGATGATGAGGATAATCAACAACATCGAAATAAACATTATGATCCTGCACATATTAACATGGCATTAGACAAAGGCCAGTCTAATGTTACAAAGTTATACAAAATGGGTTAAATGTGGCAAAGAAACATCTATTAAGTTTGTTTTTGCAAAATATGAAAGTCAAGGACAATGACAGTATTTTGGGAACAAAAGAACTTTACAACATCTGATGCGATTTACTTTTAAAATGTTAATTATTTGTCAATGTGTAATTGTTTTGTTTATGTTAATTTTTGTATTAAGAGAATAGTTTATAAAGTAATGTGCTAAACCTTGCTGTTACACTATAAAGCCTAGCAAAGGGGTGGACTGTAAGATTTTAATATGCATAAAATGGTATCACTGTGGTTATAGAGAGGTTAGTGTGTCCTTCTGACTATTTTAAGGGCTAAGGTGTTATATGGATAGAATTATATGGATAGAAGGGAATGATGAGAGTTACAATAGTTCAAACTACCTTATTTGGAACATGGCCAAAAGTATATTGTCAGCAAATTTAAAGGGTATAAGAATCAGGATGAGAATAGAGCAGTCAGAGTGTCTCTCTGGAAGGGAAAACATTATTGTTGTCTGTGCTTGGAGGATCAGATAGATATACAGGAGATTGTATATAGATTCGTTTGCACAAGGCTGATTATTGATATATATATACAGTATCGGCTAGATTTAGAGTTCTGCGGTCAAAGGGGTGCGTTAGCTACGTGTGTTTTTTTTCCCCCGCACCTTTTAAATACCGCTGGTATTTAGAGTTCACAGAAGGGCAGCGTTAGGCTCCAAAAAGGGAGCGTAGAGCTTAATTTACAGCCACTGCAACTCTCAATACCAGCGGTGCTTACGGACGCAGCCAGTTTCAAAAACGTGCTCGTGCACGATTTCCCCATAGGAAACAATGGGGCCGTTTGAGCTGAAAAAAAACCTAACACCTGCAAAAAAGCAGCGTTCAGCTAATAACGCAGCCCCATTGTTTCCTATGGGGAAACACTTCCTATGTCTGCACCTAACACCCTAACATGTACCCTGAGTCTAAACACCCCTAAACTTACACTTATTAAACCCTAATTTGCCAACCCCGCTATCGCTGACCCTTGCATTTTATTATTAACCCCTAATCTGCCGCTCCGTACACCGCCGCAACTTACGTTATCCCTATGTACCCCTAATCTGCTGCCCCTTACACCGCCGACCCCTATATTATATCTATTAACCCCTAATCTGCCCCCCCCCCAACGTCGCTGCTACCTTACCTACAATTATTAACCCCTAATCTGCCGACCGGACCTCACCGATACTCGAATAAATGTATTAACCCCTAAAGCTAAGTCTAACCCTAACACCCCCCTAAGTTAAATATAATTTTTATCTAACTAAATAAAATAAATCTTATTAAATAAATTATTCCTATTTAAAGCTAAATACTTACCTGTAAAATAAACCCTAATCTAGCAACAATATAAATAATATTTATATTGTAGCTATTTTAGGATTTATATTTATTTTACAGGCAACTTTGTATTTATTTTAACCAGGTACAATAGCTATTAAATAGTTAATAACTATTGTATGTTTTTTTACAGGGAAAAGAGTAGAATTCTTTGGGGCATGCCCCGCAAAAGGCCCTTTTAAGGGCTGGTAAGGTAAAAGAGCTTTTCAATTTTTATTTTAGAATAGGGTAGGGCATTTTTTATTTTGGGGGGCTTTGTTATTTTATTAGGGGGCTTAGAGTAGGTGTAATTAGCTTAAAATTGTTGTAATATTTTTAGAATGTTTGTAAATTATTTTTTTATTTTTTGTACTTTAGTTAGTTTATTTAATTGTATTTATTTGTAGGTATTTGTATGTAATTAATTTATTGATAGTGTAGTGTTAGGTTTAATTATAACTTAGGTTAGGATTTATTTTACAGGTAATTTTGTAATTATTTTAACTAGGTAGCTATTAAATAGTTATTAACTATTTAATAGCTATTGTACCTGGTTAAAATAAATACAAAGTTGCCTGTAAAATAAATATTAATCCTAAAATAGCTACAATATAATTATTATTTATATTGTAGCTATATTAGGGTTTATTTTACAGGTAAGTATTTAGTTTTAAATAGGAATAATTTATTTAATAAGATTTATTTTATTTCGTTAGATTAAAATTATATTTAATTTAGGGGGGTGTTAGGGTTAGGGTTAGACTTAGCTTTAGGGGTTAATACATTTATTAGAGTAGCGGTGAGGTCCGGTCGGCAGATTAGGGTTTAATAATTGTAGGTAAGGTAGCGGCGACATTGGGGGGGGCAGATTAGGGGTTAATAAATATTATGTAGGGGTCGGCGGTGTTAGGGGCAGCAGATTAGGGGTACATAGGGATAATGTAGGTTGCGGCGGTGTGCGGTCGGCAGATTAGGGGTTAAAAAAATGTATTAGAGTGGTGGTGATGTGGGGGGGCCTCGGTTTACGGGTACATAGGTAGTTTATGGGTGTTAGTGTACTTTAGAGCACAGTAGTTAAGAGCTTTATGAACCGGCGTTAGCCCAGAAAGCTCTTAACTCCTGGCTTTTCTCTGCGGCTGGAGTCTTGTCGTTAGATTTCTAATGCTCACTTCAGCCAAGACTCTAAATACCAGCGTTAGAAAGATCCCATTGAAAAGATAGGCTACACAATTGGCGTAGGGGGATCTGCGGTATGGCAAAGTCGCGGCTGGAAAGTGAGCGTTAGACCCTTTCCTGACTGACTCTAAATACCAGCGGGCGGCCAAAACCAGCGTTAGGACCCCCTAACACTGGTTTTGACGGCTAATGCAGAACTCTAAATCTAGGCATTAATATATATATATATATTAATTTTTCGTAGTGAATGGTTTTTAACATAGGATACTTCTTTGTTTAAAGGGACAGTATACACTCATTTTCATATAACTGCATGTAATAGGCACTACTATAAAGAATAAGATGCACAGATACTGATATAAAAATCCAGAATAAAATGGTTTAAAAACGTACTTAGAAGCTTTCAGTTTAGCTCTGTTGAAAAGGCACTCTGTAACACTTGTGATGTAATTTCGGTAGGTGATATTTTTAAGAGTTCAGTCATTCCAATGGAATACAGAATTAAACATTATGCCAATTCTGGCACAGAGTTTATAGTATATTTATTGGAACATATATTTTGCAATGAACAATATGTAGGACAAACCTCAATACAATTGAGATTGAGAATAGATTAACATATGAGAGATATTAAAAATTGCAATAAAGATTCCAATGTAGCAATGTACTTTAATTGTTTTTATTTAACTAATGAGCCAAAAATTTTGTGCAAAAGTTTTTGATATTGAAGTGCTATATTTAAGTATAAGATTTTGTCAAAAAAGGAATTGCTCTGGATTTACAAATTAAAAACAAAGACTGCGTTAGGTTTAAATCAAGAACGGAACATAAGTTATTTTGTAGAGTAATGAAACATACAAATAATAGTTACCAAGATTAATAGAATTAAGAGGTTTTTTTTAAAATGATTTTTGAAGTTAGTAAAGATCAGTATGTGTTCATATATTCTGTTGTAGCATTTGTTACCCTTATTTAAACAAAATTATCCAATTTTCCCATACCAAGTAGTTAATATCCCCTGAGTGACATTTTTTTAAAGCAGCACCATATGAATGTAGCCTTGTGGTATTGCATTTAAAAGGTGACCCCCCATGCAAGTGGGAAATAAGACACTCCCCCCTCCCCCTTCTTTTGCATATGAAAAGACCCTTTACACAAACAGGAGCAATCTGGAGAAGGTAGCTGACGGTATTCAAATAAAACTTTAGGGCTTGGTTAGGAGTCTGAAAATCAGAGCAATGTTCTTTAAAATTAAGCAAAATTATATATTTTTAAAAAAAAACAAACTTTATGGGCTTTATTAATAGATCATCTACAAAACATTTATGCAAAGAAAAAATGAGTGTATAATGGCCCTTTAAGTGTTATTTCTTACATTCAATCCTTATAATGAGTTAAAAACATTTATTAAAACTAATGACCATTAATACATACATTTTTCCAAAACAGTGGTCTCAACAACCTCAAGAAATGTGACTCACCTTTTTAATGCAATACCACAAGGCTACATTCATATGGTGCTGCTTTTAAAAAATGTCACTCAGGGGATATTAACTACTTGGTATGGGAAAATTGGATAACTTTGTTTAAATAAGGGTAACAAATGATACAACAGAATATATGAACACATACTGATCTTTACTAACTTCAAAAATCATTTTAAAAAAACCTCTTAATTCTATTAATCTTGGTAACTATTATTTGTATGTTTCATTACTCTACAAAATAACTTATGTTGCGTTCTTGATTTAAACCTAACGCAGTCTTTGTTTTTAATTTGTAAATCCAGAGCAATTCCTTTTTTGACAAAATCTTATACTTCAATATAGCACTTCAATATCAAAAACTTTTGCACAAATTTTTGGCTCATTAGTTAAATAAAAACAATTAAAGTACATCGCTACATTGGAATCTTTATTGTAATTTTTAATATCTCTCATATGTTAATCTATTCTCAATCTCAATTGTCTTGAGGTTTGTCCTACATATTGTTCATTGCAAAATATACGTTCCAATAAATATACTATAAACTCTGTGCCAGAATTGGCATAATGTTTAATTCTGTATTCCATTGGAATGACTGAACTCTTAAAAATATCACCTACCGAAATTACATCACAAGTGTTACAGAGTTTCATATTAAACCAAAAAGTTACCTTCTTTCTTAGCCAGTTGGTCGTAGAATCTTTCTTACGGAAAACCAAATTAGGTGATAACTTTATTCCAAGGGGCCCATTTATCAAAGGGCTTGCGGACCTGATCTGACACTGCGGATCAGGTCCGCAAGACCTCGCTAAATGCAGAGAGCAATACGCTCTCCGCATTTAACATTGCACCAGCAGCTCACAAGAGCTGCTGGTGCAACGCCGCCCCCTGCTGACAGGGAGCTGTCAATCAACCCGATCGTATTCGATCGGGTTGATTTCCGTCGATTCCTGTCCGCCTGCTCAGAGCAGGCGGACAGGGTTATGAAGCAGCGGTCTTCAGACCGCTGCTTCATAAGTTGTGTTTCTGGCGAGTCTGAAGACTCGCCAGAAACACGGCCCTTCAAGCTCCGTACAGAGCTTGATAAATGGGCCTGCAAGAGTTGGTTTTTTTTTAATACATATTAAAATTTGTCAATAAATGGAGCTAAGGCATCATCACCCATCAAAATATTTAAATTCCTTTTCAAAATATAACATATTTCATTGAACTGTAAAGAGTATTCTGTTGAACCCCCCACCCCACTCTATTGTTATCAAAAATATTTTGTTCTTATTAGTGTTTTTTTTTGTATTATTTGTAATCGGGGAAGATCTGACCTCCTCAAGTGTTCGTTCTAAATTAATTATAATGTATCCTTTTTTGTGAAACACAATGTTTAAAGTAAAAACTGCCTTTAGATGATTCTATCAGTACTGGCAAGATTTCTTACAGAGTTTTGCAAGCCCAGAGGCTTTTAGATAATCGTACCTTTGTGACAGCAGTATGTGTAGCAATGGTATACAAACAACCTTTAGAGTGCAGTAGCTTCAGTCACTCTTTGGTATACCTCTGCGGTAAACCCAGCTAGTGAACATAACAGTTGTATAATAAGCAGCACTGTTTAATAAAGAATATTTCAAATTAACAGTGCACCTATCTTTAAATAGACGACAGCCAAACAGTGTGCGCAGTAGTAGTAAATGAAAGCAGAGTTGTGGGTATTTTCTGCTGTCACTCAGCACTGTCTGCTGCGACTTACCTCCACAGGTTGCTTGTATAACTTTGCTAAACACACACTGCTGCCACATAGTGCTCAAGTTGCTTGCACACTCCTGAACTTACAGTATGCCCTCAAAGAAGGAGTTTTAACCAAGGAGGCCAGGAAAACTAAATTTAATTTTAGAAATTAATTGGAAAGTTGTTTTTTTTTATTGCACACTCTATCCGAATCATACATGTTTAATCCATGTCCTTTTAAAATCTGAAAGGTGAGCTCTTTGCTTTACCATGCCACACTTTTATATTAAGTATCCTACACGTGATTTATTTAAAGGGACAGTAATGTCAAAATTAAACTCTCATGACTAAGATAGAGCATTCCATTTTAAATAGCTTTCCAAATGATTTCTATTATTTCTATTATCTAATTTGTTTTATTCTATAGATAGCATTTGTTGAAAAACATATCTAGGTAGGCTCAGGAGCAGCAATGCACTGCTGGAAGCTAGCTGCTGATTGGTGTCTGCACATTTATGGCTCTTGCAATTGGCTCACCTGATTAGTCCAGCTAGCTCTGATTGATGTATTGCTGTTCCTTCAACAAAGGACACCAAAAGCATATAGCACATTTGATATTCAAAGTAAATTGGAAAATAGTTTAAAATTGCATCCTCTATTTGAATCAGAAGAGTAAAAAATTGGTTCTCATGTTTCTTAAAATGTACAAAGCAGGTTATAAAACAGTAAAGCAAAATCACACCTTGAGGCATTATACAAAGAGTAATTGTACATCAAATAATATTTTTTTTCAGCAGCGGACCTACTTAAAGGGACAGTCAACACTAAAATGATTATTGTTTAAATAGTTAGATAATGCCTTTACTACCCATTCCCCAGTTGTGCACAACCAAAATGGTTATATTAATATACTTTATAACCTTAAAATATCTAAACTTCTGCCTCTTTCTAAGTCACTACAGACAGCCTATTATCACATGCTTTCTTATTAGCTTTTCACATTATGACTGCTAGTTCATGTGGGCTATATAGATAACATTGTGCTTACGCCTGTGGGTTCTGCACAACACAGCACTAATTGGCTAAAATGCAAGTCAATAGATAATACATAAAAATTCATGTGATCAGGGGGCTGTCAAAAGAGGCTTAGATTCAAGGTAATCACAGAGGTTAAAAGTATATTAAAGGACCAGTCAACACATTAGATTTGCATAATCAACAAATGCAAGATAACAAGACAATGCGATAGCACTTAGTCTGAACTTCAAATGAGTAGTAGATTTTTTTATAACAAATTTCAAAGTTATGTATATTTCCACTCCCCTTGTACCATGTGATAGCAATCAGCCAATCACATATGCATATACGTATAGTCTGTGAATTCTTGCACATGCTCAGTAGGATCTGTTGACTCAAAAATTGTAAATATAAAAGACTGTGCACATGTTTTTTTAATGGAAGTAAATTCGAAAGTTGTTTAAAATTACATACTGTATCTGAATCATGAAAATGAAATTTAACCTGAGTGTCCCTTTAATATAACCATGTTTGCTGTGCAAAACTGGGGAATGGGTAATAAAGGGATTATCTATCTTTTTAAACAATAAAAAAAACTTTGAGTTGACTGTCCCTTTAAAAGAGGACATTGGTGCAATAATATGTTTTGGGGTTCCTCAAAGGTAATTCATTAGTAGCAATAGAAATATTATACATTCTGCTCTATATGATGATTTGTATTATAGATAGCTAGATAGAGGGACCTGCAACTTATGCTAATAAACGGCTCCCCTGCATTATTAAAAAAAATAAAGCAGAAGGGGTAAGACTGCAATATTTTAACATCTTTATCTAGTTATTTTTTTATTTTTTAACTAAACCACAAAACACATTAAGACTTCCTTTTCTAGTGTGGGAAGTTGTACCGATATGTTTCAGAAATGAACTTGTTAAACGCAATTTCCCAACTAATGTATAAGAATTACATTTATTATTGATGCCATCTGTACAGCCTCAGTTTCATGGCTGATTAATGTTTGTTGTATCTTGTTATTTTTAAGGAATATATATATATATATATATATATATATATATATATATATATATATATATATATATATATATATATATATATATATATATATATACAGGGAGTGCAGAATTATTAGGCAAATGAGTATTTTGACCACATCATCCTCTTTATGCATGTTGTCTTACTCCAAGCTGTATAGGCTCGAAAGCCTACTACCAATTAAGCATATTAGGTGATGTGCATCTCTGTAATGAGAAGGGGTGTGGTCTAATGACATCAACACCCTATATCAGGTGTGCATAATTATTAGGCAACTTCCTTTCCTTTGGCAAAATGGGTCAAAAGAAGGACTTGACAGGCTCAGAAAAGTAAAAAATAGTGAGATATCTTGCAGAGGGATGCAGCACTCTTAAAATTGCAAAGCTTCTGAAGCGTGATCATCGAACAATCAAGCGTTTCATTCAAAATAGTCAACAGGGTCGCAAGAAGCGTGTGGAAAAACCAAGGCGCAAAATAACTGCCCATGAACTGAGAAAAGTCAAGCGTGCAGCTGCCAAGATGCCACTTGCCACCAGTTTGGCCATATTTCAGAGCTGCAACATCACTGGAGTGCCCAAAAGCACAAGGTGTGCAATACTCAGAGACATGGCCAAGGTAAGAAAGGCTGAAAGACGACCACCATTGAACAAGACACACAAGCTGAAACGTCAAGACTGGGCCAAGAAATATCTCAAGACTGATTTTTCTAAGGTTTTATGGACTGATGAAATGAGAGTGAGTCTTGATGGGCCAGATGGATGGGCCCGTGGCTGGATTGGTAAAGGGCAGAGAGCTCCAGTCTGACTCAGACGCCAACAAGGTGGAGGTGGAGTACTGGTTTGGGCTGGTATCATCAAAGATGAGCTTGTGGGGCCTTTTCGGGTTGAGGATGGAGTCAAGCTCAACTCCCAGTCCTACTGCCAGTTTCTGGAAGACACCTTCTTCAAGCAGTGGTACAGGAAGAAGTCTGCATCCTTCAAGAAAAACATGATTTTCATGCAGGACAATGCTCCATCACACACGTCCAAGTACTCCACAGCGTGGCTGGCAAGAAAGGGTATAAAAGAAGAAAATCTAATGACATGGCCTCCTTGTTCACCTGATCTGAACCCCATTGAGAACCTGTGGTCCATCATCAAATGTGAGATTTACAAGGAGGGAAAACAGTACACCTCTCTGAACAGTGTCTGGGAGGCTGTGGTTGCTGCTGCACGCAATGTTGATGGTGAACAGATCAAAACACTGACAGAATCCATGGATGGCAGGCTTTTGAGTGTCCTTGCAAAGAAAGGTGGCTATATTGGTCACTGATTTGTTTTTGTTTTGTTTTTGAATGTCAGAAATGTATATTTGTGAATGTTGAGATGTTATATTGGTTTCACTGGTAAAAATAAATAATTGAAATGGGTATATATTTGTTTTTTGTTAAGTTGCCTAATAATTATGCACAGTAATAGTCACCTGCACACACAGATATCCCCCTAAAATAGCTAAAACTAAAAACAAACTAAAAACTACTTCCAAAAATATTCAGCTTTGATATTAATGAGTTTTTGGGTTCATTGAGAACATGGTTGTTGTTCAATAATAAAATTAATCCTCAAAAATACAACTTGCCTAATAATTCTGCACTCCCTGTATATATATAGATATAATATATATATATATATATATATATATATATATATATATATATATATATATATATATATATATATATATATATATATATATATATATATTGCATCCTAAAGAGGGCATTAAATGTATTACAGTTTTTGTTGTTGATGTTGTTTCTTTTAAAGGGACACAAAGATCAAAATTAAACGTTCATGATTGAGATAAATCATGCAATTTGGAAAATAAAGGCACAATTTCCTACTGAACATGTGCTAGTGTTCACTATACTGTATATATGTATATGAGTCTGTGATAGGCTGATGGCTGTCACATGATACAGGGAACATGGAAATAAAAAAGAAAACCTTTCAATTTGAACTTTGAAATTTGTACAAAAATCCCACTGTTCATTTGAATATAAAGTAAATTATATTTTATTTGTATTGTGCATGTGTTTATTATGTAATTCTGCTTTACTTAAGTGTCCTTTAATTTAGAATTGTGTCCCTTTTAAATACAGTATCTGCAGAAAACACCAGTCTCAGTAAGGGTTGGCAGATCATGTGACAGGATTTTATGGCAAGACAGGAGGCTTCATATTTTATGCATAATTCTTTACTGACTTCCAAAAAAAGTAACATAGAAACAAAAACAACCAATCAGCAACAAGCAGATAATATAATCCCACAGTAAAAGGAAATAGCTTCCTCTTTTCTTTGCTGCCTTCTAGTCATCAGGTGATGTTTTCTCCCCTTATGTTATGACATTATGGGGCATATTTATCAAGCACCCGAATGGAGCTTGATGCCCCGTGTTTCTGAAACAGCAGTTATGAAGCAGCGGTCACAAAGACCGCTGCTCCATAACCTGTCCGCCTGCTCTGAGCAGGCGGACAGACATCGCCGGAAATCAACCCGATCAAGTACGATCGGGTTGATTGACACCCCCCTGCTGGCGGCCCATTGGCCGCCAGTCTGCAGGGGAGTCTGCTGGTGCAATGCTGAATATGGCGAGCGTATTGCTCGCCGTATTCAGCGAGGTCTGTCGGACCTGATCCGCACTGTCGGATCAGGTCCGACAGACCTTGAAAAATAGAGGCCAATGTGTATATTTCTTATATTAAAATAGTTTTTTTCTAGTTATGTATTCTAAAAAATATCTTACACTCTCTTTTTCATAAGAAAGTTTTATTTTCCTCAAATAAATTTCTGTATATATATCAAGTAAAAGGTATCTAGTATCTTTGTAGTTTATTTTCCTAAACTTATTATCTAAAACCGTTGTATTTCTTCACGTTGTATTTTTCTTTATTGTGCTAAATATATATTTTGCAACTTTTCTTTGGTGGTTCAGTGCGTGCAACTTTAGCGTTCATAATAATTTAACACTGCCGCCGCACGAGTGTCTTTAGGGGCTTCATTACCCTTCTTCCTTACCTAATGCCGCCTCTATAGTCATTCTGAGGCATTTTTTCCTACCCGACATCATCAGCAGGCATCTTTATAGGCCGTTGTGCTCCTCCTGCTGACGATCGCGGGTGTCCTTTGAGTCACATGTGATATCTTCATTCCTCCGGCATACACGCATCAGGCTGTGAAATTGTAGCAGGAATGCGCGCGCTGCGTTACTTTAGAAAAGTAGTGTGACATATTTTGAGTGTACATATTTTGAAAGTGTGACATAAAATTTCAAGGTAAAACTTATTGTAGAGATTAACACATTTAGTACCAATAAAATACACTAATACTTTCGTACTAGTTTGGTATCAGAACAGTCATTAATTTTCACACAATTTTTTGTGGTATATAGCCATATTAAGCGTGTGTAATCTATTCATATATAATTTATTAAATTATTTTTCTTTATCTTTTTATGCATGGTTTTATCATGCTATCTAATACATTTTTATTTTCTTATTTTTTCCATATATACTGTTAACATATCAGTTTTTTCCTTTTTTTCTGCAATTGCAGGTTCATTATGAAGTCCTCAGATAAGACTTCTTTTACCAAAGAGGAAGTTATGGATCTTATTAATCTTAATGTGCAACAAGCCTTGGCACAGAGGGAACAACCCTCCGCTTCTGCCCCTCCCCCTTAAAACCCTGTTAGACAGAAATCTCCTGTGGGTTCCTCTCTTTCCTCTGATTCAGAGGAAGAGTGCCCTCAAGCCCGTAAAAGACGGTGGCACTCCCAATCTATTCCCCCCTCTAAAAAAGGGAAAGACCCGGCACACAAATTTAAAGCCCTTCTCCCGGGCAAAACCAATAGGGGCATTAGAACCTCACCCCCGGAGGTAAATCTCAAAAAAGCTCAAAAGGAGCTATAGAACTTGTTTCCCAGAACTCCCCTCCAGGTTTCCTGAGCAATCTCTTCCTGGTTTCAAAAAAGTCAGGAGGTTTTCGGCCTGTCATCAATTTGAGGGACCTCAACTTTTTTGTGGTATACCGCCACTTCAAAATGGAGGGCATCCATATGTTGAGAGATCTCCTATGTCTGAACGATTGGATGGTTTGTTTGGACCTGAAGGACGCTTATTTAACTGTACCGGTGTCCCCTATCTGACGGAAGTATCTTCAGTTCATATGGGCAGATCAACTATGGCAGTTCACCTGTCTCCTTTTCGGACTCAGCTTCGCTCCCTGGTGCTTTACGAAGCTCTTCAAACCGGTGCTGGCTTGCCTCCAGGTTCGCAAATTCCGTCTAGTGGTATACCTGGACGATATCCTTCTGATGGCACAAGACAAGGACCTGTTGCTCTCACAGCTTCGAGACATGTCCTCTCTCCTCTTCTCACTGGATTTTGTAATCAACGAAGAGAAGTCAAGCCTTTCTCCGCTACAGCTTGTGGAGTTTCTGGGATCCTGGGCAGTCTGAGTTTGTTTGTGCATGGGACGGAATGTTGATCCCTTTTCTTTCTCTCCTCCCATGATCGTAAATTTTCTTACCAAACTTTTTTCGCAAGGTAAGGCTTACCACATGATCAATCTGTTCTGTTCGGCCATTTTGGCGGGACATCTTCCCCTTGAGAGTGTCCCTGGGGGCAGATATCCTTTAGTCTGCCGTCTTCTTAAGGCCATTCGTCTTAAGAATCCCCCCCAATCTCGCTATCGAGCCTTTGGGATGTCAGTTTGGTTCTCTCTTTTCTTAGAGATTGACCCGATAACTCTTTTCTTTCCCTTAAGCAGTTATCCGCTAAATTGACCATGTTGCTTTGCTTGATTTCTTTTTGTCGGGTCTCTGACATCAGGGCCCTGGATGTTCATTCCATCTCTTTTTCCCCTGAGGGAATTTCCTTTTCCATTTCCCGCAGGACTAAGTCATCCTCAAAATCTTTGTTTTATCCTTATTTTCCAACATATCCCCAAATTTGTGTGGCTTTTTGCCTTAAAGCATACTTGTCCAGGACTGAAGGCCTTCGTAGATCTATGTCGGGCCCTCTCCTGATTTCTTTTGTTCCTCCTCATCGTCCTGTCTCTTCCCCTACCTTGGCGAGATGGGTTCAATGGCTCATGTCGGAAGCGGGAGTTTCCTCATCTTTTGGTGCCCACTCTGTCAGAGGGGCTGCGGCTTCCAGAGCTTTTCTGTCCGGTTGCAAAAAGATTTATTGTTGGCGGCAGATTGGTCTTCTGCCTCTACTTTTTTTCCAGTTCTATTTCAAGCCAGTTTCTCACGCATTTCAGTCTGTCCTTTCTGGGCATTAAAAATGCATAAAATATGAAGCCTCCTGTCTTGCCATAAAATTCGGATTATTATAGCCTTGGTGACTAAATAATCTAGATTTTATTAAAGACAGGAGGCAAATATTTTCCCTCCTCTTCCCATCCCATAAAAAAAAAAAAGTATTTTTATGTGGTGAATTTTATTTGACCATGTTAACCTTTGTTTTCCTCAGGTTTTTCCTTCTTCGTAGCAGTGTTAACGCTCTCTTTGTTTATTTTTCAGTGTAAAAGACCTTCTACCTTCCACTTTGTCACAGACGTCAGACAGATCTACGATGGATTCGTGGTGTCCGTCTCCTGTTTATGTTGAGAACTTTCTTCTGTTCGGCAGCGAAAAGAGGAAGCTATTTCCTGTTGCTGTGGGATTATATTATCTGCTCGTTGTTGATTGGTTGTTTTTGTTTCTATGTTACTTGTTCTTTGCTGCTGTTTTGGAAGTCAGTAAAGATTTATGCATAAAATATTCGCCTCCTGTCTTTAATAAAATCTAGATTATTTAGTCACCAAGGCTATAATAATACGAATTGCGTGTGTATGAATAACAGAACACTGTTACCCATGCTATGAAGGATCTCTGTTCTGAAGTAGAATGTTCTATTTATTTTTTTTAGATTAGCCACCAGGGAGTCATTGATGAATAATCAATATTTTGCTGCCTGTTTTTATAGAATTTGCCACAGCTGCTTTCCATCAGTACCAGCTGATCTTAAACATATCATCCCTGACCTATTTTAGGTTTTATTCTAGACATGTGCATTCAGACTTTTTGGAAGAAAACAAATGCCGAACATTGTGGCTGCCCACAGCTTTTGGCTATTATCGGAACTGGATTTCTTCTTGTAAACGTGCAACTCACTGAGATCTGTGCAAATACAGATCTTAGTGTGCTTCACTTTCACAAGAAAAAAATCTGCCAGTGAAAATAGTTGAATGTTGCTGGCGGCCGCCATGTTTAGCATTTGTTTCCTCCTGAAAAGTCTGAATGCACATGCCTATTTTATTCTATTTTTTCATAGATTCTGGCATTGCATCATGATGTTCAGTTTAATTGTAAAAACACATTATGCAGAGCAAGTTTACTTCTGGTTGCTGCTCCATTGTCTGGATTAGCAACTAGTAGTCAGGGCAGGCAGGTTCAGTGCAGTAGCTTACAGTGAGTACAAAATATATCATTGCAGTTCCGCTGTAATTGCACCTAAAAATCCGCTGACGAAGCGCTCTCCATATTTATCAATCAAAATTGCTTCAAAAAAGGGGCAAATTCCACTGTAACATTTTCCAAGCTTTTCGTTTTTGTCTTGGCACACCTGTGCACCAAAAAAAGGATTACATTTGTTTGTTTTTGTTGTAAATTGTACTGTTCGAGCAATCAATTCGCCCAGTAAATTGTTTATCATTTTTTTGCACCTTTGGAGAATGCAAAATTCTGCTATTAATCTGTGCAAATAAGTTCTCAATAAGTACTGTCAAGAACAGTAGTAGAAATAATTTTCTTTTGAGCTCTTGTCAGGTCAAGATGGAGTATTTCACGTTGTTGAGTAGTATTTCAGGGGCCAGGCGCAATGAAAGGCCTGAAGGTGATCCATATTTGCCTCTACAAAGGTGCCAAAGGGTACTCTAGGGTTTTTCTTCCACGTTGAATGCTGTTTCAGATTCTGATATAAAACAATGTTTCAGAATGAATAGGTAGAGAATCTTAAACCTGTATGCCATTTTTGCCAATTATTTAGATCCACAAACTTGAAGAACCAGGGCACTCCCAGGTAGGCTTAAACTATTGGCTGTGCTGCATTCTTGCCACAGGCTATTTTCAGGCTAGTATTGTTGTGTCTAGCATTGTTGTCAGCATGAGTCAGCCTTCATTTAGGAGAATAGAAAGGAGAGTTCTGAAAGGCAATGATACATTTTGCCCTAAGAAGTTAGTTAGGCAGCAATTGACCAACAAGTTAAAGTCTGTAATGCAGTATTCACTGTTTTATTGAATAAAAAAAATCTATATAATATGGCAGTGCTTCGCTGGAGAAAATGGTGTTTTAATATGTAATAACTTTTAATATAGTGAAGTTATTTATTAATTATAGGAATGGCTAGATAATGTGCAAGATTTCTTGGGCGAGATTACATATGCGGCGTTGGCTGCGAAACCCGGCGTCAACTATTTTTAGTTGGATCTAGCTATCACATATACGGCACCGCATACAAGTTACGCGCGTATATTTTAATCATTGCCCGCAGTTTTTCTCCAATAAACTAACATAGAACCGGCGTCACAAGTCGGTATCACATATTCAGCGCAATTACTTACGCGCCGAGAATGGAGAAATTTTACTCCATTTTCACCTCGCCACACATAGGCATGCACAGCAAGACTTGCGCTGAGTATGAAATTACCGTAACTCCCTGGAAGCCTTAATAAACATGCGCAATATCTACCTCTAAACCACCATCCCCCCACATCGCAATAAATAAAAAATTATTAACCCCTAGTCCGCCAACCCCCACATCACAAACTACCTAATAAAAGTATTAACAACCAATCTGCCATCCCCCCACAACACAAAGTATTAATCTAATAACTAAACCCCCTAACCTAACACCCCCTTAGTTAACCACAATGACAATACACTAACAAAAAATAAAATAATACTAACTACATTAAAAAATAATTTAAAAAATACAGTACATTACACTTAAAAAAAAAAAAAAAGCTAAGATTACAAAAAATAACAAACAAACGGCCAGATTACGAGTTCTGCGTTATGGCTGCCTCGCTGCTAACTTGCAAGTTATTTCCACCGCTCACCTTTAGCAGCGCTGGTATTACAGGTTTGTAAAAACCCGGTATTAGCAGGCCATATTGCAGTGTTGAGCTCCTTTGAGCTCCATACTGCACCCAAATACCAGCGCTGTGGTGAGCTGGTTTTACGTGCTCGTGCACGATTTCCCCATAGAATTCAATAGGGAAAGCCGGCTAAAAAAAAGCCTAACACCTGCAATAATGGAGCGTAAAGCTCTGTAACGCAGCCCCATTGATTCCTATGGGGAAAGAAAAAGTTATGTTTAAACCACCCTAACATAGACCTCGAGTCTAAACACCCCTAATCTGCCTTCCCCGACATCGCCGCCACCTACATTATACTTATTAACCCCTAATCTGCTGCCCCCGATATCACCGCCACCTATATTATATTTATTAACCCCTCTACCGCCCCGGACATAGCCGCCACCTACATTATATTTATTAACCCCTAATCTGCCGTCCCCGACATCACCGCCACTTACATTATACTTATTAACCCCTAATATGCCGCCCCCAATGTCGCCGCTACTATACTAAAGTTATTAACCCCTAAACCTAACCCTAAGTCTAACCCTAACCCTAACGTAACCCTAACCCTAACACCCACTAACTTTAATATAATTAAAATAAATCTAAATAAAAATTACTATCATTAACTAAATAATACCTATTTAAAACTAAATACTTACCTGTAAAATAAACCTAAGCTAGCTACAATATAACTAATAGTTACATTATAGCTATCTTAGGTGTAATTTTTATTTTACTGGTAAGTTTGTATTTATTTTAACTAGGTAGATTAGTTATTAAATAGTTATTAACTATTTACTAACTACCTAGTTAAAATAAATACACATTTACCTGTAAAATAAAACCTAACCTGTCTTACACTAACACCTAACATTACACCACAATTAAATAAATTACATTAATTAAATACAATTATCTAAATTACAAAAAATAATAAACTCTACATTACAAAAAACCCCCACTAAATTACACAAAATAAAAAAGAAATGATCATATATTTTAACTAATTACACCTAATCTAATAGCCCTATCAAAATAAAAAAGCCCCCCAAAATAAAAAAAAAAAACCTAGCCTAAACTAAGCTGCCAATAGCCCTTAAAAGGGCCTTTTGCGGGGCTTTGCCCCAAAGAAATCAGCTCTTTTACCTGTAAAAAAAATACAAAAAACACCCCAACAGTAAAATCTACCACCCACACAACCAACCCCCCCCCAAATAAAATCCTATTTAAAAAACCTAAGCTCCCTATTGCCCTGAAAAGGGCATTTGGATGGGCATTACCCTTAGCTCTTTTACATTGCCCTAAGCTAAAAATAAAACCCACCCAATAAACCCTTAAAAAACCTAACACTAACCCCCGGCGATCTACTTACAATTTTTGAAGACCAGACATCCATCCTCATCAAGCCAGGAGAAGTCTTCATCCAAGCGGGCAGAAGTCCTCAACGAAGCTGGGAGAAGTCTTAATCCAAGCGGCAAGAACTGGTCCTCCAGGCGGGCAGAAGTCTTCTTCGAGATGGCATCTTCTATCTTCATCCTTCCGACGCGGGGCGGCTCCATCTTCAAGACATCCGGTGCGGAGCATCCTCTTCTTTCGACGGCGACTGAAAAATGAAGGTTCCTTTAAGGGATGTCATCCAAGATGGCGTCCCTTGAATTCTATCAGCCAATCGGAATTAAACTTGAAAAAATCCTATTGGCTGATGCAATCAGCCAATAGGATTGAACTTCAATCCTATTGGCTGATCCAATCAGTCAATAGAATGCAAGCTCAATCCTATTGGCTGATTGGATCAGCCAATAGGACTGAAGCTCAATCCTATTTACAGG
This sequence comes from Bombina bombina, assembly GCF_027579735.1. Taxonomy (NCBI): domain Eukaryota; kingdom Metazoa; phylum Chordata; class Amphibia; order Anura; family Bombinatoridae; genus Bombina; species Bombina bombina. The sequence continues at coordinate 853,714,193 of NC_069504.1, read as the reverse complement.
TAAATTTGTATTTATTTTAACTAGGTAGTTAGTAAATAGTTAATAACTATTTAATACTAATCTACCTAGTTAAAATAAATACAAACTTACCTATAAAATAAAAATAACACCTAAGATAGCTACAATGTAACTATTAGTTATATTGTAGCTAGCTTAGGTTTATTTTACAGGTAAGTATTTAGTTTTAAATAGGTATTATTTAGTTAATGATAGTAATTTTTATTTAGATTTATTTTAATTATATTAAAGTTAGGGGTGTTAGGGTTAGGGTTACGTTAGGGTTAGGGTTAGACTTAGGGTTATGTTTAGGGGTTAATAACTTTAGTATACTGGTGGCGGTGACGTTGAGGGTGGCAGATTAAGGGTTAATAATATTTAACTAGCGTTTGCAATGCGGGAGTACGGCGGTTTAGGGGTTAATATGTTTCTTATAGTGGCAGCGTTGTCCGGAGCAGCAGATTAGGGGTTAATAATTTTATTATAGTTTTTGTGATGTGGGAGGGCCTCGGTTTAGGGGTTAATAGGTAGTTTATGGGTGTTAGTGTACTTTTTAGCACTTTAGTTATGAGTTTTATGTTACGGCTCTGTAACATAAAAGCCATAACTACTGACTTTCAGTTTACGGTATGGATCTTGACGGTATAGGCTATACCGCTCACTTTTTGGTCTCCCAGGCAAACTCGTAATACCGGCGCTATGAAAGTCCCATTGAAAAAGGACTTTTTGAAAGCTGCGGTAGTTACGTTGCGTGACGGCCAAAAAAGTGTGCAGTACAGTTATACCTGCAAGACTCGTAATACCAGCGGTAGTGAAAAAGCATCGTTATGAGGCTTTTTCACTCATAACGCAAAACTTGTAATCTAGCTGTAAATTATCCAAAATAAAAAAGTTATTCCTATTCTAATACCCCCTTAAAAATAAAAAAGCCACCACAAAATAAAAACACCCCTAATCTAACAATAAACTACACTAGTCCTTAAAAGAAATCAGCTCTTTTACCAAAAATAATGCAAAGTCCCCCTAACAGTACAACCCCCCACCCGCCCAATCCCCCAAAATAAAAAAGACCTAGCTAAAAAAAAATGTAATCTACCTATTGCCACTAAAGGGGCATTTGTATGGGCAATCAGCTCTTTTAGTGCCCATGAAAAACAAAACAAAATGCTAACACTAACCCCAAAATAGGTACTCATCACCATTACTGAAGTCCTTTTCCAGGTGGCTCCATCTTCATCCAACGCGGGAAAATCTTCACTCTTTTAGCGCGGAGCAGAGGCGGATCGGCTGTGGCACGGTCATCCGATGTGGGGGGTCCTCTTCATGCAATCGTCCGCCGCACACTGAAGATTGAATGCGAGGTACCCATTTTATATTGGGTACCTTGCATTCCTATTGGCTGATTTGACATTTTCAGCCAATAGAAATGCAAGGTACCCCACCGGGATAAAGACTGAAGATGGTCCTGCGCTGGATGAAGATGGAGCCGCCTGGAAGACCTTCACCGCCGGACTTCAGTAATGGTGAGTACCTATTTTGGGGTTAGTGTTTAGGTTTTTGGGGGTGTGATTTTAAGGGGGTATTAGAATAGGAATAACTTTTTTTATTTTGGATAATGTAGTTGTTTTTTCTGTAATCTTAGATTTTTTTATTTTTTATAATCTTAGATTTATTTACTTTAATTTAATTTTAGGGTTTTTCCTTTTTATGTAATCTTAAGTTTTTTATATTTTAATGTAATGTTAGGATTTTTTATTTTCACGTAAGTTTTTATTAAGTAAAAAATTTTTTTATTTTTGGTAATTTGTAATTCATTTTTAATGTAGCTAGTATTTTTTTATGTTAGTGTATTGTAATTGGGGTTATTTTAGGGTTATTAGGTTAGGGGGCTTAGTAATTAGATTAATACTTAGCGTTGTGGGGGGTGGGACTTTAGGGGTTAATAGGTTAATTAGGTACTTTGCATTGAGGGGGTTGATGAATTAGGGGTTAATTACTTTATTAGGTTCTTTGCGGTGTGGGGGTTGATGGATTAGGGGTTAATAGTGTATTAAGTTAGATTGCGATGTGGGGGTTTGGCGCTTTAGGGGTTAATACTTTTATCAGTAGTTGGGATGTGGGGGGATGGCGGATATAGGGGTTTTGACGTGTTGTTTTTTGTTTTTTTTAGACGAGTTAGATTTTTACGTGGAATTTTTTTAAAAACTGCCGTAAGTCACTGGCGACTCCAGAAATGTTTTTTTTACGAACATTTCTGAACTGCGCCAGTTTATCCGACTTACGGCAGTATATGATCTGCTGGCACAGTTTATGTGATTCACCCGATGTACGAGGTGAACTTATGAGAAACAGGGTTTCAGCAGTTGCACGGAAATTTATGCCGCATATGTAATCTCGCCCCTTGTGCGAACAAAAAAGCGCTATTTTAACATGCGACCATAAAGGGGCAAATATGCTCGTTTACAGGTGCACGTTAAATAACCAGCCATTACAAGTGGCTGGTTAGCAAATACACATTTATGTGCACTGATATTACTGAGTGGAGCGCAAATATCACGCTTGCATAATCAAGGCCATAATGTTTTATTCATTTTGTGAATGTCACTAATGTAATATTAAGCATTTTAGTTTCATTTGATAAGCATATCATTTTGTGTAAATGGTGGGATAGAATTTTCTTTTAGCCACAACTGGAACCAATAAACCCACAAACACATAATAAATATATGTAAAATCTAAAAAACAGGAAGTTTATTTGCTCACAATTTTATTCTCTGATTTTGCGGTATTTAATAAATACTTTTTTTTTTTTTTGCAATTCAGTTTCTCGGAAATATGTAGCAAAACAAAGACAGAGGTGGAATTGTGCAATTAATAACACCTCAGCTAGCAAATGATAATTTTAATATATTATCACAAAGTTGGCTGACTCCACACACTAATCAAGTAATGTAAAGGAACTTAAACATTCTAAAAAATCTTTCTCTCTCTATCTATCTATCTATCTATCTATCTATCTATCTATCTATCTATCTCTCTCTCTCTCTCTCTCTCTCTCTCTCTCTCTCTCTCTCTCTCTCTCTCTCTCTCTACAGAGAAATATACATTTCTCTGTAGATCTTGCTTTTTACCTATACCAACTGTATTGCTATTTTTATTACTACACTGTATGTTCTAATATTAATTGGGTGAACAATTATACTTTTCACAGAATTTTGCTAGATTTCTGCAACTAGTGTCAATATGTTAATACATTAGGCTATATATTTTTATGATTTTCTAGCCTATATTTATACTTTATTTATTTATTTATCCATTTATTTATCAGTACTTCTCTTATTGGAATTATTATAATATATTATACACCCTGATATCTTTATCTTCTATACATATACGGCTAGATTTAGAGTTTGGCGTTAGCCGTCAAAACCAGCGTTAGAGGCTCCTAACGCTGGTTTTGGGCTACCGCTGGTATTTAGAGTCAGTCAGGAAAAGGTCTAACGCTCACTTTGCAGCCGCAACTTTTCCATACCGCAGATCCCCCTACGCCATTTGCGTATCCTATCTTTTCAATGGGATCTTTCTAACGCCGGTATTTAGAGTCTTGGCTGAAGTGAGCGTTAGAAATCTAACGACAAAACTCCAGCCGCAGAAAAAAGTCAGGAGTTAAGAGCTTTATGGGCTAACGCCGGTTTATAAAGCTCTTAACTACTGTGCTCTAAAGTACACTAACACCCATAAACTACCTATGCACCCCTAAACCGAGGCCCCCCACATCGCCGCCACTCTATTAAATTTATTTAACCCCTAATCTGCCGCCCCCAACGTTGCCGCTACCTACCTACAATTATTAACCCCTAATCTGCCGACCGGACCTCACCGCTACTATAATAAAGTTATTAACCCCTAATCCGCCTCACTCCCGCCTCACTAACCCTATAATAAATAGTATTAAAACCTAATCTGCCCTCCCTAACATTACCGACACCTAACTTCAAGTATTAACCCCTAATCTGCCGGCCGGACCTCACCGCTACTATAATAAATTTATTAACCCCTAAAGCTAAGTCTAACCCTAACACTAAAACCCCCATAAGTTAAATATAATTTTTATCTAACGAAATAAATTCAATCTTATTAAATAAATTATTCCTATTTAAAGCTAAATACTTACCTGTAAAATAAACCCTAATATAGCTACAATATAAATTATAATTATATTGTGGCTATTTTAGGAATAATATTTATTTTACAGGCAACTTTGTAATTATTTTAACCAGGTACAATAGCTATTAAATAGTTAATAACTATTTAATAGCTACCTAGTTAAAATAATTACAAAATTACCTGTAAAATAAATCCTAACCTAAGTTACAATTAAACCTAACACTACACTATCAATAAATTAATTAAATAAAATACCTACAATTATCTACAATTAAACCTAACACTACACTATCAATAAATTAATTACATACAAATACCTAAAAATAAATACAAATAAATAAAATAACTAAAGTACAAAAAATAAAAAAAGCTAAGTTACAAAAAATAAAAAAAATAATTACAAACATAATAAAAATATTACAACAATTTTAAGCTAATTACACCTACTCTAAGCCCCCTAATAAAATAACAAAGCCCCCAAAATAAAAAAATGCGCTACCCTATTCTAAAATTAAAATAGAAAAGCTCTTTTACCTTACCAGCCCTTAAAAGGGCCTTTTGCGGGGCATGCCCCAAAGAATTCAGCTCTTTTGCCTTTAAAAAAAAACATACAATACCCCACCAACATTACAACCCACCACCCACATACCCCTAATCTAACCCAAACCCCCCTTAAATAAACCTAACACTAAGCCCCTGAAGATCTTCCTACCTTGTCTTCACCATGCCAGGTATCACCGATTGGTCCAGGCTCCGAAGTCTTCATCCAAGCCCAAGCGGGGGCTGGAGATCCATCATCCGGCTGAAGTCTTCTATCAAGCGGCAAGAAGAAGTCCAGAAGAGGCTCCAAAGTCTTCATCCTATCCGGGCAGAAGAGGTGATCCGGGCCGGCAACCATCTTCATCCAAGCGGCATCTTCTATCTTCATCCGATGACGAGTGGCTCCATCTTGAAGACCTCCGGTGCGGATCCATCCTCTTCTTCCGACGTTCTAAGTCTGAATGAAGGTTCCTCTAAATGACGTCATCCAAGATGGCGTCCCTCGAATTCCGATTGGCTGATAGGATTCTATCAGCCAATCAAAATTAAGGTAGGGAAAATCTGATTGGCTGATTGAATCAGCCAATCAGATTGAGCTCGCATTCTGTTGGCTGTTCCAATCAGCCAATAGAATGCGAGCTCAATCTGATTGGCTGATTGGATCAGCCAATCGGATTGAACTTGAATCTGATTGGCTGATTCCATCAGCCAATCAGATTTTTCCTACCTTAATTCCGATTGGCTGATAGAATCCTATCAGCCAATCGGAATTCGAGGGACGCCATCTTGGATGACGTCATTTAAAGGAACCTTCAATCGGACTTAGGATGTCGGAAGAAGAGGATGGATCAGCGCCGGAAGTCTTCAAGATGGAGCCGCTCGTCATCGGATGAAGAAAGAAGATGCCGCTTGGATGAAGATGGTTGCCGGTCCAGATCTCCTCTTCTGCCCGGATAGGATGAAGACTTTGGAGCCTCTTCTGGACTTCTTCTTGCCGCTTGATAGAAGACTTCAGCCGGATGATGGATCTCCAGCCCCCGCTTGGGCTTGGATGAAGACTTCGGAGCCTGGACCGATCGGTGATACCTGGCATGGTGAAGACAAGGTAGGAAGATCTTCAGGGGCTTAGTGTTAGGTTTATTTAAGGGGGGTTTGGGTTAGATTAGGGGTATGTGGGTGGTGGGTTGTATGTTTTTTTTTCCAGGCAAAAGAGCTGAATTCTTTGGGGCATGCCCCGCAAAAGGCCCTTTTAAGGGCTGGTAAGGTAAAAGAGCTTTTCTATTTTAATTTTAAAATAGGGTAGGGCATTTTTTTATTTTGGGGGGCTTTGTTATTTTATTAGGGGGCTTAGAGTAGGTGTAATTAGCTTAAAATTGTTGTAATATTTTTATTATGCTTGTAATTAATTTTTTTATTTTTTGTAACTTAGCTTTTTTTATTTTTTGTACTTTAGTTAGTTTATTTATTTGTATTTATTTGTAAGTATTTTATTTAATTAATTTATTGATAGTGTAGTGTTAGATTTAATCGTAGATAATTGTAGGTATTTTATTTAATTAATTTATTGATAGTGTAGTGTTAGGTTTAATTGTAACTTAGGTTAGGATTTATTTTACAGGTAATTTTGTAATTATTTTAACTATGTAGCTATTAAATAGTTATTAACTATTTAATAGCTATTGTACCTGGTTAAAATAAATACAAAGTTGCCTGTAAAATAAATATTATTCCTAAAATAGCTACAATATAATTATAATTTATATTGTAGCTATATTAGGGTTTATTTTACAGGTAAGTATTTAGCTTTAAATAGGAATTATTTATTTAATAAGAGTTAATTTATTTCGTTAGATGTAAATTATATTTAACTTAGGGAGGTGTTAGTGTTAGGGTTAGACTTAGCTTTAGGGGTTAATACATTTATTAGAGTAGCGCTCAGGTCCGCTCGGCAGATTAGGGGTTAATTATTGTAGGTAGCTGGCGGCGACGTTGTGGGTGGCAGATTAGGGGTTAATAAATATAATATAGGGGTCGGCGGTGTTAGGGGCAGCAGATTAGGGGCACATAGGTATAAAGTAGGTTGCGGCGGTGTACGGAGCGGCAGATTAGGGGTTAAAAAAAATATGCAGGGGTCAGCGATAGCGGGGGCGGCAGATTAGGGGTTAATAAGTGTAAGGTTAGGGGTGTTTAGACTCGGGGTACATGTTAGGGTGTTAGGTGCAGACTTAGAAACTGTTTCCCCATAGGAAACAATGGGGCTGCGTTAGGAGCTGAACGCTGCTTTTTTGCAGGTGTTAGGTTTTTTTCATCTCAAACTGCCCCATTGTTTTCTATGGGGGAATCATGCACGAGCACGTTTTTGAAGCTGGCCGCGTCCGTAAGCACCACTGGTATTGAGAGTTGCAGTGGCGGTAAATATGCTATATGCTCCCTTTTTGGAGCCTAACAGAGCCCTTCTGTGAACTCTAAATACCAGCGGTATTTATAAGGTGCGGGGGGAAAAAAAGCCAGCGTTAGCTACGCGGGTTGTTACAGACAAAACTCTAAATCTAGCCGATAGACAGTTCAGTGCGCCCTTAGTTTCTATCACTCCTTTCTTGTTTTGCATTTTTTCCTATCACGACCGGAGTTTATGGGGATGCTCCGGACCTGATAGATAGATTTGGGCAGCACTCTAGTGAACTGTAAGTCTCTTTGGGTTCCATATTGCGCCATACCAACAATTCTTTGTTTATATATATATATATATATATATATATATATATATATATCATGCATATGAAAGCGTGCATAATTAAAGAAAAACCCAAGTCTTACTTGCTGCACAGTGATTGGTTGTTATGTGCAGGAGCATGTTTATATATGTCCTTAATTAGCTACAGCAAAGGAAGTATGATAACATTCAAGAGACTTTTCAAAGAGGTGTATCCTATTCCTATAAAACAATGCATATATTTCTAACAAAACGAAAATGTTTAATTATTTTTTTTAAACGTGTATTTTGCATATAGGTCTTTGCAATGCTGTGAATAATTTCTGAAATATATCCAAAATAAAATAATTTAATTTCCCTTTAAGTTAAAGCTAGGGATAACTCGCACAGTTATATCACTGAACAGCAGCACACTCCAAAAACAAATATAGATTATTATTATTTTTTGTAACACATAAGCATCTGTTCACAAAAACAAACAATCAAAAATCTTTAAGATATGTGATATATTTTAAATAGAATCTGTTAGATGCAATTTCACTTTCATGTCCCTTTAATGACGACTGCAAATTCAGATGAAATAATCTAGTTCAGCACATTTTAATCTCATTTTGGCTCAGTCATAGATTTTTACCTGTTTTTGTATACCTTTGTTTACAAGTTTAATAATGTAAGTGCAAGCAGTTTGAACAGCACTGCTGTGACCATGGGGCATATTTATCAAGCTATACCTGTGTTTCTGGTGAGCCTTCAAACTCGCCGGAAACACAAGTTATAAAGCAGTGGTCTAAAGACCGCTGCTCCATAACCTGTCCACCTGCTCTGAGGCCGCAGACAGACATCGCCAGAAATCAACCCAATCGAATATGATCGGGTTGATTGACACCCCCTGCTAGCGGCCGATTGGCCATGAATCTGCAGCAGGCGGAACTGTAGTTCACAAGAAGTGCTGGTTCAATAATAAATGCTGACAGCTTATGCTGTCAGCATTTATCGATGTGCAGCGGACATGATCCGCAATATCGGATCATGTCCGCTCGCACAATGATAATTCAGCCCCCATGTTTGGACTTGACATGCATGGAGGCTCGAAGACGCAATTTCGTTTGAGGGTCTCCTAGGCAGATACAATACTGCAAGACAGCAGGTTCATGCTTTACAGTTTAGGTAATGTTTAAATCCAGTATACAAATATATCATAAGTCCTTTCATTAGAAGCCCGTAATCACCATATTGTTTTCCGTTCACACCAAAATTGGAAATGGATCTTTAACTAAAAATAGAAATACATTTTGTTAAAAACAACACTTGTCAAAGTTTAAAAGAGACCATATACTAATAGAAAAATGGTGCATAGTCTGCTCATCCTAACAACATAAAAGATGCATTCAGATGGTTTAGTAGTGGTGCAGGCGGAAACAGATTACAACAGACTACTATAAAAGAGACGATTGCAAGATCCTCTTTTAAAAACACGATTTAAAAGATGCTGTTAGTCATAATCACGTCAGTGTGAGTGTAATTTCAATCAAATATTTAAATGAAAAATAAAAGCACAACATTTGTAGATTGTTGGGGTTCTGAATTGACTATAGAAGTATGCCATCATTCTAAGATAATTAACACATTCATATGGTTAGTCAGTGTTGAGGAGGGACTTGGATTGCAATAGGTTAATGTCACACATGTAACTGAGTATTTCCCTTGCACAAGGGGTTACATGAATATAGCTTTACTGTCACCTTAAGAGGTGTGAATTGGCTATTGTTTCAGTCAGTTTTGGGTGACCTCCCAGTTTTTATTTTGAGAACAGATACTTAACACACAAAAAGGCCTTTCATTTTCTATTGAAAAGGCATTCTCAGCTGCAGGCTTTTAACAAACAAACTGCTAGATTTAGAGTTTTGCGGCCAAAGAGGTGCGTTAGCTACGCATGTTTTTTTCCCCCTGCACCTTTTAAACAACGCTGGTATTTAGAGTTCTCTGAAGGGCTGCGTTAGGCTCCAAAAAGGAAGCGTAGAGCATAATTTACCGCCACTTCAACTCTAAATACCAGTGTTGCTTACGGACGTGGCCAGCTTCAAAAACATGCTCGTGCACGATTCCCCCATAGGAAACAATGGGGCAGTTTGAGCTGAAAAAAAACCTAACACCTGCAAAAAAGCAGCGTTCAGCTCCTAACGCAGCCCCATTGTTTCCTATGGGGAAACACTTCCTAAGTCTGCACCTAACACCCTAACATGTACCCCAAGTCTAAACACCCCTAACCTTACACTTATTAACCCCTAATCTGCCGCCGCCGCTATCGCTGATCCCTGCATTTTATTATTAACCCCTAATCTGCCGCTCCGTACACCGCCGCAACCTACATTATAGCTATGTACCCCTAATCTGCTGCCCCTAAAATCTCCGACCCCTATATTATATTTATTAACCCCTAATCTGCCGCCCCCAACGTCGCCGCTACCTACCTACACTTATTAACCCCTAATCTGCCGACCGGACCTCGCCGCTACTCTAATAAATGTATTAACCCCTAAAGCTAAGTCTAACCCTAACCCTAACACCCCCCTAAGTTAAACATAATTTAAATCTAACAAAATAAAATAAATCTTATTAACTAAAGTATTCCTATTTAAAGCTAAATACTTACCTGTAAAATAAACCCTAATATAGCTACAATATAACGAATAATTATATTGTAGCTATTTTAGGTAGCGGCAACGTTGGGGACAGCAGATTAGGGGTTAATAAATATAATATAGGGGTCGGCGATGTTATGGGCAGCAGATTAGGGGTACATAGGGATAATGTAGGATGCGGCAGTCGGCAGATTAGAGGTTAAAAAAATTAATTATAGTGGCGGCGATGTGGGGGGACCTCGGTTTAGGGGTGCATAGGTAGTTTATGGGTGTTAGTGTACTTTAGAGCACAGTAGTTAAGAGCTTTATGAACCGGCGTTAGCCCATAAAGCTCTTAACCCCTGACTTTTTTCTGCGGCTGGAGTCTTGTCGTTAGAGTTCTAACGCTCACTTCAGCCAAGACTCTAAATACCAGCGTTAGAAAGATCCCATTGAAAAGATAGGATACGCAATTGACGTAAGGGGATCTGCAGTATGGAAAAGTCGCGGCTGGAAAGTGAGCATTAGACCCTTTCCTGACTGACTCTAAATACCAGCGGGCGGCCAAAACCAGCGTTAGGACCCCTTAACGCTGGTTTGGACGGCTAACGCAAAACTCTAAATCTAGGTGAAAATTAATTTGCATTGGGATCACAGTAGAAACTCAAAGACCAATTTGGTCAGAAAACCAAAAGCCATTTCGGGACCAAATTATCAATAGATTGTGATCACTCTGAGGGTGAAAACTTTCTGAATACATTAAAACAACTTGGGTTTGATCACTTTCCTTTAGAAAAAAAAAAATGTTTCTGCAAAATTCACCATTAACGTCTTTATTTTTTTTTCAGATTACAGCTGGTGTGCTATTAGTTACGTGCAAACGATATCAAATTTATTCTGGGCCAGCATCAGATGTAGCGCTCATATTACAAGTTAAAAGTAAAAGCAATCATTTGAGTGCAATTTAAGTTAACGCGTGTCAGGATAGTGTGACCGCAGAGCTCTGGTTAACTGTTTCGCGAAACAAAAAAGTCTCTCAAAATACATCAAAAATACATGTAAAAGTACAGTTACACTCATAATAACACTATCTAATTATTTAAAAAACAATATTGCACAAAAAGTTATAAAGGCTCAAAGATATGAGGTCTTAAGGTAGGCAAAGGGCTTTAACATGGAGATACATACACACACACGTCTAAATATGTATTAGGAATATAAGGGACGCCATCTTGGATGACGTCACTTAAAGAGGTATTCATTCAGCAAGAAGACTTCATTGGAAGAGGATACTCCGCGTTGGATGTCTTGAAGATGGACCTGCTCCGCTACGGAAGGATGAAGATAGAAGATACCATCTGGATAAAGACTTCTGCCCGTCTGGAGGACCACTTCTGCCGGCTTTGTTGAGGACATCTTGCCGCTTGGATGAAGACTTCTCCTGGTAAGTGAATCTTCAGGGTTTAGTGTAAGGATTTTTTAAGGGTGTATTGGGTGGGTTTATTTTTTAGGTTAGGGCTTTGGGCCTGCAATAGAGCTAAATGCCCTTTTATGGGCAATGCCCATACAAATGCCCTTTTCAGGGCAATGGGGAGATTATTTTAGTTAGTATTTTATTTGGGGGGCTGGTTGTGTGGGTGGTGGGTTTTACTGTTGGGGGGGTGTTTGTATTTTTTTTTTACAGGAAAAAGAGCTGATTTCTTTGGGGCAATGCCCCGCAAAAGGCCCTTTTAAGGGCTATTGGTAGTTTAGGTTAGACTAGGGTTTTTCTTTTATTTTGGGTGGGCTTTTTTATTTTGATAGGGCTATTAGATTAGGTGTAATTAGTTTAAAGATCTGTAATTTGTTTTTTATTTTCTGTAATTTAGTGGGGTTTTTTGTGATTTAGCTAATTTAATTTAATTTATTTAATTGGATTTAATGTAGGTAATTTATTTAATTGTAGTGTAGTGTTTATTTTAGCTAGGTAGTTAGTAAATAGTTAATAACTATTTAATAACTATTGTACCTAGTTAAAATAAATACAAACTTGCCTGTAAAATAAAAATAAACCCTAAGCTAGCTACAATGTAACTATTAGTTATATTGTAGCTAGCTTAGGGTTTATTTTATAGTTATAGGTAAGTATTTAGCTTTAAATAGGAATAATGTAGTTAATGTTCGGGGGAAACGCGTTAGGCTATCCAGGAGCAAGCATCTGACTAGCTGTCTAACAATCCTATCCACGGTCATCATTGCAGGGGTTCCAGATACTGTGCCTGAAAACTTCAATCTAACCCTGGTGTGGAGGACTAGCAGCTGTACTTACACAGTGCTCAACAGATGTGCTTTGTAGCACTTACGAATCTTGTAAGTGTCTGTTTTTATGTGTGTATCTCACTTGCAATAAAATATTTCACTTGAGTTTGGCCCTGTGCGCCTCTGTCTTTTTCTCTCTTACAAGTTAATGATAGTAATTTTATTTAGATTTATTTAAATTATATTTCAATTAGGGGGTGTTAAGATTAGGGTTAGACTTAGATTTAGGGGTTAATACATTTAATATAGTGGCGGCGACGTTGGGGGCGGCAGATTAGGGGTTAATAAGTATAGTTAGGTTGCGGCGACATTTGGGGAGGGAGATTAGGGGTTAATAAATACAATGTTGGTGTCAGCGATGTTGGGGGCAGCAGATTAGGGGTTAATAAGTATAATGTAAGTGGCGGCGATGTCCGGAGCGGCAGATTAGGGGTTAATAAGTGTAAGATTAGGGGTGTTTAGACTCGGGGTTCATGTTAGGGTGTTAGGTGTAAACATAAAATGTGTTTCCCATAGGAATCAAAGGGGCTGCGTTACTGAGTTTTACGCTGCTTTTTGGCAGGTGTTAGACTTTTTCTCAGTCGGCTCTCCCCATTGATGTCTATGGGGAAATCGTGCACGAGCACGTATGACCAGCTCACCGCTGACTTAAGCAGCGCTGGTATTGGAGTGAAGTGTGGAGCACAATTTTGCTCTATGCTCACTTCTTGCCTGTTAACGCCGGGTTTGTAAAAACCTGTAATACCAGCGCTGCAGGGAAGTGAGCAGTGAGAAAAAACTGCTCGTTAGCACCGAACCCCTGTTCCCGCAAAACTCGTAATCTAGGCAAATTTTTTTTATATTACATAATTTTTTTGTTTTCTTGCAATCCTTTGCTGAAAATCTAGAAAGGCAAATCTGTTGTTCAATGGTTATTTAACTTTTTATGTGTAATGGCATTAGCTCAAGTAATGCATTTATATATTTCCAAGTAGTGCATTGCTTCTTTTTCAACAATGGATATATAGAGAATGATTTATTTTATCTAAATCTAATTTGTATAAGATAGTTGTATCTTGGGTAATGATCTAAAAAAAAATTGTCTTTTTTTGTTGTTGTTATAGGATCTCCTCCTACACAAGACTCTGATCCTTTAGTTACACAGGATAATGCAGGTTGCAGCAGCGTCCCTCAAGAAGTTGGTAGGTATTGTTGTCTATGGCGTCCCTCAAGAGGGTGCTAGATATTTTTTGTCTATAATGTATATTTTCTCTTTTTATAAAAGAGAATGAGGGCAATTTTGAGAGAGGAAACAATGTTACTTTTTGACGGTAATTATTCACTACTAATTTTTATATAGATAACATTAATTTAACCACTCGACAATAGAGGTGGAGACTAGTATAATGTGTGATGTACAGGTATATGTATATGTTACATATATCAAACAGATAAAATAAACTAGCATGTGTGTGCATATCAAAGGAAAACATAATTAAGAGTTTTCATTACCTGCAAGGTCAACTCATTTCAATACGCTATGGTTAAAAAAGCAAAAAAACATTTATCTTTATGCACCAATAAAATTTTAAATGCAATTTATTATGCATTTTATACTATGTAGATGGTTGTTATTATTATTATTATTCTTTATTTATAAAGCGCCAACAGATTCCGCAGCGATGCCCATGGGTACAAGGATAACAGTACAATGGAGAAACAATACGACAAAATTTTACAGAAAAAATAAACAGGGGGAATTGAGGGCCCTATTCCCATGGGAACTTACAATCTAGATGGGTAGGATGGGAAACAGGAGGTGGGGACTGCAAAGGTGAGAATGATATTAGTGAGGAGATAGAGGGCAGCTGTTAGTTAAGTGAAGTTAGTATGTTAATAAGTCGGGTGATAAGCTTCCCTGAACAGAAAGGTCTTTAGGGATTGTTTAAAGGAGGAGAGGTTAGGGGCAAGTCTGACAGCACGAGAAAGTGCATTCCAGAGGGTTGGTGCCGCCCGAGAGAAGTCCTGTAGTCTAGCATGAGAGGAGGTGATGGTAGAGGACGCAAGAAGCAGGTCATTGTTGGATCTTAGGGGGCGGGCAGGAGTGTATTTGTTGATAAGTGAGGACAGGTAGGGTGGGGCAGCATTGGTGAGGGCTTTGTAGGTCAGGTGAGAATTTTGAATTTAACTCTGTTGTGATTGGGGAGCCAGTGAAGGGACTCACAGAGAGGTGCAGCAGAAACAGAGCGTCGAGAGAGGTGGATTAGTCTGGCAGATGCATTAAGGATGGATTGGAGGGGAGAGAGGTGGGAGAGAGGGAGGCCAGTTAGTAAGTTGTTACAGTAGTCAAGTTGGGAAATTACCAGGGAGTGGATTAGCTGTTTAGTAGTTTCAGCACTTAGAAACGGACGAATTTTGGATATATTGCGTAGGTGGTTGCGGCAGGATGAAGAGAGCAATTGGATGTGGGAAATGGACAGATTTGAGTCAAGCGTGACTCCAAGGCAGTGGGCTTGGGGTGATGGGGAGATAGTGGTGCCGCCAACAGTGATGGAAAAATTAGAAACTGGAGTAGAGTTAGAGGGGGGAATTAGAAGTAGTTCGGTCTTGGACATGTTTATACTTAGGTGGTGAGAGGCCATCCAGGAGGAAATTCCAGATAAGCAGTCGCTGATGTTAGAATTGACAGAAGGAGAGAGTGCCGGGGTGGAAAGGTAGATCTGGGTATCGTCAGCATAGAGATAATAGCTGAAGCCATAGCTGTTGATAAGTTTACCCAGTGAAGAAGTGTAAATAGAGAAGAGTAGAGGACCCAGGACACAGCCTTGAGGTACTCCAACAGACAGAGGCAAAAGAGAGGAGGAGTCACCAGCAGAAGAGACGGAGAAGGATCTGTTAGAGAGATAAGAGTGAATCCAGGTGAGGGCAGTGTCAGAGACCCCAAGAGAGCTGAGAGTCTGTGGGAGAAGGGGATGGTCAACAGTGTCAAAAGCAGCAGAGAGGTCCAGTAAGATGAGTATAGAGTAGTAGCTTTTGTTTTTAGCAGAAAGGAGATCGTTAGTAACCTTAGCGAGGGCAGTCTCAGTTGAGTGTTGGGGACAGAAGCCAGATTGCAGGGGTTTGAGCAATGAGTTGGAGGACAGGAAGTAGGTTAGGCGATTGAAAACTAGTTTTTCAAGTAATTTTGAAGCTAGCGGAAGCAGTGATATGGGGCGGTAGTTTGCAGGGGAGTTAGGGTCAAGGGAGGGTTTTTTGAGGATGGGGGTGACCTTTGCATGTTTGAAGGAGGCAGGGAATGAGCCGGTAGAAAGGGATAGGTTGAATATGTGAGTAAGAGCAGGAGTGAGGTTGGGAGACAGAGGGGGAATTAGATGTGAAGGAATAGGGTCAAGTGGGCAGGTAGTGAGGTGAGAGGAAGACAAAATGGAAGCCACTTCGCTCTCAGTGGTTGGGAGGAGGGTGCAGAGAGTGGCAGAGGGGGTGACTGGGAGTGAAGTTGGGAGATTGCAGATTTGTGTTGGGATGTTTCTTTGGATGGCAAGTGTTTTATTGAAAAAATATTCAGCAAGGTCTTGAGCACTGAATGCAGATAAGGGGGTGGTGTAGGTGGGTAGAGGAGAGAGTTGAAGATGGAGAAGAGTCTTTTATACTTTGAAGAGTGAGTGGATATAAGAGAAGAGAAGTATGTTTGCTTAGCTAAGTGAAGGGCAGAGGTGTAAGAGTAAAGAGTGAACTTATAGTGCAGGAAATCAGGTTCAGAGCGGGATTTCCTCCAGGCACATTCAGCAGTGCGTGAGCATTTTTGTAGGTAACGTGTTTGTTGGGAGTGCCAGGGCTGGAGCTGACGGCGTGGGGCTGTGCGAAGCTGGTGCGGAGCGAGAGTGTCAAGTGCAGCAGATAGAGTATTGTTATAGTGGGTTATAGCAAGGTCAGGGCAGGATATCATGGAAGTGTGGGAGAGGGGTATATGAATAAGATTGGAGAGTTGGGGAGGGTCCACAGTGTGCAGATTTCTACTGGTGCGGGGGCGAGAGGGGGAAGTAGGTTTAGCATCTATATTGGGATTAAAGGTGAGCAGATGGTGGTCAAAGATGGGAAATGGTCGAAAGGCAACATCAGAGAGAGAGCAGAGATAGGAGAATACCAGATCAATAGAGTGTCCATCACGGTGGGTAGGGAATAGGGTGGATTGTGAGAGGCCGAAGGAGTTAGTGAGTAAGAGAAGTTTAGAGGCAGCAGGGGCAGATGGGTTGTCAATAGGGATGTTGAAGTCCCCCAGAATTAGGGTAGGTGTATTTGTAGAGAGAAAGTGAGGAAGCCAGGCAGCAAAGTTGTCAAGGAATTGGGAGGTTGGTCCAGGGGGGCGATAGATAACTGCCACTCTGAGAGAGAGGGGGGAGAACAGGCGGATGCAGTGAACTTCAAAGTAAGAAAAGGAGAGAGATGGAAATGGAGATAGGTACTGATAGGAGCAGGAGGGGGAGAGTAAGATGCCAACACCGCCACCATGTCTCTCACCTGGCCTAGGTGTATCTCTAAAGTGAAGACCACCATGAGTGAGAGCAGCAATGGAAGCAGTGTCAGAGGAAGATAGCCAGTTTTCAGTAATTGCTAAAAGGTTAAAAGCGTTGGAAACAAACAGGTCATGAACAGTTGTAAGTTTGTTGCAGACAAAGCGAGCATTCCAGAGGGCACAAGAAAAGAGAGGGGATAGGCGATGTAGGTTAATGGAGATGAGATTGTTGGTATTGCGTGACCTCACATTTTTGCTGTGGGAGACGGAGCAAGAGTGTAAAAGAGTGGTGATTGCTGCAGGGCCAGGGTTAGGAGAGACATCACCAGCAGCAAGCAGTAGTAGCAGTGAGAGTGACAGAAGGTGAGAGTGAGATTTGTAGGAGCACATATGACTAGACACAGGAGAGTTAGAGGGGGAAGTGTTTCTAAGGAAACAGAGTAGTTCATGACAGGACAGCATAGGAGATGAGAGATGGGAGGGTGAGATATGGATAGTGTGGGGGTTGTTGTTATAGGGACATGCAGTGATTTTTAGGAGAAGGGCAGATGATAAAACATGTCAGTATACTGTCGCTTTAAACACTCAACAATCTTAAAGTTCTTAATGATGTTTTATGTGAAATATGATAGTCCTAGATAAAGTTTACAAAATAGGTGACTGTGACATTGTCAAAATGTTGTTATTTTTTTTCTTTATTATAGATGAATCTGAAAATGTAGAATATGTTCTTAATTTAGAACAAGTTGAGGAGACATCTCCAGTGCATTCCACAGTTACAAATTTAGATATACCCTATTAATGATCAACCACCAACTGCAGATGAAAATATTTCTAATAATTTGGTTAAAGGGACATAATACTCATATGCTAAATCACTTGAAACTAATGCAGTATAACTGTAAAAATCTGACAGGAAAATATCACCTGAGCATCTCTATGTAAAAAAGAAAGATATTTTATCTCACAATCTCCTCAGCTCAGCAGAGTAAGTTCTGTGTAAAAAGTTATACTCAGCTGCTCCCAGCTGCAGTTAAAAAAAAAAAATGAAGAAATGAACAGCAGCCAATCAGCAGTGCTGAGGTCATGAACTCTTACTGTGATCTCATGAGATTTGACTTAACTCTCATGAGATTTCATAGTAAGCTTCCTTTACCTGATTGTTGAAATAATATGAGAGTTCACGAGGCTCATCCTTTCAGCTGTCCTAGGACAGACACACTAATATGCTGCTTAGAAATCCTTTACAATGGGATGTGGCTACTGAGGAACTTTTGAGGTAAAATATCTTTCTTTTTTACATAGAGATGTTCAGGTGATATTTTCTAGTCAGCTTTTTACAGCTATGCTGCATCACTTTCAAGTGTTTAAACATTTGGGTATTATGGCCCTTTAATATTCTCCAATTAGCCACTACTTTTCAAACTGAACAAAGGGCCTTTTTTTGAGAGATGCAAGACCTGCAAAGGTAACGTCTCGAAATGGACCGGCAAAACTTAGCTGCACGTGTTGAAACTAATAGCCTGCTTGAATCATTAGTTAACATGTTGCAATCAAGAAATGATAATCATTGATTTTTTATTTTTTTTAAGTTGATTTTCTAATTTGTCATTTGATGTTTGATATTTTTTTTTACAGTTCTAAAAGTTCCTATTTTCAATAAAAAATATCAATAACATTTTAAATGTATTTTTCATGTCTTGCTAGTATCTACTAATTTCATCCTCATAAAGTTTGAAATCAATTATAGCCACTCATATACATTCAAATATAATATTTTTTTTTTTTTTTTTAATTTTAATTTTTTTATTGAGGTTCAAGAAGGAAGGGCATACAAATAAAATATTACATTTGAAAGATATACAAAGAATTTGTTATCAAGCATGAATACATATACTGCGTATCAATGAGTAACAAATATAATATTTTTAATATATCCACAAAACAAAATTGCAAGTGAAACTCAAAAATAAAGGAAATACTTTTTTTTAATACATTTGTTCTGTCAGTACTCTTCCAAAATTTTGAATACTGCTAGTAATATTATGCATTTGTATTTCTAATCTATCAAATTCTGCTAAGTCCAAGATCTTCTTCAACAACCTTTGTTAAAGTAAACAAAAATAAAAATAGTAATTAGTAAGATATCAAGTTAATTTGTAATAATTTCTATACAGTTACATTTTGGATATATGTTTAAAGTACTAGATGTTGTCCATCTTAGTGGTTTATCGACCTCATTATTATGCAATAGGACTTTAGAGTTTATTGTGGAACTTTCATTTACATTATAGTTGTAATTGGTATGATTCATTTAGGACATATAATATTTAATGATTTGATCTTCAAATTTGATTTATTTGATTGCAACTAATATTTGAAATCTAAACATTTGTAGCATCATATGCTAAAGTTAAAAGCTCTTGGAGGTCATCTCATGTCTCATTAAATTTGATTTTGCATTTTTTAACAAATAGAGATGGTAATTTTACTTAAGTCCGTGGATTTATTAAAGAGTTGGCATAAAAAGCCTAGAAAGGAAGTGATTCTACAAAAAAATATTAATAATATGACAAGGGCACTGTCAAAAGTAAATTATATAGAATATAAACTAAGATTGAAAATTTGTACTTATGAGTACCGATATTCCTAGTAGGACGTGAATCTTCAGATATAACATCATCTATGAAAACAAAACATAACAAAATGTTTACCTTATTTACAACATGACAAATCCAAAATATCAATTTCTCCAGCTGTTTAAAAAAAAAAAAAAAAAATATATATATATATATATTTATTTATTTAAAGGTATATTACAATTAAAGGAACAGTGAAAAAGAAAAAGTGCTCACAACTGTGGATTTATTAAAGGGTTAGCACAAAACTGCAATAATTGGTTTAAAAAATAAAGTTAAAGGTACAGTCAAATCCAAATTAAACTTACATGGTTCACACAAGGCATTTCATTTAAAACCACTTTTCAAATTATCACCAATTTTCCTTTGTTCTCTTGGTATTCTTATTTTAAAGCTAAACCTCTGTAAGCTCATATGCTGATTTGTTAGACCTTGAAGTCCGCCTCTGATCTCCATGCATTTTGACAGGCTTTCACCACTTAAGGATGTTAGTTCATGTGTGTCATATAGATCAAATTGAGCTCACACACGTGAAGTTACTTATGAGTAAGCACTGAGTGGATAAAATGCAAGTCTGACAAAGTAACTGAAATAAGTGGGCAGTTTGCAGAGGCTTATATACAAGGTAAATACAGATGTTGAACGTGTATTATAATAATGGCAATGGTTATGCAAACCTTAGGAAAGGTTAATAAATGGATATCTATCTTTTATAACAATTTATATCCAGTAAAGTAATGTAAGAAATGTTATATTTAAACAAAAAAGAAAAAAAAAGGTGGGCTGTTTACAAAAAACAATGCTGTGACCAAAAATAATATGTAATTATATAGCCACCTATCAGCATGTGCAAAACATTGTATCAAAGCTATTTACTCCAATAATTCCATTTAAATTTTCACAAACCTACATTAAAATAATCTAATTCATATCCCTTTAAGTAAATTTATAATAACAATAAACTATACCTTCTTAGTGGTCTTCTGATGGATTATCAATATCAATCAGTTTATTTTTTCTAATTTTGATTTTTGACATTGGTGGTGATCCAGAAGTTTCATCACTTTGAACCTCCATCTCCTTTATATATTTAGCATATATAGTTAGTTAATTTTTCTCCCCTGTCTGAGCAATTAAAAAAAACACAATTAAATAAAAACCCATTAAAAATCAATGGCGATTTTTTTTAAGTATGCTTTCTTGGGGCATAATAACAGTCGTTTCAAGATACCTTTTTGTGGCAAAACAAGATAAAAGTGGCATGTGTCATAAACGGTATTGCATTATTGCGCAGTACTTAATTGTGGCATATTTGTAGTTAAAACTAATGTTTATAAATATTATGGCAACTAAGTAAGTTGTAAAGGTGTTTTTCAGATCCTTTCTTGGGGCATAATAACAGTAGTTTAAGGATATCTTCTTGGGGCAAAATAAAAAATGTGTAGTGTAACTTTAAATGGGACATGTGCCTTGCATCATATATCTTTTTTGGGGGCATAGAAATTAAGTAATAAAAATAAGTTACTTAGACTGAACGGGAGTCACCGTGATAATACTATCACTGGGCTCCTATAGGAGGCGCTAAAATCTAGTGTAGACAATAATACAGTATTAGTGAATAAAAATGTAGAAAACGGCTGGCATTGGTACAAATGACAATATTTTACACTAGTGTGCCAGCATGAATAATAGATTGTGAAAAATGAACAATGAACAATATAAAATAAAAATATATAATATATACGAATCAAATGGTATATGCAACCCAATCTGGAAAGTCCAGCAAGACTCTTCAAATGTCCATCAGTGCTTGAAAAGGCTGCTCTCTGTCTTCACCCAACTGAATGATGTATTCTATGATGCAAAACAAAAAACAGAAACAGAGGCGCCACATGTGTGGATCAATATAACCAGAATTCCAGTAAAAGAGTAGAATAAGGGTACTCACAAACGAGGTGGCACTCTCTTGTGCCAGTAGAAGCAGGCTGGTTTTCAACAGCAAACCAGCTGGCTGTGTGTCTCCCAAATCGATCAGGAATGCTTATCTCCTTGGTGTCAAACACCGGCTAAAATACTGCAGTGGAAGGAGGAGGGAGGGCTATAGTGCCCTTAGGTTACTGTGATGGGGATAGTAACACCAACGCCAGACTTATGTAAAAGTTAAAAATCAGTCTTTTTATTATACACAATAAAAATACCAAATGGTATAACAGATTACAGCTGGGTGATGACAAACTATCTCCCCATGGACCATACAAAATAGCGACGCGTTTCTCGGGGAACACCCCGTTTCCTCAGGCCTGAGGAAACGGGGTGTTCCCCGAGAAACGCGTCGCTATTTTGTATGGTCCATGGGGAGATAGTTTGTCATCACCCAGCTGTAATCTGTTATACCATTTGGTATTTTTATTGTGTATAATAAAAAGACTGATTTTTAACTTTTACATAAGTCTGGCGTTGGTGTTACTATCCCCATCACAGTAACCTAAGGGCACTATAGCCCTCCCTCCTCCTTCCACTGCAGTATTTTAGCCGGTGTTTGACACCAAGGAGATAAGCATTCCTGATCGATTTGGGAGACACACAGCCAGCTGGTTTGCTGTTGAAAACCAGCCTGCTTCTACTGGCACAAGAAAATAAGTTACTTACATGCCCAAAGAAATTTTAAAATAGAGGTTTTTAAATCCTTCTGCCTTCTGTTAAACTTATAAAAGTACCTTTTGTTTAACAAAGCACTATTGGAGTCTCTTTTATACGGTCGTCCATCAAAGACCACTTGGAGTTCATACACCTGGGATCCTAATGGTTATGTGCACTGGGCCACTACAATAGTCCAGTTTGTGTCATTTGCACTATTAGGTGCGCTATTAAATGTGAGTACCCTTATTTTTTGGGGTCTGTATACGGGGTCAAGAATACCTCACTGATCTGCACTAGGAGTCGCCCTTCTTTTTTTTCCATCATAGATTTCTGAATCCAGCCTTGATTCTGGAAGGAGCAGCCCACTTTTGTGCATAGTCTACTGGGACACTACAAGTTCTCAGGCCACTTTCCTAGGCATTATCTTTGCCTTCTCACATTGTGAGTATAATTCTACAAATAATATTACATCATACCATATATTGGCTACACTAGGAGGCGCCCATTTTCTTTTTTATTATATATCTTGTTTTTTTAGGGGCATAGAAATTAAGTAATAAAAATAAGCTAATTACATGCCCAAAGAAATTTTAAAATAGAGGTTTTTAAATCCTTCTGCCTTCTGCTAAGATTGGATAATCTTTTTAGGCAGTCACGCTGGGTCCTTTGGAATCATGAAACTCTTCAGACCCTATGGGTCATTTCAGACAGGATCAGAGTCCTTTAATCTTGCCTGACTCCATTGACACCCCCAATTTTTTTAGAATAATATTTTCTCATAAAAGCAGTTATGATCATTAACTCTCCCAAAGTAAATCTTGGCTTCCTTGGTAAAGGTATTTTCAACTCTGCTCAAAATTAGAAATACATGCGCCTTTATTGACACATGATTTTGTTTTTGATTTTTTTTTAGAAAACTTTAAACATTTAACATCTTTAAAAAAATTAGCTGATACTTTGAATATATTTTGATATCATTACTGTTTATATTAAAGGGTCAGTAAATTCACAGTATCTAAAATCTTCGGCAATGTTTCTCTTTACCACTACATTTGAACCGCGTTATTTATTTTCAAGAAATATTCTTATTTAGATGTTTCATTTAATCTTACTTTTTGCAGTTTAACCATTGATGGCTGTTCGTTCTCCAACCCCTCGATTACATCTCTAATATGGGCAGTATAGACCAAATCTGTTCTTCCCACATGCTAATTATGTAACGCCCAGATTTCCTCCCACTGAAGCTCGCTCACGCTTATGTCCCTACAGAGCTGATTTGTATGAAATTACTAAAGCGCATGCGTCAGTATCATAGCTCTATTATATCTGTGCTTCTAAGCATTGGTAGCTTCACGCGAACATCGGATGTTGCGCATGCGCATACCTGTGTAAAGAAGAAACCAGGAGTTAATGATGTCATCGTGTGCGCGTTCAATAATCTTCTACATAGAGCGACAGATATTATTACTATAAGTGGATGGCAAATTCTTGTGAATCTTAAAAACATGTGATGGATTGGTAGGTGGACAGTGAGATTTTAAAGTTTAATGATTCCTATATAGACATTGCTATTCACATGAGGCATCTATGTGCAGCCACCAATCTACAGCTACGAAAAGTATATCAAGAGAATGAAGCAAATCAGTGACGTCAGAGGCTGGTGAGGCAGTGGCAGGATATGCCTTCATTCTTTAGATATCCTTTGTTGAAGAAATAGCAATGCACATGGGTGAGCCAATCACATGAGGTATCTATGTGCAGCCACCAATCAGCAGCTACTGAGCATATTTAGATATGATTTTCAACAAAGGACATAAAAAGGATGAAGAAAATTAGATATTAGATGTAAATTGGAAAGTTATTTAAATTTGCATATGGGTTTCATATGGGTTTCATGTCCCTTTAAATGGTGTCTTGGAAAACTGATCAACTTAGTAAACATCTGATTTTAGTCTAAAAAGATTGTAACAGAAACTCTTGCCAGATAACACAATGCTTGCTCTGATTATGAGATCTAGAAATCCATGCCCATTAAAATATGTTTAAAACATACTTTTTACTTTAATGCTGCAAATTATGCTTATAGATTCTTTCATTACATAAGGGATGAGAGTCAGAGACAGAAAGAGACCATGGGGGAGAACAACACATAAGGAGAGAGATGGCTAGATATATAGAGAGAGAGACATACACACACAAGGGGGGCAGAGAGGGACCACTGCATTTTAAGTAATAGAACAGCAGAGCTACAGAGAGTTCATAAAATTAGTCTATAATTTAGTGTGAAGTACAGAGGCAAGCTGCTAAGTTAGTGGGTGTAAAGTTTGAGTAAACAAAATACAAAAACGACCCTGCTGTAAAAGAGTAAACAAACACTAAACCACATTCATTAAATTATCATTTTCACTAACAGAATCCCTTTGTGGCTGAAACACTGCTCTCTGTGCCTCTTTTCCTGCTCTGTAAGGATTCAGGAAGTGACAGTGGCACATTCCACTGCACTTAGAGGGGAAGAACAGAACTCTCTTTTTCACTTTAGCAAAGCTAGCAGGTTCACATGACAGCAACAAAATATATGAAAGTTGTTTTTTTCCTCTCACTGGATTGGTTCAGCCCAAATAGGACTGCCTCAAATAAGCAGTTAATGGGCCATGCAATGATCTTAACCACTTGCATCCAGTAGGTGGCGCAGCATGTTGTGTAATGGTGGGCAGACCTGCTTGTGCCTCTCCATTGCACAACATATAGCTGTGAGAAAAAAAAATGCTGGGGAAAAAAAATTACAATTTTTTTTTAAAGCCAATAAAAAAATATATATTTTTGCCCATATGAGAGGTGAAGCACTGCCTCACCTGCCTCTAGTGACTGCACATCACTGAAGCAAATTAGATTTATAGAAGTAAATTGCATTGTTGTTTAAAATTATATTTACTATCCGAATGGTGATTGAAAAAAGGTGGGTTTAAAGGGACAGTCTTGTCAAAATTAAACTTTCCTGATTCAGATAGGGCATGTAATTATAAACAACTTTATCATCAATTTTGCTTTGTTTCCTTGGCAGTATTTTTGAAAAGCTAAGCCTAGGTAGACTCAAACTGATTTCTAATCAGTTGAAAGCCGCCTCATAAGCTTAGAGGATTTTGAAAGTTTTTCACAGTTAGACATTATTAGTCCATGTGTGTCATATAGCTAATATCGTGCTCACTCCGGTGGAGTTATTTAAGAGTCTGCACTGATTGGATAAACTGCATGTCTGTCAAAAGCACTGAGATAAGGAGGCAGTCTGCTGAGGCTTAGATAAAAGGTAATCGCAGAGGCAAAACATATATTAATATAACTTGTTTGGATATGTAAAACTGTTGAATGGGTAATAAAGGGATTATCTATCTTTTTAAATAATAGAGATGCTTGTATAGAAGACTTTCTCTTTAATGTGCCTTTAATATTTGAGTCAGGGACCAATTGACATATGTATAGATAATAGTTAATCACAGAGTTAATAAGTATATTAATTAAAGGGATGGTGTAGTTCAAATTAAATTCTCATGATTTAGATAGATTATTATATTTTATTTTATTTTTCATTATATTTTTTTCTTCATTCTTTTAGTATATTTATTTAAGAAATATCAAATGTACGCTTAAGGGGTCAGTTAATTTTAGTTCAGCACATGTGTAGCAATTGCTGATTGAATGGCTACCTTTTGACACCAATCAAGCGCTACCCAAGTTCTTAACAAAAAATGGGCCAGAAAATTGATAATAGGAGTCAATTAGAAAGTTGATTAAAATTGCATGCTCAATCTGAATAATGAAAGTTAATTTTTGACTAGACTATCCCTTTAATTTAAATCTTTTTGGTTAGGTGACACTGTTAAATCATTTCATATATTTTGTAGATTAAAGTTGAAAACCAATTAAACTACAAGTATACTGTCCCTTACAATTGTACCACTGATGCTTATTTTTTAATATAAATAAAAAAATAAAGAAATATATACTCAACTTTTTTTTTAATGATTATAACTATTAAAAATGAATTAAATGAATATTTTTTAAGCTGAATATCTTCTTATTTCTGCAGTTGACACCACACATAATTCCTTTAAAAAAAAAAGGAATAAAAATAAGATATTAATATTTTAAAAATGGAAATGCAGAGAATAATTAAATATACTAACATGAAAAATATTGAGCAACCAGGTTACTACGAATTTCCACACCACCGGCAGCGGAATCTCTTGATGCCTCAAGATCCTCATTTTTACTGTTGACATTAGTGACATCCACATCTCCTTAATGCAAAGCAATGTTATGCAAAATGCAGCACACCAAAATAATATCAGATACCTTACACGGAACATATTGCAAAACGCCACCAGATCGATCAAGACACCAAAATCATTTTTTTAATAAGCCGAATGTCTTTTTGATAGATGATCGAGTGCTCCGATGAGCTTCATCATAATTATTCTCAGCATCAGTTCTGGGATTTGTAAATTGTGTCATGAGCCAAAGACGACACGGATATCCACTGTCTCCTAGAAAATGAAATAAAATGTAAATACACTTCAAAACGTGTAAAAAAAAAAGAAACATATGAAAAATACATGTAAAATTGACTAGCAAAGAAAGGAATAAGAATTATGATTATCTAACAGCCATCCATCAAGGATCTCTGCAGATTCAAACATTCGATAAAGCGCAGATTCTTGCAGTATATAGTAGTCATGGCATGACCATGCAAAATTTGATCTGAAACTCATAATTTTAAGGTTGGCATCACAAACCATTTGAACGTTTAAAGAATGGTTTTGTTTCTGATTC
Source organism: Bombina bombina (assembly GCF_027579735.1). Classification (NCBI taxonomy): domain Eukaryota; kingdom Metazoa; phylum Chordata; class Amphibia; order Anura; family Bombinatoridae; genus Bombina; species Bombina bombina. The sequence continues at coordinate 853,687,259 of NC_069504.1, read as the reverse complement.
CTGAACTGTTCTTCTTTATGTTGCGGAGGTCTTAATTAAATGTGGGTGCAATCAATAGCCCCTAAGACATTGGGCATACCAGCAACTTTAAAAAAATTACTTTTAAAGGTTTGCCAACCTTCAGAATTAGTGGGGAAATTAATAAATCATTTTAAATGCATCAAAATTGCTTTTAACACATGTGTCAGGTGCCGAGAAAAAGAAGGCTGACTGAGGCCCATAACGATACTACTGACTGATTGAAATGAACCAGTAGCCAGGAAATGTATGACAGTCAATAATGTTATCATGCCTGGAAGAGCATGGGTCCTTCCTGTCTTTGGCTCTATATCTGCTTCAACCGAATTGTATAGATTAATCAAGGACTGCCTATTCAGTCGGAATCTTCTTTTTATTTCATGGTCGAATAGAGCTTCCAAACCAATTGTTAAACAAAATATTCTTGGAACCCTTCTTTTTTGGGTTCTGCAACTACATCTAGCTCTGCGACCTGTTGTGGCTGATTTCTTTGTCGAGAAACAGCTAACACAGCAAGAAAAAGGAAATGTACTATTTTAAACGGGACCAAAAAATATAAACTACTCGCGCTTTTCCACTAACGCGCAACCTACAAATTGGTGAATTTAGAAACAGTGAATATGACATGCAACACTTTTTATAAATATATGATAATTGCAAATAAATAATGGCATCTATGAAATGCATATAGAATTAATACAAGGCACAAATCTAAGAGAAACGTTCTGCGCTAAAACATCCCCAAGAGCAAGCGTGATAAATGCAGTGTATTTCAATATATATATACGCAGGATTATGGGTTAATACAAATAGAGAGTTCTCATAATGCTGAGCAAATGTCCAATATGTGTGACAATTGTGTGTAACGACTGCAGTCCACAGATGGGATGAAAATCAAATCCAAAATTAGACTGGCACAGTACCTTTATATGACACTGCTCCGCTTTTGGATCTTTTTAAATTGCAGACCAAGACTTCCTCTGTGGCGTTTTTTTTTTCTCTATGGTGTACACACTGAAAACAAAGGTGCTGCCAAACAAACTCACTCCCCACTGGTATGTGGCATGTAGTTCCGGCGTGTGAATCCAAGTGTCTGGATGATGACGTCACTCAGTGGTAAGTACGGTGTCTCTGGTGCAGCTCCAACGATGCTGAGTTCTTTCCCACTCAAACGGAATCAACATGAAAAACAATAAAGGGAACAGGAGCGCAACCAAGATTCAAGTGTGTTTATTTACAAATACACAAAAAGCGCACAAACAGTAATGCACTTACAGGAACAAAAGTTTAAAACAGCATGTGATCATTTACATGTAGAAAGACAGCAGCCAAGATATTCCGCCAGGAGCATTCACCGCAATCCCACAGGGTGTGGCTTCTAATGTTAAAAATAGCTGATAAGATCAAATATGATCAAATAAACATGTTTTTAAAACCTCAACGCGTTTCCCCCGTTTTGCGAACGGGCTTTCTCAAGAGGACAGGAATGAAGTACCTGTACACAGTACCTGGAGTCTATTTAAAGGTACATTTGTCCAATCAAAATACAGGGGAGTGTGAAAAGCACACACCCCCTGTGAAGGAGTCACAGTAGTTAACCCCTTATGTTCTTGAATTTGTTAAAACAGTTTAAAAACATTTAAAACATAAAACCCTAACCTAGGAACATATAATTGCATATAAAGTTTGAATTCATTATGATATATAAAAATACAAATAATGTCTTCAAATATTCAGTCTAAAATGTAATATAATAAAATTCCCCTGTAATATTAATAAGAACAATAATTAAATATATTCCTAAATCATGAGCCACATTAACTCATACTAAAAAAGGTCAAACTTAAATGTTCAATAAATCTCTATCTTGGAAAATAGATAAACTGAATTACAGTGTTGTGTTAGGGTACAGTATATGAAGAAAACAACTAAATTATTAAGTTCCTATATCATCTTACATATGAGCTGTCACATCTATATCTATGTTGAGACCTAATGGTGTTAAACATTTCATTATATATATCCATAGGGTTTCTAATTTTTAAGAATCTATCTTTCTCTCTAGGAGGAACCCAATCAATCACCTAGATCCTTAAACTACTTGGGTCGCAATTATGTACCTCCATAAAGTGTCTAGGTACACTGTGTTTATTTATTTTTTCTTTAATATTGTACAAATGTTCATAAAACCTTCTTTTGATTTTTCTTTTGGTGCGGCCTATGTAAAATAGGCCACACCCACATTCTAAGAGATAGACTACAAAGGTGGAGTTGCAGTTCCTCCTAATTTTAATGTTAAATTCTTGGGAATGATCAGAATTATGAAATTTAGATATATTGTTAATATGCTTACACATTAGGCATTGAGACTTTCCACATTTGAGGGTGCCCTTAGTTCCAGATAACCAATCAAGGCTTTGTGAATTATTTATCACATTCCCTATCTTGTTTTTCAACTTGTTAGGGGCTAAGATGTTTTTTAGATTCTTGCCTTTCTTAAAGGTTATTTCAGGTGTGTCCCCTATCTCCCTTCCTAAAATAGGATCTGCCTTTAGAATGGGCCAGTGTTTTTAAAGAATTACTCTGGAACCGCCAATAGAATGCGAGATCAACCCTATTGGCTGATTGCATCAGCCAATAGGATTTTTCGTACCTTAATTCCGATTGGCTGATAGGATTCTATCAGCCAATCGGAATTGAAGGGACGCCATTTTGGATGACGTCACTTAAAGGAACCTTCATTCTTCAGTCACAGTCGGATGGAAGAGGATGCTCTGCATCGGATGTCTTCAAGATGGACCCGCTCTGCTCCGGATGGAAGAAGATAGAAGATGCCGCCTGGATGAAGACTTCTGCCACTTGGAGGACCTCTTCTGGCCAGATCGGATGAAGACTTCTGCCCCTCTGGACGTCCACTTGTGCCCGGCTGGGTGAAGATGGCTCAAGGTAGGGTGATCTTCAAGGGGGTAGTGTTAGTTTTTATAAGGGGGGATTGGGTGGGTTTTAGAGTAGGATTGGGTGTGTGGGTGGTGGGTTTTAATGTTGGGGGGGACATTGTATTTTTTTTTTACAGGTAAAAGAGCTGATTACTTTGGGGCTATGCCCCACAAAACGCCCTTTTAAGTGCTATTTATAATTTAGTATAGGTTAGGGAATTTTTTTATTTTGGGGGGCTTTTTTATTTTATTAGGGGGATTAGATTAGGTGTAATTAGTTTAATAAATTGTAATTCTTTTTTTATTTTCTGTAATTTAGTGGGGGGGGTTTTTGTACTTTAGTTTATTTAATTTAATTGTAGTTAATTGTAGGTAATTTATGTAATTAATTTAATGATAGTGTAGTGTTAGGTGTAATTGTAATTTAGGTTAGGATTTATTTTACAGGTAAATTTATATTTATTTTAACTAGGAAGTTATTAAATCGTTAATAATTATTTAATAACGATTCTACCTAGTTAAAATAAATACAAAGTTGCCTGTAAAATAAATATAAATCCTAAGTTAGCTACAATGTAACTAATAGTTATATTGTAGCTATCTTAGGGTTTATTTTATCGGTAAGTATTTAGTTTTAAATAGGAATAATTTATTTAATTGTAGTAAAATTTTAGATGTATTTAAATTAGATTTAAGTTAGGGGGGTGTTAGGGTTAGGGTTAGACTTAGGTTTAGGGGTTAATAAATGTATTATAGTGGCGGCAACGTTGGCGGAGGCAGATTAGGGGTTAATAAATTTAATTTAGTTGTGGCGACGTTGAGGGGCTGATTAGGGGTTAATAACTATAATGTAGGGTTCGGCGATGTTGGGGCAGTAGATTAGGGGTTCATAAGTATAATGTAGGTGTCGGCGATGTCGGGGCGGCAGATTAGGGGTTAATAAATGTAATATTATGGGTGTTTAGACTCAGGGTTCATGTTAGGGTATTAGGTGTAGACATAACTTTAATTTCCCCATAGGAAACAATGGGGCTGCGTTAGGAGCTGAACGCTGCTTTTTTGCAGGTGTTAGTTTTTTTTTCAGCCAGCTCAGCCCCATTGTTTCCTATGGGGAAATCGTGCACGAGCATGTTTTGCCAGCTTACCGCTACCGTAAGCAGCGCTGGTATTACAGTGAGATGTGGAACTAAATTTTGCTCAACACTCACTTTTCTGAGGCTAACGCCGGCTTGAAGAAAACTTGTAATATCAGGGTTGACTTAAGTGAGCGGTAAGAAAAAAAGGCTTGTTAGCCCCGCACAGCCTTACCGACAAAAACTCGTAATCTAGGCGCAAGTATCCTAAACAAAATAACAAGATATATATATTTACTTCATACAAGCCACTTTTAGGCCTCCGTAAATATTGTTAACCCTATGTACTTTGAGCAAGGTAACAAAAGATATCTATTTAACCTGCACAGACCACTTTTGGGCCTTTGTAAATATTATAAACATTATGTATTGTGATCAAAGTAACAAGAAGCATCCATTTACCTCTCACAGGCTACTTTTGGACCTCTATAGATATCATAAAAGAATGTGGGGGTACCTATTTAACTTGTACAAACCACTCTTGTGCCTCTGTAAATATTATAAACACTATGGGGTCGATTTGTACCCCTTGTTTCCAGCCCAAGCCTTCAGGCTCGCCGGAAATCACCTCTGAGGCTGCGGTCTGCAATCTGCCCGATCCTATATGATCGGGCTGATTGACACCCCCTGCTAGTGGCCGATTGGCCGCGAATCTGCAGGGGGCAGCATTGCACAAGCAGTTCACTAGAATTGCTTGTGCAATGCTAAATGCAGACAGCATATGCTGTCCACATTCAGCGATGTCTGTCGGACAGGATACGCTACAGCATATCATGTCGTACAGACATTGGTTAATCTACCCCTATGTATTTTGTGCAGGAAACAATGGGCACCTAGACAACTCCCACAGGCTGTTTTTGGAGCTTTGCGAATGATAGAAAAAAGCATGTATATTGAGCAAAGCAATAGTACATATCCATTAAAAAGGTTAAATAGCAGCCATGTCAAAAAACATAATAATAAGTTCTATATGTATATCAACCAGGAATTAACTTAAATGCCTAGTAGTAAGCGTATTATATGATTTAGTGAGTGAGACACATAAAATAAATGTAGAATCTGTTGGACCCTAGCCTTCTATACGTACACCACAACATAAATATATAATTAGAAATATCTGCTGTTATATAGAATGAATAATAGACATACCAACAAATAAACTGAGATGCTTAGTAGTAGACTTGTGACACGTTCCAACGAATGACACATAGAAAATAGATGTGAAAGCTGAGATTAAATCTTGCAACATGATCTCCTATCTGAATAAGATTGCATAATGATTCTATGGGCTGCCCCCCACAAAATCACCACCAAAGAAGCAGGAGGATTAATAGCACTTAAAGAGACATTCATATCACATCCCAGTAAGATCAGATTAAGACAGCAGAAATAGAATTCTTAATATGGGTACAGGATATCTCAAGAGCATAGCACCTTAGTAAAACTGAAAATAGGAGCAAACAAGGATATCAGGCTATAACATTGTCCTTAGGAAATATGTGTAGGGTAAAGCACCTAAAAATAAACACACAGTAGCAACCCTGTTTACCCTATACCGGACTTAGTGCTGAAAATTGTCCAAGCAAATGACATGTTTCTTGAAAATAGCATGAAAGGGTTGATGCAGGCTTGCAAACTATCAAGCAGTCTGGGAAAACCGCCTTTTCTAGCCATCCATGGGAGACACAGCTCTCCTTCAGCCTCTAGCAAGAACTTCTGACAGATCGCCTCTGGATAACAGTAAGTGCTAAAGCGGTGCGTCAGGGAGCCGGTCGTACCCTTTCCCACAACCGCCCATCTGAAACAATCTGTCAAGGCTCTGATATTTTCTGAGTACACTCTCAGTAATTTCCCCTCTCAAGGCCTGCTGGTTTGCTAAGGTTCCATTGCCTTTAGTAGTGCTAGTCCCCGGTATCCAGGAGTAGCTATTGGGAGGTAACGATTGGCGTAGAATAGGTTTCCTTTGCATAGCTCCAACCTCTATATCTGACTCTACGAGAAATTCTCTTTGCCACATATTGGTCCCCAAGTCAGCGAGCCCTTCATGCATCTCCATCTTTGGCGGTGAGTAAACCGCTAGCCCCCTTGTGGGCTGTAAGGTTAGAATCAAATCATCAATCCTATCACAGAATTTTTTTTCAAAGTCCTTCATCAATGCTCTAAAGAAATGATAAATCCCCTCCATGGCAGCAGTCTCCGTGGATTCATTCGGTTCTAGGTGAGATGCTGAGATCAGTTTCCGTTTGTCAGTGAGGGCTCACCAAGTCACGGCTTTATGATGGCCTAATCAATCGGTGGTGGTAGTATAGTTTATCACCCATGGGGTCCAGGGTATGCAGGCGCCACCTCTGTTTTTCCGTCTGCTACTCCGCAGGGCAAGTCTAGGACACAAATACTGCCGTTCTACTGTGCAAGGCAACAGGCGCATGGTACTCTGTTCCTCGAAGGCCTCTGCACTGCCTATGCTCAAACTGCATCAGAAATCATCATCTGCTCCCAGTGCACCGGCAGCTTTCCTGTCTGCTGCAGGGCACAATTAGGGTGTGGAAGTCTCTTTTCAGGTAGGATTAAGGCTAGATAAATCGGGTATAATAGATATTGTTTGCCGTAGCTCAAGCACAATACGTCTGCCCTAGTTGAATGCTAGCTCCGCCCCCTGAATCCAAATTTTTGAATTGACACCATAACTAAAATCGCAAAAAAATAACATAAATTAATAAATCAGTTTCCGAATTTTCGGATCCATTCTTCATATTCATTCTAATCTTAACTGCCGTCCCCCCACATTGCCAACTCCAAATAAAACACTATATAATAAACCTATTAACCCCTAAACTGCCATCCACCCACATTGCCAACACTAATTAAACCTATTAACCCCTTAACCACCACCCCCACATCACCAATACTAAATAAAACTATTAACTCCTAAACCGCCGTACCCCCACATTGCCAACACTAAATAAACCTATTAACTCCTAAACTGCCATACCCCCACATTGCCAACACTAAATATAGCTATTAAACCCTAAATCACCATCCCCCCACATCACAATCACTAATAAAATATATTAACCCTTAATCTGCCATCCCCCCACATTGCAAACACCTAATTAAAGTATTAACACCTAAACCGCCGTCCCCACATCGGGACTCCCTAAATAAAACTATTAACGCCTAAACCACCATCCCCCCACATCAGAAACACAAAATAAAACTATTAACCCCTAAACCGCCGCCCCCCACATTACAAACACTAAATAAAATTATTAACAATTACTAACTTAATACTAACTACCTAGTTAAAATAAATACAAACTTATCTGTGAAATAAAAATAAAACCTAAGCTAGTTACAATATTGCTATTTACTAACTACCTAGTTAAAATAAATACAAACTTTCCTGTGAAATAAAAATAAATCCTAAGCTTAAACTAAAAACCAATTAATATTACTTGTTAAAAAAAAAATAATACAAACTTATCTGTGAAATAAAAATAAAACCTAAGCTAGTAACAATATTACTATTTACTAACTACCTAGTTAAACTAAATATAAACTTACCTGTGAAAAAAAAAATCCTAAGCTTAAAAAAAAAAAAACTAAAATTACTAAAAATAATAAACACTAAAATTACAAAAAATGAAAAAACTACATTACAAAAAATAACAAACAAAATTATCCAAAATAATAAAAATTATTCCTATTCTAATACCCCTGTTTAAAAAAAAAAAACACTCCAAAATAAAAAAAATAATCTATAATAAACTACCAATAGCCCTTAAAAGGGCCTTTTGTAGGGCATGCCCTAAAGTTCAGTGTCTCTGGTGAGTTTTAGCAGCCGTGTTCTGGGACCCACTATCAGCTCGACCTTCACAATGTTACTTGCACCGACCACGAGCGGGTTGGCATCTGACGTCACAACTGACAGTTAACTGGAGTGTCCCCCAGCACAGGGGCAATCCACAGTCCGAACAGCTGCTGCTCACAACAGTTACTCCTGAAACAACCCTACGTCTTTCGTCTGGGTCTCGGCCGGACTTTTTTAAGGGTACTTGACAGTTTGTTGTTTAAACACTGATATATTCTACATGTAGGAAATTTATACTGAATACATAAAGCGCTCTCTGATGGCCAAAAGACGCTATTACAATAAATTTCTATACATCATGTGTGAGCAATCAAATGACTTATCACATTCATAAACACATACAAAATTGAATTAATACATAAATAAATACAATGTTAATACATGCAGAGACAATTTAAAAAATATGTATATATATATATATATATATATATATATATATATATATATAATGATGAGACTAAAAAATACTTTTAAAATGATATATGAAATACAAATAAAATCAATAGCATTAGATCATAATTGTATATGTCTCTTTAAAAGCCCAATGCTCTACATTAAAAAGAAGGGAAACGTATGATACGTCTAATGGTTATATATATATATATATATATATATATATATATATATATATATATATATATATATGTATATTTATGTCATTGTACATCCTTTTACATCTTTTTACATATAGGCTGCTAGATCCAAGTCAACATTCAGACCCCTGGGATGTAGACATCCAATTTTATAAATCCAGTAGGTTTCCTGCTGTCTCAGAGCCAGCAGTCTATTATTAACATTTGAAGGTATCCAATCTATCACCTTCACCCTCAAAGATGAGGGGTTACAATTATGAGCCTTACGAAAGTGATAGGGATACTATGTTTAATGGGTTTTTCTCTCGCCAATTTAATATTATATATATATGCTCATTAACTTTTGTTTTTATTTTTCTTTAAGTACGTCCCACATAGAACAGGCCACACCCACATGTAAGCAAATACACCACGTAAGTAGAATCACAAGTGGTTCTACATTTAATGTCAAATTCTTTTGTTCCATCCCAGTTGGGGAATTTTGGATGTTTATCTGCATGGTTGCATATATTACACCCCGGGTTAAAATTCAAATCATCCAATAGGATGAGACCTGCTTAAATCATATTGAATTTTTCAGCCAATAGGAATGCAAGGGTACCCCAATATAATAGGGGTACCTTGCCTTCAATCTTCAGTGTGCAGCAGATGATCACAGGAAGAGGATCTCCATGTTGGACAGATGGACCTCCGCCTCTGCTCTGCCTCCGCACATCCACCGACCGCTCTGCCTCCGCCATGAAGATAGAAGATGGACCCGCGATGGATGAAGATGAAACCGCCTGGATGAAGATGTTTCACTGTTGGGATGAAGATGTTTTGCAATGGTGAGTACCGATTTTGGGGTTAGTGTTAGTTTTTTTTAATATTTGGGGTGTTTTTTTTTTAGATTAGGGCTTTTTTTGTAATTTTAGTGTTTATTTTTTGTAATTGTAGTTTTTATTTTTTGTAATGTTAGGTTTTATTATTTTTAGTAATAGGTTTTTTTTTGTATTTTTTTTTAAACAAGTAATGTTAGTTTTTGTTTTAGTTTAAGCTTAGGTTTTATTTTTATTTCACATGTAAGTTTGTATTTATTTTCATTAGGTAGTTAGTAATTGTAACTTTAATTTATGTGTATTTTAATTAGGTTAAAGTTAGGGGGTGTTAGGTTTAGCAGTTAATAGTTTGATTTAGGTAGTTGCGATGTGGGGGGACGGTGGTTTAGGGGTTAATAGCTTTATTTAGTGTTGGCGATGTGGGGGGATGGTGGTTTAGGGGTTAATAGTTTTATTTAGGTAGTTGCGATGTGGGGGTGGTGGTTTAGAGGTTAATAGCTTTATTTAGTGTTGTCGATGTGGGGGGAAGGCGGTTTAAGGGTTAATAGTTTCATTTAGGTAGTTGCAATATGAGAGGATGGCGGTTTAGAGGTTAATTAGTTTATTTGGTGTTGGTGATGTGGGAGGACCGCGGTTTAGGGGTTAATAGGTTTATTTAGAGTTGGCAATGTAGGGGGATGGCAGTTTAGGGGTTAATAGGTTTATTTAGTGGTGGTGATGTGGGGGGGCGACGGTTTAGAGGTTAATAACTTTATTTAGTGTTGGCCAAGTGGGAGGATAATGGTTTAGGGGTTAATAGGTTTATTTAGTGTTTGCGTGGTGGTGGGACAGCGGTTTAGAGGTTAATATGTTTATTTAGTGTTGGCAATGTAGGGGGATGGCAGTTTAAAGGTTACTAGGTTTATTTAGTGTTGAAAATGTGGAGGGATGACGGTTTAGAGGTTAGTAGGTTTATTTAGTGTTGGTGATGTGAGGGACGGCAGTTTAGAGGTTAATAGGTTTATTTAGTGTTGGCGATGTGGGGGGATGGCGGTTTAGAGGTTAAAGGGACAGTCATCCCAAAATTTCAAATAGGTAATTCCTATAAACTTGCTAACAATTATTATTTTGAACTATAGCCCAATTTAGTAGCCTAACGCGTTTCTAAGTATTAGTACTTACTTTTGTCTCGTGTGGCTGTTGAAAATGTCCGCCTGCTCCCTCCCATATTTCGTCACCAGTATCTTCATTGTGCAGCTCTAACAGCTAATTTTCGCAAAACACGGGAGTGACACAGGAGTGTGTACGGGCGAAAATTAGCTGTTAGAGCTGCACAATGAAGATACTGGTGACGAAATATGTGGGGGGGCAGACGGACATTTTAAACAGCCACACGAGATAAAAGTAAGTACTAATACTTAGAAACACTTTAGGCTACTAAATTGGGCTTTAGTTCAAAATAACAATCGTTAGCAAATTTATAGGAATTACCTCTTTGAAATTTTGGGTTGACTGTCCCTTTAATATTCATATTTTCATGTCGGGTTAGCTCACTTGAGAAGATGTGATCATGTCTGCGTGCAAGTGGAGTGTTCTATGGGTAATTCTAACGTTGGCTTTTTCTGCGCATCAGATTAGCGAGCAAATTATAACTTTTTACTTTCAACTTGTAATACGCGTGGTAACTAATGCACACAAAAAGCTTACTTGTCACATTTTACATTATTTAAGCAATACACCATTCTGTGATCTGTTTTCATATTAACCATAGTTTATACATTGTGATGGGGAATTCCAACCAGTCTGCTCTGCAGGGCAATCAGTATCTTTAACAGAATGCCCAGAAAGGTAATTAAAACAAATTGCGCAGCAAAAAATAAAGAATATGAATCAAATAAATAAAGGAATATTTCAAACATAAATAAAAACTCATGAGTATCAAAAACTAAATAAATGAATGAATGAGAATAATATGTAGTCAATGGAAAAATAAAATAATAAACATAAAAAATATATTAAATTGATAAAATATGAAAAAAATATTTACAGCCTATTTACTTCCTCCAAATCCAATGCTTAAATCAAATTTACACTAACATATTTTTTTACATACTTTAAAATTGAGCAGTTTCATTTTCTTTTTTTTTTAATTGTGGGTTAGTTAGACATAGTTTCAGAGAAGATTTGATTTTTATTCTATTTAAATAAATAACTTCCAAATATTGCTTGCATTTCTTGATACAGTAATTCATCTTTAAGTTATGACATATGTGTGAATGACTATTAATAATAAAACACTTAATTATGAAAATAAAAGTTTCTAATAGTAAAGTAAAAAAGAAAAAGAAGAAAAAAAAAAAGAAAAAAGTGGCCCAAAAGCTAAATAACAATTATATAGATACAAAATTTGACAAACACACAGCACATGGCTTTGCAAAGATGCTAAGTTGTACTCAATTTTTTCTATTAAAGGGATACTAAATCCAAAATATTCATTTAATGATTCAGATACTCTATACAATTATTATTCCATTTCTGTAAAATGTTTTGAAGGGGTTAATATCTCGCAATGATTTCTAAATGTTGGACGGTATTGGGCTAGGTTACGAGTGGCACGATAACTGTTGCACAAGTGAAAAGGGGTTAATTGCGGCTCTTTGCAGGCATCGGAAGTAGAGCAAGTATTACAAGTTGAAAGTAAACATGTTCATTTGAGAGTAATGGAATTTAACGCGCATCTGCAAAGCGCGACTTCAAAGCTCTGGCTAACTGTTAAGCGAGATAAAAAAGTTGCACAAAAAACATAAAAAATACATTTAAAAGTACAGTTACACTCATAATAATACTGTCTAATAAAAAATATTTTTTTTTTAAAAAAAGATATGATGTCCCAGGTGCTAGAAAAAAAAAGCACAGCAAAGGGCTTTAAAATAGAGATACATACTTATACACCCTGCTTACTTATCTATGCTAACTCTGCTACATATATGTCCCTAATTTGTCAGTCAACAACTACAAAACAATGACAGTGGCTATCCTTGTTGTCTGTGGAATAAAGCCCAGATGCTAAGATAATAATAATACTTAGCGGATACATTATTCTATAACAACACAACAGAAATGTCTTGTAATTTTAACGTTTTTACTGTCCGTTTAAAAATATCCTTTATTTTTATCTTATGTTGCCTGAGTCAAAACAACCTGTTATTTAAATATCTTCTAGGTCTTCTATAATTAATTGTTCAAAGAGCGAGATACATTTCACTTGAGTGAAGGGGCAAAAACGGACTTGAATTTCATATAATCATATACTATGTAATGTATAGTAAAATGCCTTTAAACAATGACGTCAGCCGCTTGGACTATTTTGCTGGTTTTCTCGACATTGCATTGGATCTCTTTTGAATATATCGCCACATTGCAGCACTTTCGATCATCAGGGCCTTTAAAGGGATATCAGCATTTAAAGTGTTTTATAAGGGCTATGTAAGCTTTTTTTTACATCAAAGTTGCTATGGAAACTGTTCTGGTGTTTTAAAGCAGCACTGGAATGCACTTGAAACTAATAATCTTTCATGCTGAAACTATTAATTGTTCACATTCACTTAATACATTTTGGTTTCACTTCTTTTTAATTCACAATTCAAATATTAACAAAACCTAACTGTTTATTAATTTTCAATAAACTTTGTAGAATTGAAATAGAACTCTGAATTTCTTAATAATACCCTTAATAAAAACATACTTAGATGTTATTGCAACCAAAATAATTTAGGGCCAGATAACAAGTTGAGCGCAAAATATCTCTTCTGCAAAAGCGATATTTGTGCTCAACTTCGTAATAGCAGGGCATGCAAATGTGCACTGGTATTGCAAGTGAGGTACAATGCAAATGCAACCTTGCATTCGCATTACAAACAAGCATTGTGCTCATGAGAGCGCGCTTCCATAGACTCCAACGGGAGCCTCATTCTAATGCTGTGAGACACGGCATGAGAACTAGCGCAGGGAAGGGGGTAATTTGCACAATGTAAAGGCACTTTTCAGTGCAGGTTTTTTTTTTTTAACACCTCACAGCCGCCAACTTTAGCCCCCAAAAACTGTCTAGTGCAGTCATTTTTTTTTATATAAAAAAGATGCAACTATTTTTTATTTGCCAAAAGGCACTACACATTTTTGGCGGGCGCAGTTAGGGTACTTTTAAAAAATTAACCAGAGGTCTGACCGCTGGTTAATTCTTTGAGCAACAATTGCTATTGTGAGCTTGCGGTAGCAATAACTAGCCACTTGTAATGGCTGGTTATTTATCGCGAGCCAGTAATCGGACGAATTTGCCCGTTTGTGGGCACGCAATAAATTAGCGCTCCACTTGTAATCTACCCTTTAATTTGGAATCTGATTTTTTCTTTGAGATTAATAATTAAGCATTGGACTTAATCTCGTGGTTTAATTCTAGACAAATTGCAAATGTGCAGTTTTTATGGTAAATGCTTCCATTGTGTGACGGTATGTAACTGCAGTGTGATTTTAAAAATATCCTTATTGATCTGTGGGTGGCTTTTAGTTCCACAAAAATGCTTCCTTTATGAGATATGAAGTGTTTAAACCCCAAAGCTTTCTTGTGTCTTGTGTGGCAGAAAATATATAGAAAGATGTGGGAGGCAGGAAAAAAGCACGAGAGGGGATTACCATACATCATATTAAAAAAAGTAACATTTGCCTTAAAGGGATAGGAAAGTCAGAATTAAACTTGCATGAATCGGATAGAGCGTGTCATTTCAAGACACTTTTAAATTCACTTCTATTTTCAAATGTGCTTCGTTCTCTTAGCATCCCTTGTTAAAAAATGAATACCTACGCACATATCACAGCCTAGTGGGAGCTGCTGCTAATTGGTGCCTGCACACATTTGTCTCTTGTGATTGGCTAAATAGATATTTTCAGCTTCCTGTCAGTAGTGCAATGCTGTCCCTTCAGCAATGGATAACAAGAGAATGAAGAAAATTTGATAATAGAATTAAATTGGAAAGTTGTTTAAAATTGTATGTTCTATCTGAATCATAAAAGAAAATTTTGAGGTTTATTATCCCTTTAATTTTACAAGACTCAAAACATAAATCCGTCATTGAGATAGAGCTTACATTATTAAATAACTTTCCAATTTACTTCTATTATCAATTTGGCTTCATTCCCTTTGTACCCTTTGTTGAATGAGCATCAAGGCACTACTGGGAGCTAGCTGAACACACTGGTAAGCCAATGACAAGAGGCATATATGTGCAGCCACCAATCAGCATCTAGTTCCCAGCTCCTGAGCCTACTAGGTATGCATTTCAACAAAGGATACCAAGAGAACTGAGCCAATTAGATAATAGAAGTAAATTGGAAAATTGTACAAAATGGTGTGGTCTATCTGAATCATGAAATTAAAATTTGGGTTTTCATGTCCCTTTAAGCATTGAAATATTTCTCCCCCTAGGTTACTAAGAAAGCATGTTGGGCACATTTGTCCCTGATGATCTCTCCAGTATACTACAATTACAAATATACACTTTTTCAAGCAAATCTCTACACTATAAAATCTCTCTTAAAGGGACATGAAACACAATTTTTTTTTCATGATTCAGATAGAGTTTTAAACAACTTTCCAATTTACTAGTATTACTTAATTTGCTTTCTTCTCTAGTTATCCTTTGCTGAAATGTTTATCTAGGTAAGCTCAGGAGAAGCAAAGAACCTAGGTTCTAGCTGCTGATTGGTGGCTGCATATATATACCAATTATGATTGGCTCACTCATGTGTTCAGTTAGAAACTAGTAGTGCATTGCTGCTCCTTCAACAAATGATACCAAGAGAATGAAACAAATTAGATAATAAAAGTAAATTAGAAAGTTGTTTAAAATTGTATTCTCTATCTGAATCATGAAAGAATATTTTTGGGGTTCATGCCCCTTTAAGTAATTTAATTTACTCCACTTGGATGTTGTATTTTCTCTGTAAAGGGACAGTAAACATAATAACTAATAAGTAACTCTAATGAAGCTTTGCCATATGTAAGAGACACTTTTCCTCATACAGACAATAACAAAAGGACAAGTTTAGTTTAGTACCTTCTTATTGTATTGTTGGTCAACATTCAAGTGAAATCTTTTTTTCAAGTACATGTGAGTGAGCAATACAGCCAATCAGATGCTGCACTACCTGCCCATACACTTAAATGTAGTGTACTCTTCAGTAAATAAATCATGAAATTCATAGGCTATGTACTTGGGACTACACCATAGTCTAGGGTGCACAGTTTAAAATCTGAACGGCTGTACCACTCAGTCACAAAAGCTGGAAAGAAATATACTTGAGCAGAAGGGCAGCTGGCAATATGGGTATATTCATATAATAGTGTTACTATTTAAAGAACAATATTCAAAATACCGCCCTGCCTTCCATACATCAAAGTTCATTCATTTAGTATCCTTTGTTGAAGGAGCAGAAATGCACTACATGGACCTAGTTTAACACATCTGATGAACAAGAGACATATATGTGCAGCAACCAATCAGCAACAACCTCCCAGTAGTGCATTGTGGCTCCTGAGCCTACCTAGATATGTGTTTCAACATAGAATATGAAGAGAATGAAGCAAATTAGATAATAGATGTATATTGGAAAGTTGTGTGAAATTGTACGCTCAATCTGAATCATGAAAAAAAAAATTGGGTTTAATTTCCTTTAAATTAATGTTATTTATATATTGAAACTAATACTGCAGTATTAGTTTAGTACTTTGTTCTATTCTTCACTGGCTGATAAGGACAATTAATGTAAATTTCAATGTCTTTTTTACGAAGAAAAAAATATGTTGAATACAACATCCCTTTAAGATTAATAATTGACATGTCCTACCCAGGATTCAACACCAAGTAATATACTAATCTACAGATTTTGTCTTTATTTGTCTGGCTGTTCCAAAATATATTTTGAATATTGTGAAACTACATTTTGCATCTAAAATATTATTTAGCTTCTGCTTCAGATATGATATAATTAAATGAATAGATCTTGGGTTAGCACAGATCAGTAACACGATTTCCTTCCTTTTCATTAGTTAGTTCAGCAGCATTTGGGATAATTTACAGGCAGAATAAGGGGTGGTATAATTCCATAGCAATGAGATAAATGAATATTGATATGGAGGGAAAAAGAGATAGCAAAGAATACATAATGCAGATTGAGAACAAAAATTAAGCTAATGGACAGGTCCACAGAAGAGAAGGCAGCAAACCACACCTGAAATAGTGGACAGTGAAGAAGACATTAATAAGCAAGAACACCGCAAATCCGGAAGCAGCAGAGCATACGAGGAAGGTTTATATGCAACTGCACAAGCTAAACTATAGCCTCCAGAGGTTTCTTGTGTGCATATAAGCTGGCATTAGAGATCAACAGGTCCATGTAAATGATCTGTGGTCTCATATAGGCAAGTATCCGGCATATGTAGCCTACAGGACCTTGGATCAAATCTGAAGCCTAAATGGACATATAGATGACATACGGGGGCTGCAGACCCACGCATGAGAGGACTGCAATGTTACGCATCTAATCTCATAAGGGTATATATGTGGCATATGTAGCTGCAAGACTTTGCATCTGAGTTGTGGGGTGCACTAATTTGAATGTGATGATGTCACAGGAAGTAGGTACAGAAATAATCTATGAATTATAAAATATGGCTGAAGATTTTGGTGAAGGTTTTTGAGTTAACAATATTTGCTCTATATTTTTACTCTATTTGTTAAGAATTAAAAAATATCAGAATTACATGTATAGAAATGTGATATATTTTAGAAAATATAATTTCTCCAAAGTTATTTAAATGTTGCAAAAATATACCATTGTGCTTATTGTGATAGAAGTATAAGAATAGTTCTGGTCCTAGGTGATCTGATACTATGGGGCCTATCTATCAAGCTCCGAATGGAGCTTGATGCCCCGTGTTTCTGGGATGCCTGCAGACTCGCCAGAAACAGCAGTTATGAAGCAGCGGTCACAAAGACCGCTGCTCCATAACCTGTCCGCCTGCTCTGAGCAGGCGGACAGACATCGCCTGAAATCAACCCGATCGAGTACGATCGGGTTGATTGACACCCCCCTGCTGGCGGCCTATTGGCCGCGAGTCTGCAGGGGGCGGCGTTGCACCAGCAGCTCTTGTGAGCTGCTGGTGCAATGCTGAATACAGAGAGCGTATTGCTCTCCGTATTCAGCGAGGTCTGGCGGACCTGATCCGCACTGTCAGGTCAGATCAGGTCCGCCAGACTTTCATATTAGATAATAGAAGTAAATTAGAAAGTTGTTTAAAATGACATGCTCTTTCTAAATCACAAAAGAAAAAAAATGGCTTTCATGTCCCTTTAAGAACTTGCTGACATGGAACAAAACCATGGAAACTCTTTAGATTTTTTTTTAGCATTATATTCGAATGTACGTGTTTTTGCATTACATTCAGAACCCAGCAAAGCTAGTTAAACAGTTATCAAGCAAAAATTTGCCTTTCTATAATTTCTGAGGGTCCTTACAGACTGATCAGGCATCTGATAATCTCGCCAGAGGAAAGAGTTATAGATTATCTGGCTCTAGGTGAGAGTTTTTCACAATTAGATTTTTCAATTTATAGGGCTATGATTTGATTATGTGTTTATAAGCAAAAATTATGTTAACAAATGTTAGTTGAGATATGTAAAGACAAAGAAGAGACCGCACCGCAAATTCAAGGTAGTTTAATAACAATATGGATAAAGTAAAAAAAGAGGGGTAAGGGTTAACGCTCTGGGATAAGAGCTATCTGACCGAGATAAGGTAATGAAAAGTGATTAAATATCACAACTATATTAAATGATATCTCAAGGTAGCAAATAATATAATATACAATTTATTTTAAAATTACATGTAATATACAGAAGTGTGCCGGCACTAATAACTAAAATAAGTTAAAACGGTCAACTATATAATTCTGCTAACAAATAAGATACTAAAATAATGTTTTTATAACAACAATAAGACTTAGATAGGATGATATAATAAAAAAAAGTCCCTGTGGGGTAAATTCCGTAAACAGATAAATAAACAGTTCTGAAATATTTCCGAAAGTAGTCAAACCTCTGATTTGGAGGTGTTAGAAAAGTCTGCCACAAATTGCGGCGTTACCTTTAGTTGTTTTTTTCATAGGTAGGGTTCAGTTGCGGTTTAGACGACCGATTGTTGGGCAATATTCCTCTTTATTTGTTGTCCTCCAAACAGGTGTGAGACAAAAGCTCCTTTTTGCTGGTTTTCCAAGTGCTGGGCTGTTTCAGACAATCTGTGTTCCGTATGGAAAATCTGGAAGCCTTTGGTTTTTAACCTCCTGACGCCATATGGATTATCAGTGTATGCCACAGTCAAATTGTGGTTTCCAAAGTAGCAGGGTGAAGAAACTTTCAGTTAATAATGGAGTCAGTTTCCTGTAGGCACCACAGCAGCAACGTTTATATCTGTCCCTCGTTATTTTGTACTGTGGGGCACTTTGATATCCGTTCAACCTAGTGAACTCTTAGTGAACTCCTCCACTATCCTCAGTTGTACAGGTGGTAGAAAAAATGCATCTACGCGTTTCAGCTGTATGTCAGCCTTTATCAAGATCTTGAACCCTACCTACGAAAAAACAACTAAAGGTAACGCCGCTATTTACGGCAGACTTTTCTAACACCTCCAAATCAGAGGTTTGACTCCTTTTGGAAATATTTCAGAACTGTTTATTTATCCATTTACGGAATTAACCCCACAGGGACTTTTTTATTATATCAGCCAAAGTCTTATTGTTGTTATAAATACATTATTTTAGTATCTTATTTGTTAACACAACTATATAGTTGACCGTTTTAACTTATTTTAGTTATTAGTGTTGGCACACTTCTGTATATTACATGTAATTTTAAAATAAATTGTATATTATATTATTTGCTACCTTGGACATCAATTAATATAGTTGTGATATTTAATCACTTTTCAATACCTTATCTCAGTCAGATAGCTCTTATCCCAGGGCGCTAACCCTTACCCCTCTTTTTTACTTTACTTTTATCACACCTTTTTTGAGAGATTAGTGTGATTATTTCTAGGGTTTAGCACATATTCTGACACCTCAGAGTAGCTTTCGCACGCCTTTGTTTTTTGTTTATAAATAACAATATGGATAGCACAAATAAAAATTACACTTACTAGATGTAAGTTCTTTTAGACATGTAAAACAGATAAGTCCAGTAAGGATCCTCCCGCTTGCTCACTCGCTTTCAGTTCCCAGCAGTAGGTAATTTAAACCTCTAACTTTCGGTAGAACACCCGCTTGCAACTTCAGTATGGATCCCCAGACTGGACACTAATAGCTCAACGCGTTTCTCCCGGAGTACGCCCGGGCTTTCTCAAGAGCACTGTGTGTAGATAGAGCGTCATCATATTTACGTGACAGGCTCCTCTCTGATAGGTTGAATTTGTTAATGAAACACTGAATACGGAATGGAGTGTTTACTGTTAACAATTCGTGTATCACCATCCGTATATTATGCTCAAGTGTCCCAAGTATTTAAAACCTATGTAAAAGCTAATCGATTATAATCTTAAAAACATTTGATAATCATAAACATAAATACAATTCATAGTACACAAATGAGAGTTAGTATAATTGATTGTAATTGCATACCACTAACTAATTATACTAACTCGCATTTGTGTTTTATGAATTGTATTTACATAACAGGAAATAATGCTGCCATCTAGTGCTCTTGCTAATGTATAACATTGTTGCAAAACTGCTGTCATATAGTACTGCAGACACGTGCACACTGCTGAACTTACCTTCCTACTTTTCAACAAAGGATAAGAAGAAAATGAAGAACATTTGATAATAGAAGTAAATTAGAAAGTTGTTTAAAATTGTATGTTTGAATGTAGGTGGAGGATTTATAAATGATGCATGTGATAGTGTTTGTATCGACTAGAGAAAGGGTCAACAGACCCTGAAACATTGCTATTTTTTGGTTGTTAAACTACCATGTAAGAGAAAATAATTGCTGTTAGAGATATGTGGGAGTGAATAGTCTTTATTTGAACAGATAGATGGAGTCTGTGGTATGGGGAAAGGGCTAGGGGTTTCCCTATACTTCAATATTGATATATAAGGTTTAAAGTACATGTTCACATTTGGACTGATGTATAGTGTGATTTGAAAACTCTAGCTCAGCTAGTTGTATAAATGACATATGTGGGCTGCAAAGTCATGCAGCTAATTTGAGGTTTTTATATTTAGCCAATAAGCCTGACATGATGAGAGATTAAACTTGTTTAACAGTTTTTATTTTCCTTTGCTGTATAATTATTTCCTCTACTGTGTTATAAACATAAAGCCTCAGATTGTGTTTTGCCTGCCTAGAACAAAACAATCTAACAGGGATGGGCAACCAATGGTGGATATAAATAAGACTGTTTAAAAAAACAACAACAAATAAACAAAGCAAAATAAAACAGACTAGTATGATACTACGAGATACTACGAGATAATTCCTCTTCAGCTCCCAACAGTCAGACTTCTCCGTTTCACTTGTGAATGCAAAACTTCTGTTAGTTTATGAACTGACTGCTCCCAGGGTCTTCTGGAGAGCGCATTTATATAGAACCACAGTTGCAAATATCTTCAAGGATGACTCTTGTAGATGTACTGGAGAGAATAGATGATAAACTCTCAGATACACATTGGGAAGTGCTGGCTGGTGAATGTAACAGAAGCAGCTGAGCAGACCCAGCGCCACTGAAAAAAATTAAGGAATTAATTGGATCTGGAGTTTATCATCTATTCTCTCTAGTAATCTACAAGAGTCATCCTTGAAGATATTTGCAACTGCGGTTCTACATAAATGCGCTCTCCAGAAGACCCTGGGTGCAGCCAGTTCATGAACTTACAGAAGTTTTGCGTTCACAAGTGAAATGGAGGAGTCTGACTGTTGGGAGCTGGAGAGGAATTATCTCGCTTGATAAAGAAATACCCCTAAACCTGCGCCCCCTACTACCGAACACATTACCTGTCTGGTTGTGAAAGACTGAGGGACGGCTGTGGTTTATTCTAAGGGGAGTAGCTCAATTTGATAACTTTCTGTTTGCTGTTCTGCAATTGTATTCACAGTCTGTTTGTTATAACACTCTAGGAAAGTCTGTATTTCGATATCTAATATGATACTGCATTTTTGACCTGTAGATCTAAGAAACAGGTGTAGGTTTCTTTGAATTAATGACTAAAATGTAAACTGAAATTATTGAGGTTAGGCATGTGCATACATAGAAAAATATCTTCTCATATAAAAGGCATATGTTTATTTACTTTGTTTTTAATGCTAAAATAGTGTGTGTGGGGGGAGGGGCATAACAACATTCTAAAAAAATAATTGCTTAATCTGTGTAAGAATTGATGTGTACTGTATATGTTACTAATTGGCTACAACAAGGATATCAGATAAATACAGAGTATTTTCAAGAGCTATGCCCCATAACAGCAAAACAATGCATTTTCTTACCACGTAGGTGCTGCTACCCGCTCAATGTATTTATAGACAAACCATGTTTTCTTTTTTTGTCTTATTTAAATTCTTACTCGTCTGGGGCTAGTGGAAATTTCCCAGCCATGTATCTTTATTTTAAGTTCACTGGACCATTCAGTATTAAAGTGATATTAAATAATTATTTTGTGGGACACTGCAGAGCCAATGCACAGATATGGGAGAGCAATTATTTTATTTTCTAAAGTTACTCACTCACATATGGCTACCCTCCTGAAAATGCTTATATATGGTATTATAAGCCAATGTGTAGATATAACACCCACACTTTTAGGGATAGTACAAGCAATTACGGTTCTATGGGTGTGCTGGGGGTGCCATGTGTATCACCCTCGTTGAGCCACCATGGGCGGTGCATGTACAGCCAAGCAGCTCCATTCTTTTACTGAGTGCTCCTCTCTGCATCTCAGCATGGTCTGAGGTGGATGCATAGCAGTGGAAAAAAGGTCACACCCAGCTCCCAGTGCTGATAAATGAGAAGAAAGTGCTAAGAGCAGTGAGAAGCTGCCAGGAGAGATTAAGAGTAATGTAGGGACCATTTTACTCTTTTCTCTTTCCTCCTCTGTTTACAGATAAAATTTATGAGGATTCACAGCACAAGGTTTGGCCAGATAAGCAATTTTAACCTAACACCTCAGTATTGGAGGGGCCGAGGCTTGGAAGTAATATCCTTACAGTCAACTGTAAGACTATAAATTTATTTATAAAGACCTTTTCAATGGGAGCTGTGCAGACTGCTTAGCCACAGAAAGCAAAACCTCCAGTTAGGGGCATAGCATGAGGTTCCTAACTCATAAGGTCTCCAAAACTGCAAGTAAGTGCTTATGTCTGCCACATCTCTGTAAAGATTCAACACTGCCAAAGGTTCCCATACCTCTGGAAATATATGATAATAGCACACAGTATCTATGATCTTCTCAACAAAACTTGCAGGGATTTGCCTTGCTGTGCTTTTGTTTCAAACAGTGTTGTCATTATAATTTTTATTCATTCAATGTGTTGTTTTAAATAAACACTGTGCACTTTCCTGTACTCAGAAGTGAGCTCTGTCAGTACATTCACAGATCAGTGTACAAACTAACTAAACAATTTCAAATTAAAGGTGATGGCATTGAAACTGCTGAATATTTTACCAGAGTCTATAGACACATTTGTTTTGGGCAAATTATTCATCCATAAAAATAAAAGATATTCTGCTATTTACTATGTGAAATGTTTTCAGAGCAGCTAGACAGCACCTAAAGCCTAAAGAAAGTTAGTATCTGGTGCTAATGCAACAAGCCAGAAGAAGCACAACAAATATTCACCTAGATTACGAGTTTTGCATTCGAGGTTATGCGGTGCTAACGAGCAGTTTATGCTCACCGCTCACTTACAGATAGCGCTGGTATTACGGGTTTTTACAACCCAGACAAGAAGTGAGCGTTGAGCAAAATTTTGCTCCTTACCGCACTCCAATACCAGCGCTGCTTACGTTAGCGGTGAGCTGGTTTAACGTGCTCGTGCACGATTTCCCTATAGGAATCAACATATGCAAAACAGAATGAGAAGCAGTCTGCCAGGAACGAACAGCAGCATCAATAGCTTGTTCTATGGCCCGGTTACCACCTGGTAGTAGCTTCTTTCTGCCCAATTGTGATTTCACAGAGGAAAACTTTCCTGTAGTATATCAGTCTGATCCCGCCGACATGGTCAGTCCAGCCCCGAAATACCAGGAAATTCTCCTCTGAACAAGGAACATGACAACCCCAGACGATCGTTTCGGCCTCCTTTGGGCCTCGTCAGTGAGGTGCAGCCATATCCCTCTAAGCACATTGGGCAAGGAGTCCACGTCTGGTTTCCCCCATCACCCATAGGGAGACTATCCCCAGGGTCATATTTACATATGCAAAACAGAATGAGAAGCAGTCTGCCAGGAACGAACAGCAGCATCAATAGCTTGTTCTATGGCCCGGTTACCACCTGGTAGTAGCTTCTTTCTGCCCAATTGTGCTTTCACAGAGGAAAACTTTCCTGTAGTATATCAGTCTGATCCCGCCGACATGGTCAGTCCAGCCCCGAAATACCAGGAAATTCTCCTCTGAACAAGGAACATGACAACCCCAGACGATCGTTTCCTATAGGAATCAACGGGGAGAGCCGGCTGAAAAAAAGTCTAACACCTGCAAAAAAGCAGCGTAAAGCTCCTTAACGCAGCCCAATTGATTCCTATGGGGAAATAAAACTTATGTCTACACCACCTAACACCCTAGCATGAACCCGAGTCTAAACACCCCTAATCTTACACTTATTAACCCCTAATCTGCCGCCCTGACATCGCCGACACCTACATTATATTATTAACCCCTAATCTGCCACTCCGGACACCGCCGCCACCTACACTATACTTATGAACCCCAAATCTGCTGCCCCCAACACCGCTGACACCTACATTATATTTATTAACCCCTAATCTGCCTCCCCGTATGTCGCCGCCACCTACCTACATTTATTAACCCCTAATCTGCTGCCCCCAACGTCGCCACCACTATAATAAACATATTAACCCCTAAACCGCCGCACTCCCGCCTCGCAAACATTAGTTAAATATTATTAACTCCTAATCTACCAGCCCTAACATCGACGCCACCTACCTACATTTATTAACCCCTAATCTGCCGCCCCCAACGTCGCCGCCACTATATTAAAGTTATTAACCCCTAAACCTAAGTCTAACCCTAAACCTAACACCCCCTAACTTAAATATAATTAAAAGAAATCGAAATAAAATTACTATAATTAACTAAATTGTTCCTATTTAAAACTAAATACTTACCTGTAAAATAAAACCTAACCTAAGTTACAATTACACCTAACACTATACTATAATTAAATTAATTCCCCAAATTAAATACAATTAAATACAATTAAATAAAATTATATAAAGTACAAAAAAAAACTAATTACACCTAATCTAATCCCCCTAACAAAATAAAAAAGCACCCCCAAAATAAAAAGCCCTACCCTACACTAAATTACAAATAGCCCTTAAAAGGGCCTTTTACGGGGCATTGCCCCAAAGTAATCAGCTCTCTTACCTGTAAAAAAAATTACAAATCACCCCCCAACATTAAAACCCACCACCCACACAACCAACCCTACTCTAAAACCCACCCAATACCTCTTTAAAAAACCTAACACTAACCCCTTGAAGATCACCATACCGCCAATAGGATTGAGCTTGCATTCTATTGGCTGATTGGATCAGCGAATAGGATTGAACTTGAATCCTATTGGTTGATTGCATCAGCCAATATGATTTTTTCAACCTTAATTCCGATTGGCTGGTAGAATTCTATCAGCCAATCGGAATTGAAGGGACACCATCTTGGATGACGTCACTTAAAGGTACCTTCATTCTGTGTTAGCCATCGATTGAAGAGGATGCTCCGCGTTGGATGTCTTGAAGATGGACCCACTCCGTGCCGGATGGATGAAGACAGAAGATGCCCTCTGGATGAAGACTTCTGCCCGTCTGGAGGACCACTTCTGCCCGTCTGGAGGACCACTTCTGCTGGATTCGTTGAGGACTTCGGCCCGGTTGGATGAAGACTTCTCCCGGTAAGGTGATCTTCAAGGGGTTAGTGTTAGGTTTTTTTAAGGGGGTATTGGGTGGGTTTTAGAGTAGGGTTGGTTGTGTGGGTGGTGGGTTTTAATGTTGGGGGGGGGGATTTGTAATTTTTTTTTACAGGTAAAAGAGCTGATTTCTTTGAGGCAATGCCCCGCAATAGGCCCTTTTAAGGGCTATTTGTAATTTAGTGTAGGGTAGGGCTTTTTTATTTTGGGGGGGCTTTTTTATTTTGTTAGGGGGATTAGATTAGGTGTAATTAGTTTAAAAATATTGTAATTTGTTTATTATTTTCTGTAATTTATTGGGGGGGTTTGTATAGATAATTTAATTTAATTGTATTTAATTTAGGCAATTTATTTAATTATAGTGTAGTGTTAGGTGTTAGTGTAACTTAGTTTAGGTTTTATTTTACAGGTAAATTTGTATTTATTTTAGCTAGGTAGTTAGTAAATAGTTAATAAATATTTAATAACTATTCTACCTAGTTAAAATAAATACAAACTTGCCTGTAAAATAAAAATAAACCCTAAGCTAGATACAATGTAACTATTAGTTATATTGTAGCTAGCTTAGGGTTTATTTTATAGGTAAGTATTTAGTTTTAAATAGGAATAATTTAGTTAATGATAGAAATTTTATTTAGATTTATTTAAATTATATTTAAGTTAAGGGGGGTTAGGGTTAGACTTAGATTTAGGGGTTAATAACTTTAGTATAGTGGCGGCGACATTGGGGGCGGCAGATTAGGGGTTAATAAATATAGGTAGGTGTCGGCGATGCTAGGGACGGAAGATTAGGAGTTAATAATATTTAACTAATGTTTGCGAGGCGGGAGTGCGGCGGTTTAGGGGTTAATATATTTATTATAGTGGCGGCGATGTCCGGTTCGGCAGATTAGGGGTTAAAATTCAATTTTAGTGTTTGCGATGTGGGGGGGGCTCGGTTTAGGGGTTTATAGGTAGTTTATGGGTGTTAGTGTACTTTTTAGCACTTTAGTTAAGAGTTTTATGCTACGGCGTTGTAGTGTAAAACTCTTAACTACTGACATTAATATGCGGTACCAGTCTTGACAGGAGAGGGTGTACCGCTCACTTTTTGTCAGACTCGTAATACCGGCGCTATGCAAGTCCCATTGAAAAAAGAGGATACGCAATCTACGTAAGTGCATTTGCAGTATTTCCAAGTCTGGCCAAAAAAGTGAGCGATACACCTATACCTTCAAGACTCGTAATACCAGCGGGCGTTAAAAAGCAGCGTTGGGACAGGCCAACGCTGCTTTTTAAGCCTAACGCACAACTCGTAATCTAGCCGATTGTTTTTCTTTTTTTTTTAACTGATAAGAATTGACAAATTTAAACTGTTGAAGTTAAAATAAGGGAAAATTGTATGTTTTTAAAGTCTTTCATATCCTGTAGAAATGCCTTTCCCTGCCTTTAGACTGTTTTAACTGAACAAACAAATAAACCCAATTTTTTCTCGCATGCTCATTTAATTAAATTAAGGGACCAATCCATTATCATTTTGGAATAATACATCAATGTTATTATTATTCTTTTTTTACCTTCTTTTTGGAGATTATAGAAAAGTGAGCACATTTATTTAGAGTAAGGCTCAATGGCCTCTATTTATCAAGCCGTCAACCGCAAATACACTGGAATTCTGCAGCGTAATTGTGGAGAGCTTGATTTGCCTTATTTATCAAAGACTACAGACCGGCAAAAGTAGAATTTTGTGACGTAGCATATGATCCGCCGGTCTCAGTCCGACACAGATCGATGTTTACGTCACTACAGATGTTCCGAATGCAAATTCGGCACTATCTGACTACTTTTGCTAGTTAACAAATTCCTAGCAGGTACACTCACCACTATTCCGGCCCAGCGTACCTGGTTTTCAATCCACCGCCCTGGAGGCGACGGATGCCATTGGAATCAATGGGAGTCTGAAAGCAGCGAAAGCTTATGTTCGCTGCTGCCCGATATCCCATTGATTCCTATGGGAGAATAAAGTAACGTTTACACCTAACACCCTAACATGTACCGCAAGTCTAAACACCCCTAATCTGCCGCCCCGCCACTGCCGCCACCTACATTATACTTATTAACCCCTAATCTGCCGCCCTCTACACCGCCGCCACCTACATTATACTTATTAACTCCTAAACTAAAACCCACTCAATAAACCCTTAAAAAATCCTAACACTAACCCCAGAAGATTTACTTACAGTTTTGAAGATCCGACATCCATCATTTAAATGACGTCATCCTAGATGGCGTCCCTTAGATTCCGATTGGCTGATAGAATTCTATCAGCCATTCGGAATTAAGGTTGAAAAAATCCTATTGGCTGTTGCAATCAGCCAATAGGATTGAGCTTTCATGCGATTGGCTGATCCAATCTAAAGGTAAGTTTACATTTATTATAAGATAGGGATGAGTTAATATTTAATATAAAGTTAGCGGGTTGTTAGGTTTAGGGGTTATTAGGTTAATTTAGTTTATGGCGATGTGGGGGGCTGGCAGTTTAGGGGTTAATATATTTATTTAGTTGCGGTGGGCTCCGGGAGCAGCAGGATAGGGGTTAATAACTTTATGTAGGTGGTGGTGGTGTAGGGGGCGGCAGATTAGGGGTTAATAAGTATAATGTAGGTGGCGGTGGGCTCCGGGAGTGGAGGAATAGGGGTTAATAAGTTTATTAGAGTGGCGGTGGGCTCCCGGAGCGGCGGTTTAGGGGTTAATAACTTTAGTTGCGGCGGGGTCCGAGAGTGGCGGTATAGGGGTTAAACAGTTTAGTATAGTGTGGGTGTTTAGTGCCAGTATACAAATAAAGCTGTGAAAAAGCCGAAAAGCAGCGAGATCGATGACTGCTAGTTAACAACAGTCCGCTGCTAATCACCCCGTACTTGGTGCGTGGCTTTTTGACAGCTTTTTTGGTAACTATGGAGAACGTATTCAGGTCTGCGGCCGCGATGTTAGGCAAGCTTATTGGTGCCGGCGAATGCAGCACAGTTGACGGCTTGATAAGTAGGCCTCAATATGTCAATATATTTCTTTGCGCAATTTTCTTTATCCCACATACAGTATATCTACGTACAGGACCACTAAAAATAGTTATGGGTTTACTAGACTGGCTTGCTGGTAAATATGATATAATTTTGCAAATCTCTAATGAAAGGACAAAATTAAATGTGCATGGGTGAAAAATTTTCAGTAAATTAATTTTTGCAATTTGGTTATAATTTTGCAAATCTCTAATCAAAGGACAAAATTAAATGTGCATGGGTGAAAAATTTTCAGTAAATTAAATTTTGCAATTTGTGCAATATACTTCACTATAGGATCAGGATTCAAATACAATGCCTAATCGGTGGTTTGCATTACATCAGTGAAGACTTAATTTGTGTCATACATACAAGCCACCACTGACTCTCTGAGGAGGTATAGGTGTTTGAATGCTGGTGCACAGGGCACTGAAAGCATATTTATGTATGCTGCTGAAACAGTAAAATATATTTTACTAGTAGCATTTTTTGCTAGTGGAACTATATTGCAAACATGCTTCTATTTAAAATTGAATTGCATACATGCACATTTTAGTTTTTAACTTTTTATCCTTAAAATAGGAATCCCAGCAAAAACATACGCAGACAAGTTTCGGCAGTTGACAATGGGCTAGATTACAAGTGGTGCACTATTTACTGCTTCCGCGCAAGCGTAAACTTTGCTAGAAGTTAGCAGCTTTTAGCGCATGTCGGATAGCGCATGTATATCAAGTTAAAAATAAAAAGTTTGGAGGGAGCAAAACCTTGACGCACTAAAAGTTGTACTTAGGTTACCACGACCATGTTAACTTCTTCTCTCATAGACTTCAGTGGAGCATGCCAAGAAGATAAAAACCTAGCATTTACTATGTTTAACTTAGTGCACTGTATCCAACATGAATTATGCATATTTTACATTCCAATGTTCTTCACGTAGAAGAAAATGTTATTTTTATTCTTAAATATATTATATACAGTATATATATATACACAGTATATGTGTGTGATTATTTTTTGAGAAAAAAATATATATATATATGTGGGTGTGTGGGTGTATATATATATATATATATATATATATATATGCAGATATATATAGGAATCTTTATTTAAAAATACATAGAACCTATTTTCACCTATGCGAAGAACATTGGAATGTAAAATATTTGCAGTATATACATAGTTAAACACAATATTAAATATCAATATTGATTAAATATTATTTT
The DNA here is from genome assembly GCF_027579735.1 of Bombina bombina. Lineage (NCBI taxonomy): Eukaryota > Metazoa > Chordata > Amphibia > Anura > Bombinatoridae > Bombina > Bombina bombina. The sequence goes on along the minus strand of NC_069504.1, from coordinate 853,657,403 downwards.
CTTGTTTTCAGGTATTCAACTGGAAAGGGCTAAAAAGTATGTGTACTGTGTATATATATATATATTTATATATATATATATATATATATATATATATATATATATATATATATATATATAAAATATGTATGTATATACATATATACACAAATAAATATATATACATAGATAAACATGTCTATATATGTGTATGTATCTGTTTGCGCTCTACAAATAACTGATAATAATAATAAAATAATAATATGTACACTGTATGTGTAAGTATTTATGTGTATACATGTGTATTTTTGTATTTATATGTGTATAAAAAATACACATGTATAGCTATTCATATATACATTCACATATTAAGTGATGTTGCAAACCTAAACATTTCGGTTCGCAAACTTCCACAACTGTTCGCGAACCGGGCGAACCGCCATTGACTTCAATAGGCAGGCGAACTTTAAAACCCACAGGGACTCTTTCTGGCCACAATAGTGATGGAAAAGTTGTTTCAAGGGGACTATCACCTGGACTGTGGCATGCCGGAGGGGGATCCATGGCAAAACTCCCATGGAAAATTACATAGTTGATGCAGAGTCTGGTTTTAAGCCATAAAGGGCATAAATCACCTAACATTCCTAAATTGTTTGGAGTAACGTGCTTTAAAACATCAGGTATGATGTTGTATCGATCAGGTAGTGTAAGGGTTACGCCCGCTTCACAGTGACAGACCAAACTCCCCGTGTAACGCACCGCAAACAACCGCAAACAGTCCATTTGCACAACCACGAGATAGATAGATTTGATAGATAGATACATAGATTACATAGATCAATAGATGCAATATACATATGATAGATACAAATTACATAGATCAATAGATGCAATATACATTTGATAGATACGAATTACATAGATCAATAGATGCAATATACATTTGATAGATACGAATTACATAGATCAATAGATGCAATATACATTTGATATATACGAATTACATAGATCAATAGATGCAATATACATTTGATAGATACGAATTACATAGATCAATAGATGCAATATACATTTGATAGATACGAATTACATAGATCAATAGATGAAATATACATTTGATAGATACGAATTACATAGATCAATAGATGCAATATACATTTGATAGATACAAATTGCATAGATCAATAGATGCAATATACATTTGATAGATACGAATTGCATAGATCAATAGATGCAATATACATTTGATAGATACGAATTACATAGATCAATAGATGCAATATACATTTGATAGATACGATTGATAGTTAGATAGATTTGATAGATAAATAGATAGATTTGATAGATATATAATTTCCCAGACAGAGAATTACAAGACGTGCGGTCTGGGACCCATGGTAAGGTTCCCAGAGGCAGTTGCACCACCATGTATATGGCATGGATTTTCGGAACCGGGAGATGGAAAAAGATGCTTGGTCGGTTCTCCTGCTTCAAATTTGGGGCACTGCGCGTGCAATCTATTGTGCCACCAGATATGAGTGGTGTGTTACGTAATACTATTCTTATCAGTTTAATACCTGTTACTTCCCCTATCGGGGGAGGTGTATATGGCATGGATTTTAGGAACTGGGAGATGGAAAAAGATGCTTGGTCGGTCCTCCTACTTCAAATTTGGCCGAAACACAAGTGGCTGTCACAAAACAGTCCGGCCACGAGATAGATAGATTTGATAGATAGATACATAGATTACATAGATCAATAGATGCAATAGACATTGGATAGATACAAATGACATAGATCAATAGATGCAATATCCATTTGATAGATACGAATTACATAGATCAATAGATGCAATATACATTTGATAGATACGAATTACATAGATCAAAAGATGCAATATACATTTGATAGATACGAATTACATAGATCAATAGATGCAATATACATTTGATAGATACAAATTACATAGATCAATAGATGCAATATACATTTGATAGATACGAATTACATAGATCAAGAGATGCAATATACATTTGATAGATACGAATTACATAGATCAATAGATGCAATATACATTTGATAGATACGATTTACATAGATCAATAGATGCAATATACATTTGATAGATACGAATTACATAGATCAATAGATGCAATATACATTTGATAGATATGAATTACATAGATCAATAGATGCAATATACATTACATAGATCAATAGATGCAATATACATTTGATAGATACGAATTCCATAGATCAAAAGATGCAATATACATTTGATAGATACGAATTACATAGATCAATAGATACAATATACATTTGATAGATACGAACTACATAGATCAATAGATGCAATATACATTTGATAGATACGAATTACATAGATCAATAGATGCAATATACATTTGATAGATACGAATTACATAGATCAATAGATGCAATATACATTTGACAGATACAAATTACATAGATCAATAGATGCAATATACATTTGATAGATACGAATAGCATAGATCAATAGATGCAATATACATTTGATAGATACGAATTACATAGATCAATAGATGCAATATACATTTGATAGATACGATTGATAGTTAGATAGATTTGATAGATAAATAGATAGATTTGATAGATATATAATTTCACAGACAGAGAATAACAAAGACGTGCGGCGTCTGGGGTTGTCATGTTCCTTGTTCAGAGGAGAATTGCCTGGTATTTCGGGGCTGGACTGACCTTACTTGGCGGGATCAGACTGATATACTTCAGGAAAGTTTTCTTCTGTGAAAAGCACACTGGTCTAAAAGAGGCTGCTTCCGGGTGGTAAATCGCCATAGAACAAGCCACTGAGCTGTTGTTCGTTCCTGGTAGAGCGCTTCTCTCTTTGTATGCAAATTATTATGACCCTGGGGAAGTCTCCCTATGGGTGATGGGAGAAACCAGACGTGGACTCCTTGCCCAGTGTGCTTAGAGGAATGTGGCTGCACCTCACTGACGAGGCCCATAGAAGGCCGAAACGATCGTCTGGGGTTGTCATGTTCCTTGTTCAGAGGAGAATTGCCTGGTATTTCGGGGCTGGACTGACCTTACTTGGCGGGATCAGACTGATATACTTCAGGAAAGTTTTCTTCTGTGAAAAGCACACTGGTCTAAAAGAGGCTGCTTCCGGGTGGTAAATCGCCATAGAACAAGCCACTGAGCTGTTGTTCGTTCCTGGTAGAGCGCTTCTCTCTTTGTATGCAAATTATTATGACCCTGGGGAAGTCTCCCTATGGGTGATGGGAGAAACCAGACGTGGACTCCTTGCCCAGTGTGCTTAGAGGAATGTGGCTGCACCTCACTGACGAGGCCCATAGAAGGCCGAAACGATCGTCTGGGGTTGTCATGTTCCTTGTTCAGAGGAGAATTGCCTGGTATTTTGGGGCTGGACTGACCTTACTTGGCGGGATCAGACTGATATACTTCAGGAAAGTTTTCTTCTGTGAAAAGCACACTGGTCTAAAAGAGGCTGCTTCCGGGTGGTAAATCGCCATAGAACAAGCCACTGAGCTGTTGTTCGTTCCTGGTAGAGCGCTTCTCTCTTTGTATGCAAATTATTATGACCCTGGGGAAGTCTCCCTATGGGTGATGGGAGAAACCAGACGTGGACTCCTTGCCCAGTGTGCTTAGAGGAATGTGGCTGCACCTCACTGACGAGGCCCATAGAAGGCCGAAACGATCGTCTGGGGTTGTCATGTTCCTTGTTCAGAGGAGAATTGCCTGGTATTTCGGGGCTGGACTGACCTTACTTGGCGGGATCAGACTGATATACTTCAAGAAAGTTTTCTTCTGTGAAAAGCACACTGGTCTAAAAGAGGCTGCTTCCGGGTGGTAAATCGCCATAGAACAAGCCACTGAGCTGTTGTTCGTTCCTGGTAGAGCGCTTCTCTCTTTGTATGCAAATTATTATGACCCTGGGGAAGTCTCCCTATGGGTGATGGGAAAAACCAGACGTGGACTCCTTGCCCAGTGTGCTTAGAGGAATGTGGCTGCACCTCACTGACGAGGCCCATAGAAGGCCGAAACGATCGTCTGGGGTTGTCATGTTCCTTGTTCAGAGGAGAATTGCCTGGTATTTCGGGGCTGGACTGACCTTACTTGGCGGGATCAGACTGATATACTTCAGGAAAGTTTTCTTCTGTGAAAAGCACACTGGTCTAAAAGGGGCTGCTTCCGGGTGGTAAATCGCCATAGAACAAGCCACTGAGCTGTTGTTCGTTCCTGGTAGAGCGCTTCTCTCTTTGTATGCAAATTATTATGACCCTGGGGAAGTCTCCCTATGGGTGATGGGAGAAACCAGACGTGGACTCCTTGCCCAGTGTGCTTAGAGGAATGTGGCTGCACCTCACTGACGAGGCCCATAGAAGGCCGAAACGATCGTCTGGGGTTGTCATGTTCCTTGTTCAGAGGAGAATTGCCTGGTATTTCGGGGCTGGACTGACCTTACTTGGCGGGATCAGACTGATATACTTCAGGAAAGTTTTCTTCTGTGAAAAGCACACTGGTCTAAAAGAGGCTGCTTCCGGGTGGTAAATCGCCATAGAACAAGCCACTGAGCTGTTGTTCGTTCCTGGTAGAGCGCTTCTCTCTTTGTATACATTTGATAGATACGAATTACATAGATCAATAGATGCAATATACATTTGATAGATACGAATTACATAGATCAATAGATGCAATATACATTTGACAGATACAAATTACATAGATCAATAGATGCAATATACATTTGATAGATACGAATAGCATAGATCAATAGATGCAATATACATTTGATAGATACGAATTACATAGATCAATAGATGCAATATACATTTGATAGATACGATTGATAGTTAGATAGATTTGATAGATAAATAGATAGATTTGATAGATATATAATTTCACAGACAGAGAATAACAAAGACGTGCGGCCTGGGACCCATGGTAAGGTTACTTCCTTTTGCACAATCGAGTACAGTTTGGGGTCCGGGATTGCCTTTTGTGCAAAGAAATTGTGGCCGGGTACCTTCCACTGCGGTGTCCCCTATCAGGGGACGTGTATATGGCATGGATTTTAGGAACCGGGAGATGGAAAAAGATGCTTGGGCACTCAGTACAGGTCGTTCTCCTTCAGCCTTGGACACCCAGTACAGGTCATTCTCCTTCAGCCTTTTTATGAGAGGGTCCCCAACCTTCAACAGGCACAACAGCATGAAAGACCCCATATGCCATGACTTCCTTTTGCACAATCGAGTACAGGTATGGCATCGATTTTAGGAACCCGGAGATATTTTTTAGGAACCGGGAGATGGAAAAAGATGCTTGGACACCCAGTACAGGTCGTTCTCCTTCAGCCTTTTTATAAGAGGGTCCCCGACCTTCAACATGCATGACAGCATGAAAGACCCCATATGCCATGACTTCCTTTTGCACAATCGAGTACAGGTATGGCATTAATTTTAGGAACCCGGAGATATTTTTTAGGAACCGGGAGATGGAAAAAGATGCTTGGACACCCAGTACAGGTCGTTCTCCTTCAGCCTTTTTATAAGAGGGTCCCCGACCTTCAACATGCATGACAGCATGAAAGACCCCATATGCCATGACTTCCTTTTGCACAATCGAGTACAGGTATGGCATTGATTTTAGGAACCCGGAGATATTTTTTAGGAACCGGGAGATGGAAAAAGATGCTTGGACACCCAGTACAGGTCGTTCTCCTTCAGCCTTTTTATAAGAGGGTCCCCGACCTTCAACAGGCATGACAGCATGAAAGACCCCATATGCCATGACTTCCTTTTGCACAATCGAGTACAGGTATGGCATCGTTTTTAGGAATCCGGAGATAATTTTTAGGGAGATGGAAAAAAATGCTTGGTTGGTCCTCCTACTTCAAATTTGGGGCACTGCACGTGCAATCTACTGTGCCACCAGATATGAGTGGTGTGTTAAGTAGTACTATTCTTAGCAGTTTAATCCCTGTTATGTGCCTTTTTTTTTATTTGGGTTTTGAAGCCACAGTGCAGCACCAGAGGCCAGAAAAATTAGGCATGTACACATGCCTGAAAAAATTAGGTATTGTTGCAGCCGCTGCTGTAGCAGCGGCCAGAAAAATTGATGTTTGTTTGACAGTTAGAAAGTGCCCTAAAACATTGCGGCTTGAACCCTAGTTGTTGGTGGATAAGTCACGCAAGTCATCCGGCATTCGAAGATAAAATACAGCAGCGTGTATACCATTTGTAGCCCAAGGCAGCTCATTTCATGAGGCCTTTTTTACTCGAATGTATAGCCCAATGTCAGTCCCTTCGAGATCCATCCCTCATTCATTTTAATAAATGTGAGATAATCAAGACTTTTTTGACCTAGGCGACTTCTCTTCTCAGTGACAATACCTCCTGCTGCACTGAAGGTCCTTTCTGACAGGACACTTGAAGCGGGGCAGGCCAGAAGTTTGATTGCAAATTGGGATAGCTCAGGCCACAGGTCAAGCCTGCACACCCAGTAGTCAAGGGGTCCATCGCTCCTCAGAGTGTCGAGATCCGCAGTTAATGCGAGGTAGTCTGCTACCTGTCGGTTGAATCATTCTTTGAGGCTGGATCCCGAAGGGCTGTGGCGATGCATAGGAGTTAAAAAGGTCCGCATGTCCTCCATCAACAACACGTCTGGAAAGCGTCCTGTCCTTGCCGGCGTGGTCGTGGGAGGAGGAGGATTACTTTCATCTCTTCCCCTGTTAGATTCCTGTTGTGCTGTGACATCACCCTTATACGCTGTGTAAAGAATACTTTTTAATTTATTTTTTAACTGCTCCATCCTTTCCGACTTGCAGGAATTTGGTAACATTTCGGTCACTTTATGCTTATACCGGGGGTCTAGTAGTGTGGACACGCAGTACAGTTCGTTCTCCTTCAGCTTTTTTATACGAGTGTCCCTCAACAGGCACGACAGCATTAAAGACCCCATTTGCACAAGGTTGGATGCCAAGCTACGCATGTCCCATTCCTCGTCCTCACTGATCTCACTGAAGGTATCTTCTTCCCCCCAGCCACGTACAACACCACGGGTACCAGATAGGTGAAAACAACGAGCACCCTGGGATGCCTGTTGTGCTTGGTCTTCCTCCTCCTCCTCAAAGCCACATTCCTCCTCTGACTCCTCTTCCTCACAATCCTCTTCCTGCATTGCCGCTGGTCCAGCAAGCGATGCTGATAAGGCTGTTTCTGGTGGTGATGGAGACCACAACTCTTCCTCTTCCTCTTCACGCTCATCTACGGCCTGATCCAGCACTCTTCGCAGGACACGCTCCAGGAAGAAAACAAATGGTATGATGTCGCTGATGGTGCCTTCGGTGCGACTGACTAGGTTTGTCACCTCCTCAAAAGGATGCATGAGCCTACAGGCATTGCGCATGAGCGTCCAGTAACGTGGCAAAAAAATCCCCAGCTCCCCAGAGGCTGTCCTAGCACCCCGGTCATACAAATACTCGTTAACAGCTTTTTCTTGTTGGAGCAGGTGGTCGAACATTAGGAGTGTTGAATTCCAACGTGTCGGGCTGTCGCAAATCAAGCGCCTCACTGGCAGGTTGTTTCGCCGCTGGATATCTGACAAGTGCGCCATGGCCGTGTAGGAACACCTGAAATGGCCACAAACCTTCCTGGCCTGCTTCAGGACATCCTTTTAGGCTTGGTACTTATGCACAAAGCGTATTACAATCAGATTACACACATGTGCCATGCACGGCACATGTGTCAACTTGCCCAATTTCAATGCCGCAACCAAATTACTTCCATTGTCAGAAACCACTTTGCCGATCTCCAGTTGGTGCGGAGTCAGCCACTGATCCACCTGTGTGTTCAGGGCGGACAGGAGTGCTGGTGCGGTGTGACTCTCTGCTTTCAGGCAAGTCAACCCCAAGACGGCGTGACACTGCCGTATCCGGGATGTGGAGTAGTACCTGGGGAGCTGGGGGGTGCCATTGATGTGAAGCAAGACACAGCAGCAGAAGAGGATTCAGCCGAGGAAGAGGTTATGGAAGAGGATGGAGTAGGAGGAGTAGAGGAGGTAGGAGCAGGCCTGAATGCAAGTCGTGGCGGTGTCACCAACTCCTCTGCAGAGCCACGCATTCCATGCTTGTCAGCCATCAGCAGGTTTACCCAATGCACAGTGTAGGTGATATACCTGCCCTGACCATGCTTTGCATACCAGCTATCAGTGGTCAGATGGACCCTTGCCCCAACACTGTGTGCCAGACATGCCATTACTTCCTTTTGCACAATCGAGTACAGGTTTGGGATTGCCTTATGTGAAAAGAAATTTCGGCCGGGTACCTTCCACTGTGGTGTCCCAATAGATACAAATTTTTTTAACGCCTCAGACTCCACCAGCTTGTATGGTAAAAGCTGGTGGGCTAAGAGTTCAGACAAGCCAGCTGTCAGATGCCGGGCAAGGGGGTGACTTTGGGAAATTGGCTTCTTACACTCAAACATGTCCTTGACAGACACCTGACTGTAGGCAGATGAGCAGGAACTGCTACGGAAGAGAGACTGAGTGGCGGATGGTTGAGAGGGGGCAAGGAGTACAGCAGTGGTTGACGTGGCTGAAGATGCTGGACCAGGAGGAGGATGGCGGCTTTGAGTTTGTGTGCTGCTTCTACTCATGTGTTCATCCCATCTGTGTTTGTGATGTGAGACCATGTGCCTTCGCAAAGCAGTTGTACCTAGGTGGGTGTTGGACTTCCCATGACTCAGTTTCTTTTGGCACAGGTTGCAAATGGCATCGCTGTTGTCAGAGGCAGACACACACAAAAAATGCCACACTGCTGAGCTCTGCGATGACGGCATTCTGGTTGTGGCAACAGCATGCATTGATTGGCGTGCTGTCTGGCTGACCCCGGGTGCCGATGAATGCTGTCTGACTGTGTCACTATCTCCTTGCGATGACCTCCCCCTGCTTCCAACTCGTCTCCTCCTCCTCCTCTCTGTCTCCCCATCTGAACTTTCGCCCTCTCTTCTCTTCTAGTGGGCACCCACATGATATCCACGGACGCATCATCATCAACCGCTTCACTTGTATCTGACAAATCAACAAAGGAAGCAGCAGCGGGTACAACATCACCATCATCATCACACCGTACGTCCATGTCTGTAATGCTGCCTGACTGAGACATATCACTGTTATCTACATCCTCTGTCAATGATGGTTGCTCATCACTCATTTCTTTCAACTGATGTGTCAATAACTCCTCTGACAGATCAAGTGAAGCGGCTGTGGTGCTAGTGTTGGTGGTGGCGGCAGGCGGACGAGTGGCACTGGTCACTTGAGAAGTGCCCGAAGCTAAGTTGGAGGTGGATGGTGCGTCAAGGTTACGAGCGGAAGCTATAGAAGATTGGGTGTCCTGTGTTAGCCAGTCAACTAGGTCCTCCTCAGAACTTTTCGCGTTCATGGCACGTGGCTCCTGAACACTGTGCATTATTGTAGGGTCAAAGGGAATCACAGCACCACGACCATGACGGCACCTGCGGGGTGGCCTGCCTCTGCCTGTAATTTTTTTTTTTAAATGTAGACTTACACTACTATTAAACAAAATATGAGTGGTGCCACTGGGCAAGTGGGCACAGTATACGCTGTGAGCCTGACACAAAAAAGCAGACTGATGTTTCACAATCCAAAAAGTTTATTTTTTTTAAATGTTCACTTACACTACTATTAAACAAGATATGAGTGGTGGCACTGGGCAAGTGGGCACAGTATACGCTGTTAGCCTGACACAAAAAAGCAGACTGATGTTTCACAGTCAAAAATGTTTATTTTTTAAATATTTAAACTACTGTTACAACAAATATGAGTGGTGCCACTAACTTGGCAAGTGGGCCTGGCACACACGCTGGCAGGCAAGCAACTGCAATAAGATTACACTAGCAGACTGATGTTTCACAGTCAAATAAGTTTTTTTTTTAAATATTTACACTACTGTTACAACAAATATGAGTGGTGGCACTAACTTGGCAAGTTGGCCTGGCACACGCTGGCAGGCAGGCAACTTCAATTAGATTACACTAGCAGACTGATGTTTCACAGTCAAATAAGTTTTTTTTTTTAATATTTACACTACTGTTACAACAAATATGAGTGGTGGCACTAACTTGGCAAGTTGGCCTGGCACACGCTGGCAGGCAGGCAACTTCAATTAGATTACACTAGCAGACTGATGTTTCACAGTCAAAAAATTTTTTAAAAAAATATTTACACTACTGTTACAACAAATATGAGTGGTGGTACTAACTTGGCAAGTGGGCCTGGCACACACGCTGGCAGGCAGGCAACTGCAATTAGATTACACTTGCAGACTGATGTTTCACAGTCAAAAAAGTTTTTTTTAAAAAAATATTTACACTACTGTTATAACAAATATGATTGGTGGCACTAGTTGGCAAGTTGGCCTGGCACACACGCTGGCAGGCAGGCAACTGCAATTAGATTACACTAGCTGACTGATGTTTCACAGTCCAAAATTTTTTTTTAAAATATTTATACTACTGTTACAACAAATATGAGTGGTGGCACTAACTTGGCAAGTGGGCCTGGCACACACGCTGGCAGGCAGGCAACTTCAATTAGATTACACTAGCAGACTGATGTTTCACAGTCAAAAAAGTTTTTTTTAAAATATTTACACTACTGTTACAACAAATATGAGTGGTGGCACTAACTTGGCAAGTGGGCCTGGCACACACGCTGGCAGGCAGGCAACTTCAATTAGATTACACTAACAGGCTGATGTTTCACAGTCAAAAAAGTTTTTTTAAAATATTTACACTACTGTTACAACAAATATGATAGGTGGCACTAGTTGGCAAGTGGGCCTGGCACACATGCGGGCAGGCAGGCAACTGCAATTAGATTACACTAGCTGACTGATGTTTAACAGTCAAAAAAAATTTTTTTAAAAAATATTTACACTACTGTTACAACAAATATGAGTGGTGCCACTAACTTGGCAAGTGGGCCTGGCACACACGCTGGCAGGCAGGCAGGCAAATTCAATTAGATTACACTAGCAGACTGATGTTTCACAGTCAAAAAAGTTTTTTTTTTTTTTAAATATTTACACTACTGTTACAACAGATATGAGTGGTGGCACTAGTTGGCAAGTGGGCCTGGCACACACGCTGGCAGGCAGGCAGGCAGGCAACTGCAATTATATTACACTAGCAGACTGATGTTTCACAGTCAAACATTTTTAAAAAAAAATATTTATACTACTGTTATAACAAATATGATTGGTGGCACTAGTTGGCAAGTGGGCCTGGCACACACGCTGGCAGGCAGGCAACTGCAATTAGATTACACTAGCTGACTGATGTTTCACAGTCAATTTTTTTTTTTAAATATTTACACTACTGTTACAACAAATATGATTGGTGGCACTTTGCAAGTGGGCCTGGCACACACGCTGGCAGGTAGGCAACTTCAATTAGATTACACTAGCAGACTGATGTTTCACAGTCAAAATTTTTTTTTTTTAAATATTTATACTACTGTTACAACAAATATGAGTGGTGGCACTAACTTGGCAAGTGGCCCTGGCACACACGCTGGCAGGCAGGCAACTTCAATTAGATTACACTAGCAGACTGACGTTTCACAGTCAAATAAGTTTTTTTTAAAAAAATATTTACACTACTGTTACAACAAATATGAGTGGTGGCACTAACTTGGCAAGTGGGCCTGGCACACATGCTGGCAGGCAGGCAACTTCAATTAGATTACACTAGCAGACTGATGTTTCACAGTCAAAAAAGTTTTTTTAAAATATTTACACTACTGTTATAACAAATATGATTGGTGGCACTTTGCAAGTGGGCCTGGCACACACGCTGGCAGGCAGGTAACTGCAATTAGATTACACTAGCAGACTGATGTTTCACAGTCAAAAAAGTTTTTTATTTAAATATTTACACTACTGTTATAACAAATATGATTGGTGGCACTAGTTGGCAAGTGGGCCTGGCACACACGCTGGCAGGCAGGCAACTGCAATTAGATTACACTAGCTGACTAATGTTTCACAGTCAAAAAAGTTTTTTTTTTAAATATTTACACTACTGTTACAACAAATATGAGTGGTGCCACTAACTTGGCAAGTGGGCCTGGCACACACGCTGGCAGGCAGGCAACTTCAATTAGATTACACTAGCAGACTGATGTTTCACAGTCAAAAAAGTTTTTTAAAAAAAAAATATTTACACTACTGTTACAACAGATATGAGTGGTGGCACTAGTTGGCAAGTGGGCCTGGCACACACGCTGGCAGGCAGGCAACTGCAATTATATTACACTAGCAGACTGATGTTTCACAGTCAAACATTTTTTAAAAAAAATATTTATACTACTGTTATAACAAATATGATTGGTGGCACTAGTTGGCAAGTGGGCCTGGCACACACGCTGGCAGGCAGGCAACTGCAATTAGATTACACTAGCTGACTGATGTTTCACAGTCAAAGAGTTTTTTTTTTTAAATATTTATACTACTGTTACAACAAATATGAGTGGTGGCACTAACTTGGCAAGTGGGCCTGGCACACATGCTGGCAGGCAGGCAACTTCAATTAGATTACACTAGCAGACTGATGTTTCACAGTCAAATAAGTTATTTTTTTAAATATTTACACTACTGTTACAACAAATATGAGTGGTGGCACTAACTTGGCAAGTGGGCCTGGCACACACGCTGGCAGGTAGGCAACTTCAATTAGATTACACTAGCAGACTGATGTTTCACAGTCAAAAAGTTTTTTTTTTAAATATTTATACTACTGTTACAACAAATATGAGTGGTGGCACTAACTTGGCATGTGGGCCTGGCACACACGCTGGCAGGCAGGCAACTTCATTTAGATTACACTAGCAGACTGATGTTTCACAGTCAAATAAGTTATTTTTTTAAATATTTACACTACTGTTACAACAAATATGAGTGGTGGCACTAACTTAGCAAGTGGGCCTGGCACACACGCTGGCAGGCAGGCAACTTCAATTAGATTACACTAGCAGACTGATGTTTCACAGTCAAAAAAGTTTTTTTTTAAATATTTACACTACTCTTATAACAAATATGATTGGTGGCACTTTGCAAGTGGGCCTGGCACACACGCTGGCAGGCAGGTAACTGCAATTAAATTACACTAGCAGACTGATGTTTCACAGTCAAAAAAGTTTTTTATTTAAATATTTACACTACTGTTATAACAAATATGATTGGGGGCACTAGTTGGCAAGTGGGCCTGGCACACACACTGGCAGGCAGGCAGGCAACTGCAATTAGATTACACTAGCTGACTGATGTTTCACAGTCAAAAAAGTTTTTTTTAAAATATTTACACTACTGTTACAACAAATATGAGTGGTGCCACTAACTTGGCAAGTGGGCCTGGCACACACGCTGGCAGGCAGGCAACTTCAATTAGATTACACTAGCAGACTGATGTTTCACAGTCAAAAAAGTTTTTTTTTTAAATATTTACACTACTGTTACAACAGATATGAGTGGTGGCACTAGTTGGCAAGTGGGCCTGGCACACACGCTGGCAGGCAGGCAACTGCAATTATATTACACTAGCAGACTGATGTTTCACAGTCAAACATTTTAAAAAAAAAATATTTACACTACTGTTATAACAAATATGATTGATGGCACTAGTTGTCAAGTGGGCCTGGCACACTCTGACAGGCAGGCAACTGCAATTAGATTACACTAGCTGACTGATGTTTCACAGTCAAAAAATTTTTTTTTAAATATTTACACTACTGTTACAACAAATATGAGTGGTGGCGCTAATTGGCAAGTGGGCCTGGCACACACGCTGGCAGGTAGGCAACTTCAATTAGATTACACTAGCAGACTGATGTTTCACAGTCAAAAAGTTTTTTTTTAAATATTTACACTACTGTTATAACAAATATGATTGGTGGCACTAGTTGGCAAGTGGGCCTGGCACACACGCTGGCAGGCAACTGCAATTAAATAACACTAGAAGACTGATGTAAAAGATTTATTAAAAAAAAATTACATTAATGTTACAACAGATATGAGTGGTAGCACTGAGGAAGTAGGCACAGTATATGCTGTGAGCCTGACACACAGGCAGGCACTAGTGGCAGGCTGGCCTGGCAACTAAAATTAAATAACACTAGCAGACTGATGTAAAAGTTTTTTTTTTTAAATTTACACTAATGTTACAACAGATAGGAGTGGTGGCACTGAGGATGGAAGTAGGCACAGTATATGCTGTGAGCCTGACACACAGGCTAGCACTAGTGGCAGGCTGGCCTGGCAACTAAAATTAAATAACACTAGCAGACTGATGTAAAAGTTTTTTTAAAAAAAAATGTACACTAATGTTACAACAGATAAGAGTGGTGGCACTGAGGAAGTAGGCACAGTATATGCTGTGAGCCTGACACACAGGCTGGCACTAGTGGCAGGCTGGCCTGGCAACTAAAATTAAATAACACTAGCAGACTGATGTAAAAAAAAAAATACATTGTTTACACTAATGTTACAACAGATATGAGTGGTGGCACTGAGGATGGAAGTAGGCACAGTATATGCTGTGAGCCTGACACACAGACTGGCACTAGTGGCAGGCTGGCCTGGCAACTAAAATTAAATAACACTAGCAGACTGATGTAAAAAAAAAAATACATTTTTTACACTAATGTTACAACAGATATGAGTGGTGGCACTGAGGATGGAAGGCAACTAAAATTAAATAACACTAGCAGACTGATGTAAAAGTTTTTTTTAAAAAAAAATTACACTAAGGTTACAACAGATATGAGTGGTGGCACTGAGGATTGAAGTAGGCACAGTATATGCTGTGAGCCTGACACACAGGCTGACACTAGTGGCAGGCTGGCCTGGCAACTAAAATTAAATAACACTAGCAGACTGATGTAAAAGTTTTTTTAAAAAATTTTTACACTAATGTTACAACAGATATGAGTGGTGGCACTGAGGATGGAAGTAGGCACAGTATATGCTGTGAGCCTGACACACAGGCTGGCACTAGTGGCAGGCTGGTCTGGCAACTAAAATTAAATAACACTAGCAGACTGATGTAAAAGTTTTTTTTTAAAAAAATGTACACTAATGTTACAACAGATATGAGTGGTGGCACTGAGGATGGAAGTAGGCACAGTATATGCTGTGAGCCTGACACACAGGCTGGCACTAGTGGCAGGCTGGTCTGGCAACTAAAATTAAATAACACTAGCAGACTGATGTAAAAGTTTTTTAAAAAAAAATTTACACTAATGTTACAACAGATATGACTGGTGGCACTGAGGATGGAAGTAGGCACAGTATATGCTGTGAGCCTGACACACAGGCTGGCACTAGTGGCAGGCTGGCCTGGCAACTAAAATTAAATAACACTAGCAGACTGATGTAAAAGTTTTTTTTTAAAATTTACACTAATGTTACAACAGATAGGAGTGGTGGCACTGAGGATGGAAGTAGGCACAGTATATGCTGTGAGCCTGACACACAGGCTGGCACTAGTGGCAGGCTGGCCTGGCAACTAAAATTAAATAACACTAGCAGACTGATGTAAAAGTTTTTTTAAAAAAATTTACACTAATGTTACAACAGATAAGAGTGGTGGCACTGAGGAAGTAGGCACAGTAAATGCTGTGAGCCTGACACACAAGCTGGCACTAGTGGCAGGCTGGCCTGGCAACTAAAATTAAATAACACTAGCAGACTGATGTAAACGTTTTTTTAAAAAAAATGTACACTAATGTTACAACAGATATGACTGGTGGCACTGAGGATGGAAGTAGGCACAGTATATGCTGTGAGCCTGACACACAGGCTGGCACTAGTGGCAGGCTGGCCTGGCAACTAAAATTAAATAACACTAGCAGACTGATGTAAAAAAAATGTAAAAAAATTTACACTAATATTACACCAGATATGAGTGGTGGCACCGAGGAAGTAGGCACAGTATATGCTGTGAGCCTGACACACAGGCAGGCACTAGTGGCAGGCTGGCCTGGCAACTAAAATTAAATAACACTAGCAGACTGATGTAAAAAAAAATTAAAAATTTTTTTACACTAATGTTACAACAGATATGAGTGGTGGCACTGAGGAAGTAGGCACAGTATATGCTGTGAGCCTGACACACAGGCTGGCACTAGTGGCAGGCTGGCCTGGCAACTAAAATTAAATAACACTAGCAGACTGATGTAAAAAAAATTTTTAAAAAATTTACACTAATGTTACAACAGATATGAGTGGTGGCACTGAGGATGGAAGTAGGCACAGTATATGCTGTGAGCCTGACACACAGGCTGGCACTAGTGGCAGGCTGGCCTGGCAACTAAAATTTAATAACACTAGCAGACTGAAGTAAAAGTTTTTTAAAAAAAAAAATTACACTAATGTTACAACAGATATGACTGGTGGCACTGAGGATGGAAGTAGGCACAGTATATGCTGTGAGCCTGACACACAGGCTGGCACTAGTGGCAGGCTGGCCTGGCAACTAAAATTAAATAACACTAGCAGACTGATGTAAAAGTTTTTTTTTTTTAAAAATTACAATAATGTTACAACAGATATGACTGGTGGCACTGAGGATGGAAGAAGGCACAGTATATGCTGTGAGCCTGACACACAGACTGGCACTTTTGGCAGGCTGGCCTGGCAACTAAAATTTAATAACACTAGCAGACTGATGTAAAAATAAAAATAAAAATAAAAAATACACTAATGTTACAACAGATATGAGTGGTGGCACTGAGGATGGAAGTAGGCACAGTATATGCTGTGAGCCTGACACACAGGCTGGCACTAGTGGCAGGCTGGTCTGGCAACTAAAATTAAATAACACTAGCAGACTGATAAAAGGTTTTTTTTTAAAAAAATTACACTAATGTTACAACAGATATGAGTGGTGGCACTGAGGATGGAAGTAGGCACAGTATATGCTGTGAGCCTGACACACAGGCTGGCACTAGTGGCAGGCTGGTCTGGCAACTAAAATTAAATAACACTAGCAGACTGATGTAAAAGTTTTTTTAAAAAAAAATTTACACTAATGTTACAACAGATATGAGTGGTGGCACTGAGGATGGAAGTAGGCACAGTATATGCTGTGAGCCTGACACACAGGCTGGCACTAGTGGCAGGCTGGCCTGGCAACTAAAATTAAATAACACTAGCAGACTGATGTAAAAAATTTTTTAAAAAAATGTACACTAATATTACACCAGATATGAGTGGTGGCACTGAGGCTGGCAGTGGCAGGCTGGCCTGGCAACTGAAATTAGATTACACTAGCAGACTGATGTAAAAGTTTTTTTTTTTTTTTAATTTACACTAATGTTACACCAGATATGAGTGGTGGCAGTGAGCAAGTAAGCACAGTATATGCTGTGAGCCTCACACACAGGCTGAGAGGCAGGCAAATGCAATTAGATTACAAAAAAAAACAAACAAAAAAAACGACTGAAGTTCTAGCCCTAAAAAGGGCTTTTTGGGGTGCTGTCCTTACAGCAGAGATCAGATGAGTCCTTCAGGACTGTAGTGGACACTGAATACACTAGCCTAGCTATCAATTTCCCTATAAAATCACCAGCAGCAGCACTATCACTCCTCTCACTAAGAATGCAGGACCAGAATGAATCTAAAATGGCTGCTGCCCAGGAGCTGGGAGGGTCTGGGAGGGAGTGTCTGCTGCTGATTGGCTGAAATGTGTCTGCAGACTATGAGATACAGGGTCAAAGTTTACTCAATGATGATAAATAGGGGGCGGATCGAACATCGCATATGTTCGCCCGCCGCGGCGAACGCAAACAAGCTAAAATCGCCGGGAACTGTTTTCCGGCGAACTGTTCGCAACATCACTACATACCATACACCTTTGAATTCTTATTTTATTTTATCAGATAGTGTAACTGTATATTGGAATGTATTTATTTTGTGTTTGGTGCAACTTTTTTTAACACGCTACATGAAGTCTTTAGTCTCGCTAACCTGACGAGCATAAAATGCTATTGCGTTTGCATTTACTTTCAAGTACTGCAATATCTCGTCCGTGTTACCTTTAGTGCGCCACTTGTAATCTAGCCTTGTGTTTATATGTGCATTTGTGTATCACGTTATAAATAAATAAAAAAAAAACACATTTTGCTTAGTTATTTATTTATGAAACCTGCAGGTATTTTCAGAAAAATAATATAATTTTGTTCAGTGATTCTCAGTTTTGATCTACATAGTGAGAAAGCTACTTAACCAAATATTATTTTCAGTATTATCACTTCCTTTAAAAGAAAAAGTTTGAAAATCAGAATGTTGTAAGAAGTTGCACGTACTACTTTTAGCATGTGTGAGTGATACATTTTATTTAAAATTGCCAACATTTATTTGAATTAAAGGGACATGAAACCCCAAATTTTTCTTTTCATGATACAGATAGAGCGTGCAATTTTAATAGTTTCCGTTTTACTTCTATTATAAAATTGTCTTTTGTTCTGTTTGTATCTTTTGTTGAAAAGCAGGGACATAAGCTCAAGATGTGTGATCATGTCTAGAGGACTATATGGCAAGAATGGTATGCATACATAGAAGCAATAGATGGCAGTGCTATTCTTGCCATATAGTGCTCCAGACACCTACCTAGGTATCTCTTCAACAAAGATTAACATGTGAACAATGCAAATTTGATAACAGGAGTAAATTGGAAACTTTTTAAAAATTTAATGCTTTGTCCGAATCACAAAAGAAACATTTAGGATTCCATATCTATTTAATAATGTAGACTTAGGCAATTTTAATTATAGGTATTGTATATACTATGAAATTGTGAAATATGTATTAACCCCTGAGCCATTTTCACACCCCTGTGTTGGAGCTAAAGTTGCTATCTTTAGTCCAGGCCAAACCAGAAAACTTTTGGTCCCACACAGTATACACTACGCATATGTTTTGTGATTAAATAGCATTATAGATCAAAAATTAATCACAGCTTTCTAAATGACAATAAATGACTATAAAACGACTATATTTGTGCTTTGAAGAACTGTCTGTAGATAGAAAATATTATTATCTATATGAAAGCAAATTGAGCAGTCTAAAGGCCTTATGATTAAAGATTCTCCTTTTTGGAGTGAAATTATAGTGCAGACTTCACAGGGGCTGAACTCACTGAATGCTCAAAGAAAAAGAACGAGATCTCTCCCAAGATTCTAGACAGGCACATGTTGCTATACTTGTCTAAAAGGTGTTCCCTGCATTTCTGTATATGAAGGCGAGACAAGCCCAATGCAATATAACAATGCATAATATAATTTTGTTACACTTTGTTCTTTGTATTTTATATTACTTTACATTTCAGATTGGGTTTGTTCATTATTATTACATTTGAGTTGCACTTTCTGTTTTATATTTAAATACATTTAGATTCACCAGTGATTTTACAAATGCTGATTATGTTTTAAATGTCTTTGTGTTACTTTAACAAATTAAGATCATCCTTTGTATATTTCTGTGTAAATTTTACAAATTACATTGCACTTTTTTCTATTTATTTATTTATTTATTGTAAAATAAACCAGAGCTTTAGAAAGTGGCAGGGACTGGGTAGTCCCCTGGGCTGAACAGGAGAGTTCTATCCCAATTCTTATGAAATGCTGTAAGCATTTTAAACAAGCTGGTCTCACTGAATTATCTTACCACTTTATGCGGGTGAAGTTTGCTAAAAATTCACAATACACTTATTTAACTGACAGAAAAGTATTATATAGTACTGGCAAAACAAGTTAAATTGTAGTGAAAACATTTCCATTTAATTTGTATTTGCTGCAAACTGAGACTTTATATCAGCCCCAATAGTTCTTTTTACTTCTCTCTCAACTGTGAAATTCTGTATCCCAGAGAGCCTCATTATTTTTTATGGAAGGCATCTCTCATATCTATGGGACTTCCAGTTTCCGCACTTTTTCTGAAATAATTCAGTAAGTTCACCCCTTGTGAATTCTACTTCTCTCAAAACTGGGGAATCATTGCTTATCAGGCCCATAGAAAGAAATGAAGCTTTCTGGGAAAAGGAAGCTGTCAGTTTTTCAGTTTTATTTTAAATAGAAGAAATATAAAGTGCAATGTAATTTGTAAAAGATGCACATAAATATATATATGATCCTAATTTGTTAAAGTTACACAGATACTGTCAAAGCATAATTAGAGTTTTATAATCACAATCCTAAATACACTCCTGTATAGAAAATAGAATACAAATACAAAATAGAAAATACAAAGCTCAAATGTAATGAAACTTAATGTGAAGTGTAAAGTAATATAAACTACAAAGCACAAAGTGTAAATGAAGCAGAACTCTCATGTCATGCAGTGCTATATTGCACTTTGCTTGTCTCTCCTTTACTTATGAAAATGCAGGGAACACCCCTTGGAGAAGTATAGAAAAATCTTTTTAGAATTTCACTTGAGATGTTGCAGTTGCTGGAGGATCTTTTTATATTATCTGGTCTGAGCCGAGAGAGGTTTAAATCATCAGGCCCCTAATGAGTAGAAAGGGGAGATCTGTAAACCTTTTCACCTTATAGTCAGTTGTGGCCCGTATTGCTTTTATACATTTCAACTTAGGGGTCTTATGATATATATATATATATATATATATATATATATATATATATATATATATATATATATATATATATATATATATATGTGGTGAGGGGGTATAATGAAGGCCTCTTAAAAATTGCTAGACCCAGAAAATAGAACCAGTGCTGTGAGGTATTTTTTTCATTGTTTGATCAATCATTTGGAAGCATGATGGACACAAGACCACTCATTTGAAAGAGCTGCATTATTACTTTCGAATAAATCAGTCCCAAGTTTGTATATGTATTGTGGGGGGCATGCCCCACCCCTTTGATGTAGTTCCATATGCCCATGGTTTTGTCATTTGATCACTAATGCCATTGCCATCAGCTGATAGCCACCTGGGCATGTGACTCCATTCTTTAAAAGTGGGGCCTCTTCTTTTTCAAAAGATTGGCCACATTCCACTGAAGTGCTTAATTTGGCACATTAGGGACCCTTTTATAGCCAAGAGCACAGTGAAAGGTGTCTAGAAAACAGGTGATTGTAGAGGAGAGTGTGACCTCTCATTTAAACAAGGGCAATTCCCATGAGGGGTTACATACCCCTCCAAGATGCAGGTGATTCCCCTTAGAAAATAAATAAGCTGCAGATATTCCCCTCCCCTTTTTGGGTTAGAGGGGCAGACTCCCCTCTTTCAAATGAAGGCTCACTTGTTCCTCTAACATAAATGGGGGGAGAGAGGGGCTTTTAAACAGCACTTTTAAGAGCAGATTATCGCAGCTTGGTTAAAGTGCATTATAAGCACTGCTGAAGGTAATAGCTGTTTTTAAGATTATCACCTGCAGCTTACAGGGGCATGCAACTCATTTGAAAGGTCAGACTCCCCACTTTTAAATGTCCTTGTAAATGGCCTACAGACTGAGAAAGAAAACAGGGTTTCAAAGCTCTCTCCCCCATCCCTCTGAGTCAGTCTCCATGACATCCTGCATTTGCAGGTAGTTCTTGCCATTTGTGACATCACAGGGGCTATGAAAAGGGGACATTGGTGGGAAAAGAGTCTGCAGTCTTCTTTCCCATCTGCAGTTCAGGGGGGTCCCCAGGATCCAGATCAGAAGGACAACCCCCAGAATGATGCATATCTGTAAATAGCTGACTAGAAAATATTTCACCTCAAAATGTCATCAGTAGCCACATACCATTGTAGAAGGACTTTAAGCAGCCAATCAAGAAGCTTATCCCGAGATTTACAAAGGAGCATGCAGCTGGCTTATACAGGTACATTTTCAATTAAAGGGACAGTCTAGTCCAAAATAAACTTATATGATTCAGATAGGGCATGTAATTTTAAACAACTTTCCAATTTATTTTTATCACCAATTTTGCATTGTTCTCTTGGTATTCTTAGTTGAAAGCTAAACCTAGGAGGTGCATATTCTAATTTCTTAGACTTTGAAGGCCGCCTCTTATCTGAATGTATTTTGACAGTTTTTCACCACTAGAGGGTGTTAGTTCATGTGTGTCATATAGATAACATTGTGCTCACGAACGTTGAGTTACCTAGGAGTCAGCACTGATTCGTTAAAATGCAAGTCTGTCAAAAGAACTGGAATAAGGGGACAGTTTGCAGAGCCTTAGATACAAGATAATCACAGAGGTAAAAAGTTATTTAATATAACTGTGTTGGTTATGCAAAACTAGGGAATGAGTAATAAAGGGAATACGTATCTATCATTTAAAACAATAAAAATTCTGGTATAGACTGTTCCTTTAACTATTTGCTTATCTCTGGAATTTTGTTTGTTGGAAGATCAAATTACAGATGGAAAAAGTCTGACATTTAAATTGTTGTTATTTCTGTCTTTACATTTCCAAAAATTCATAAGAGTGTGCAAACTTTTTATATCCACTGTAAAGTGTGAACTTGGTACTAATGGTGGGCTGATTGGCTGATTTTTTTTCATCATGCAGATGACAGTAATAAGAATAGGTGAGGTAAATGATCTTCCTTTTTTACATACAGTGTTCATGTGATATTTTCTAGTCAGCTATTTCTCTTTAAATTATAAAACCACACACTACTGTAGTGAATGTATTAAACTAGTTAGTAGGGAAAATATATTGTTCAAACCAAACTGCATAATGTCAGTTCTCTAATTATTTTTAAACATATATAACCTTATGTAAATTACTTTTAATCATGATGAAATACATCTTATTTTTTAGTTTTTGAATATAAAATTTTTTATTGAGGAAATAAACAGGTTAGAATCTAACCGACAGTACAGTCAAAACAAGTATAAGCAATCAGCACATAAGTCAGATGTACAAATAGCACTATATGGTTAGAACTTGCGCCATGTGTATGGCAAATAACGAGTCCATGTTCTTTTTAATAAGAAAAAAAAGGCAAAGGAATCATTCCTAAAAGTGCTGTGCATCCTCCTTTTGATTTTTCTCTAGTCTGTATTTTCCAGTTTCACATTTCCATGGGTTTGAGGTGTAAGATGTCCATGTAAAAGCACCTTTCCCAAATCCCTGGAACCTAAGGCCTAGATTTGTAGTTTGGCGTTAGCCGTGAAAACCAGCTTTAGAGGCTCCTAACGCTGGTTTTAGGCTAACTCCGGTATTTGGAGACACTCAAAATAGGGTCTAACGCTAACTTTTCAGCCGCGACTTTTCCATACCGCAGATCCCCTTACGTCAATTGCGTATCCTATCTTTTCAATGGGATCTTTCTAACTCCGGTATTTAGAGTCGTGTCTGAAGTGAGCGTTAGACATCTAACCACAAAACTCCAGCCGCAGGAAAAAAGTCAGTAGTTAAGAGCTTTCTGGGCTAACGCCGGTTCATAAAGCTCTTAACTACTGTACTCTAAAGTACACTAACACCCATAAACTACCTATGTACCCCTAAACTGAGGCCCCCCCACATCGCCGCCACTCGATTACATTTTTTTAACCCCTAATCTGCCGACCGCCACCTACGTTATACTTATGTACCCCTAATCTGCTGCCCCTAACACCGCCGACCCCTGTATTATATTTATTAACCCCTAATCTGCCCCCCACAACGTCGCCTCCACCTGCCTACACTTATTAACCCCTAATCTGCCGAGCGGACCGCACCGCTACTATAATTAAGTTATTAACCCCTAACCCGCCTCACTAACCCTATAATAAATAGTATTAACCCCTAATCTGCCCTCCCTAACATCGCCAACACCTAACTTCAATTATTAACCCCTAATCTGCCGACCGGAGCTCACCGCTATTCTAATAAATGTATTAACCCCTAAAGCTAAGTCTAACCCTAACACTAACACCCCCCTAAGTTAAATATAATTTTAATCTAACGAAATTAATTAACTCTTATTAAATAAATTATTCCTATTTAAAGCTAAATACTTACCTGTAAAATAAACCCTAATATAGCTGCAATATAACGAATAATTATATTGTAGCTATTTTAGGATTAATATTTATTTTACAGGCAACTTTGTAATTATTTTAACCAGGTACAATAGCTATTTAATAGTTAAGAACTATTTAATAGCTAAAATAGTTAAAATAATTACAAATTTACCTGTAAAATAAATCTTAACCTAAGTTACAATTAAACCTAACAATACACTATCAATAAATTAATTAAATAAAATACCTATAATTATCTACAATTAAACCTACCACTACACTATCAATAAATAAATTAAATACAATACCTACAAATAACTACAATGAAATAAACTATCTAAAGTACAAAAAATAAAAAAGAAATAAGTTACAAAAAATAAAAAAATATTTACAAACATAAGAAAAATATTACAACAATTTTAAACTAATTACACCTACTCTAAGCCCCCTAATAAAATAACAAAGCCCCCCAAAATAAAAAAAATGCCCTACCCTATTCTAAATTACTACATTTCAAAGCTCTTTTACCTTACCAGCCCTGAACAGGGCCCTTTGCGGGGCATGCCCCAAGAAATTCAGCTCTTTTGCCTGTAAAAAAAACATACAATACCCCCCCCCACATTACAACCCACCACCCACATACCCCTAATCTAACCCAAACCCCCCTTAAATAAACCTAACACTAAGCCCCTGAAGATCTTCCTACCTTGTCTTCACCCTACCAGGTTCACCGATCCGTCCTGAAGAGCTCCTCCGATGTCCTGATCCAAGCCCAAGCGGGGGGCTGAAGAGGTCCATGATCCGGCTGAAGTCTTCATCCAAGCGGGAGCTGAAGAGGTCCATGATCCGGATGAAGTCTTCATCCAAGCAGGAGCTGAAGAGGTCCATGATCCGGATGAAGTCTTCTATCAACGGCATCTTCAATCTTCTTTCTTCCGGATCCATCTTGCAGACCTCCGACGCGGAACATCCTCTTCTCCCGACGCCTACTAGCCTAATGACGGTTCCTTTAAGGGACGTCATCCAAGATGGCGTCCCTCGAATTCCGATTGGCAGCCAATCGGAATTAAGGTAGGAATATTCAGCCAATCAGATTGAGCTTGCATTCTATTGGCTGATCGGAACAGCCAATAGAATGCAAGCTCAATCTGATTGGCTGATCCAACAAGCCAATCGGATTGAACTTGATTCTGATTTCATCAGCCAATCAGAATATTCCTACCTTAATTCCGATTGGCTGATAGAATCCTATCAGCCAATCGGAATTCGAGGGACGCCATCTTGGATGACGTCCCTTAAAGGAACCGTCATTCGGCTAGTAGGCGTCGGGAGAAGAGGATGTTCCGCGTCGGAGGTCTGCAAGATGGATCCAGAGAAAGAAGATTGAAGATGCCGTTGATAGAAGACTTCATCCGGATCATGGACCTCTTCAGCTCCCGCTTGGATGAAGACTTCATCCGGATCATGGACCTCTTCAGCTCCCGCTTGGATGAAGACTTCAGCCGGATCATGGACCTCTTCAGCCCCCCGCTTGGGCTTGGATCAGGACATCGGAGGAGCTCTTCAGGACGGATCGGTGAACCTGGTAGGGTGAAGACAAGGTAGGAAGATCTTCAGGGGCTTAGTGTTAGGTTTATTTAAGGGGGGTTTGGGTTAGATTAGGGGTATGTGGGTGGTGGGTTGTAATGTTGGGGGGGGTATTGTATGGTTTTTTTTTACAGGCAAAAGAGCTGAATTTCTTGGGGCATGCCCCGCAAAGGGCCCTGTTCAGGGCTGGTAAGGTAAAAGAGCTTTGAAATGTAGTAATTTAGAATAGGGTAGGGCATTTTGTTATTTTGGGGGGCTTTGTTATTTTATTAGGGGGCTTAGAGTAGGTGTAATTAGTTTAAAATTGTTGTAATATTTTTCTTATGTTTGTAAATATTTTTTTATTTTTTGTAACAGTTCTTTTTTATTTTTTGTACTTTAGATAGTTTATTTCATTGTAGTTATTTGTAGGTATTGTATTTAATTTATTTATTGATAGTGTAGTGGTAGGTTTAATTGTAGATAATTATAGGTATTTTATTTAATTAATTTATTGATAGTGTAGTGTTAGGTTTAATTGTAACTTAGGTTAGGATTTATTTTACAGGTAATTTTGTTATTATTTTAACTAGGTAACTATTAAATAGTTCTTAACTAATTAATAGCTATTGTACCTGGTTAAAATAATTACAAAGTTGCCTGTAAAATAAATATTAATCCTAAAATAGCTACAATGTAATTATAATTTATATTGCAGCTATATTAGGGTTTATTTTACAGGTAAGTATTTAGCTTTAAATAGGAATAATTTATTTAATAAGAGTTAATTAATTTCATTAGATTAAAATTATATTTAATTTAGGGGGGTGTTAGTGTTAGGGTTAGACTTAGCTTTAGGGGTTAATACATTTATTATAGTAGCGGTGAGCTCCAGTCGGCAGATTGGGGGTTAATGTTTGAAGTTAGGTGTCGGCGATGTTAGGGAGGGCAGATTAGGGGTTAATACTATTTATTATAGGGTTAGTGATGCGGATTAGGGGTTAATAACTTTATTATAGTAGCGCTCAGGTCCGCTCGGCTGATTAGGGGTTAATAAGTGTAGGTAGGTGGAGGCAACTTTGAGGGGGGCAGATTAGGGGTTAATAAATATAATATAGGGGTCGGCGGTGTTAGGGGCAGCAGATTAGGGGTACATAAGGATAATGTAAGTAGCGGCGGTTTACGGAGCGGCAGATTAGGGGTTAAAAATAATATGCAGGGGTCAGCGATAGCGGGGGCGGCAGATTAGGGGTTAATAAGTGTAAGGCTAGGGGTGTTTAGACTCGGGGTACATGTTAGGGTGTTAGGTGCAGACGTAGGAAGTGTTTCCCCATAGCAAACAATGGGGCTGCGTTAGGAGCTGAACGCGGCTTTTTTGCAGGTGTTAGGTTTTTTTTCAGCTCAAACAGCCCCATTGTTTCCTATGGGGGAATCGTGCACAAGCACGTTTTTGAGGCTGGCCGCTTGCGTAAGCAACTCTGGTATCGAGAGTTGAAGCTGCGTTAAAAATGCTCTACGCTCCTTTTTTGGAGCCTAACGCAGCCTTTTTGTGGACTCTCAATACCAGAGTTATTTTTATGGTGCGGCCAGAAAAAAGCCGGCGTTAGCTACGCAGGTCGTTACCGACAAAACTCTAAATCTAGGCCTAAGTTTTATAATTAGGTCCACACCTCTTGGATATTTCCAAAGCAAATTATATTAAACATACAAACAGTCTTATGCATAACATAGTTATATAAAAAATAGAAGATATAGAAATATAATGATCGTCATAAAACCACAAAAACACTATAAGTGTTAGAGCGTAAGTAACACATAAACACATCTGGTTTTCTCGGCAAACAATTCTGAATGTTCATGTTCATGTCCAAGACGCTAGCAGAGAGGAAAAGAGAGAGTAGGAACATAAATAAGGGGAGAGAGAGAAGAAGAGGAGGGTAAAAAAAAGGGTGAGGAGAACCTCCAGCGGGGGGAGGAAATAGCTTGGTTATTTAGCATATGAAAAGCTACCGGGAGAGTATGTTGGGTTTCTGCTTTCTTTCACATTCATCTGACACTATCCACATTAAACCGTGATGTCCGAGTCTACCCTCAGCTCTCAAAGAGTATTCCTCCATACTGCGTAGGTAAATCACAGTCTCTGTCACCATTTTCAGTGAAATATGTGTGTTAGTCATCCAGTTCCTAGCTATGACCAGTTTTGTGGCAAGCAAAGTTAGAATAAATAAGGTTTTTGCAGGTTTGCATAATCCATCCAATCCCAGGTGAAAGAGGGCCATATCATCCGTAAGGCTCTGAACCAATCCCAGCTGTCGCAGGAGTCCCCCTATTTTAAGACAGAGACTTCTTATTGTGGAACAGCTCCACCAGATGTGAAACTGCATACCTGCCTGTCTGCACCCCCCCAGCACAGTGCCGACCTCTGAGGGACCATCTTATGCAGTGATACCGGGACCCTGTGCCATTTTAGGAGCAATTTAATAAAGATTTCATATACAGTGACACAGTGAACAGCAGATTTTGTACCCACTATAGCTTTCTGCCAGTCTGATTCTATGTGATCAGATCCTATTTCTCTCTCCCATGCCAAAGTGTGATATGATTTTGCAAAAGAGGGGGAGTTCAGGAGCATCCTGTAATTGGTCGTTAATGCTTTATAGAGAGGTTATCCTGTGAGCCATTTTTTCTCCCACTGCATCAGGCCCCGCAGATATCTTATTTTTTAAAAAATATTTTTTGGCCTAGATTAGACATTAGACAATGTTGGTATCTGTATTGTGTCCCTTTAATTCTTCAAGGAAATCCAGTTCTGATAGTTAGGGGGACATAAAAAAAAAAAACAATTTTTTCTCCACAAATATTTATCTACTTTAATTAATTAATTATGTTATTCTCTTTGTTCAGTAGCTTTGGTTCAAAAAACAAACAGACATACAAAGCAGTACTAGTATATCAACCAATCAGCAACCACAATCACTTTATGCACCACTAGAAACAAAGTTACTCAGTAAGTAGGATATATTGATTAGTTATCAAATACAAATAAAAACATTTCTTTAAATTTAATTTCTAAGGATTTTTTATTAAAAAAAGCAACATGCTTGTGGCTTCCTCTGCAAACTTAACTCGGTGGTTGATAAGAATCTTGCACTTTTTTCATTAGATAACAATTTCTGAGTGCCGGTCTATAATGTCAGTGTTTTCCAGCAATCACAAAGTGCTTCCGTCGATAATACCTAGGGCGGCAAATTTAACAGTGGAGAGTGAAAGTTAGTGAGTGAATGTTGGGCTACCTGCTACAAATATTATCTAAAGGGATATTATATATCTATGAAAGGGCAAGGATATGAAATCCCTCTAGGGCTATAGGGACCCCATTAGTGTTTAGACTGTTACTTCTGAGAGGGTAAACAGGGGCTGAGAGAGATTGGAGAGGAAAAGTGAAAGTGGAGAAAAAGATAGCGTTAAGAAATAGTGGAGAAAAAAAGATTGAAGAGATATGGTATAAACCATAAACAATATAAAAAAATGATGTTCACATTGGCTATAGAGGGGGGTGGGTTAATGGGTGTGGTATGGGTGGGATCAAAAGTGGCAAGTAACATTTTGGTATGGCTAGTAGCTTAGGGCTTGAAATTTTGAGCTGCAATACAAACACACACACACATATAAATATATATATACAGTATATATATATATATATATATATATATATATATATATATATATATATATATATATATATATATACAAACAAAAAGGTATCGGCGCACATCCATTTTCAAAAGCACAACATATTTTTTGAACTGCTGCAAAAAAATGCCTGCAAACAACATCAAGAGACAACTATTCTTTTTAAATAAAATTGGGATCTTAGTCACACAATATGGCCATATTTTGCTTAGCCAGTCACCACTTACAAGGTGCCCCAATATAGACTGGTCCTAACACTACAGTCCTTTAGCCACAGAGGGCTGAATCATTCCTGCTTTTACTCTTCATAATAGAATGAGACTCCCTAGCTTAATATTCACAACTCCATTACACTGTCATGAGCACACCTGAGCTTGGGTGGGGTGCTTAAACCAATGGGAGATGGTCAGTCTCCCTGATTATTTTTAAATACAGATACAAAATTTGGGTTTTTTAGCACACCTTACAAAAAGTTTATATACACATCTTTGGGAGTGCTGCCAATATGACCCAGTAATTACACAAACAAAAAGGTATCGGCGCACATCCATTTTCAAAAGCACAACATATTTTTTGAACTGCTGCAAAAAAATGCCTGCAAACAACATCAAGAGACAACTATTCTTTTTAAATAAAATTGGGATCTTAGTCACACAATATGGCCATATTTTGCTTAGCCAGTCACCACTTACAAGGTACCCCAATATAGACTGGTCCTAACCCTACAGTCCTTTAGCCACAGAGGGCTGAATCATTCCTGCTTTTACTCTTCATAATAGAATGAGACTCCCTAGCTTAATATTCACAACTCCATTACACTGTCATGAGCACACCTGAGCTTGGGTGGGGTGCTTAAACCAATGGGAGATGGTCAGTGTCCCTGATTATTTTTAAATACAGATACAAAATTTGTTTTTTTTAGCACACCTTACAAAAAGTTTATATACACATCTTTGAGAGTGCTGCCAATATGACCCAGTAATTACACAAACAAAAAGGTATCGGCGCACATCCATTTTCAAAAGCACAACATATTTTTTGAACTGCTGCAAAAAAATGCCTGCAAACAACATCAAGAGACAACTATTCTTTTTAAATAAAATTGGGATCTTAGTCACACTATATGGCCATATTTTGCTTAGCCAGTCACCACTTACAAGGTGCCCCAATATATATACAGTCATGGCCAAAAATATTGGCACCCCTGCATTTCTGTCAGATAATGCTCCACTTTGCCCAGAAAATTGTTGCAATTACAAATGTTTAGGCATTCTCATGTTTATTTCTTTTGTTTGTATTGGTATGACACAAAAAATGGAGAAAAAAAGCCAAATCTGACACATTCCATGCAAAACTCCAAAAATGGACTGGACTATTCTCAAAATTGTAAGAAATAATTGCATTCCAAGAACTGCTTGTGCAATGATAAATGCCGACAGTGTATGCTGTCGGCATTCATCTATGTCTGTTGGACATGAACCGCTGAGCGGATAATGTCGGACAGACGGATAATAAATCAGCCCCTATGGGCGCCATGTACTAAGCATCGAAGTGACCGTTCGTCTGTATTTCCGCGTCAAAATTCGCTCACAATCTGCATCTCGTAGTTATCAATCTGCGATCGAATAGAAAAACCACTATTTTTCATCAGCTATCGTAATTTTATGCAACTGATCGTTCCTAAGCCTTTTTCCACTTACTACATGTTCGATCGCACGTAAATTTGCTTTAATCGGAAAATATGAATGTAACAAGTAATCCGCCCGCTCCAACTTTCACTGTAACTTCGCGTGATTTGCTTTGCGACCATTTAGGTAGCGAATACAATAGAAAACTATAGGGGGTATCAACCTGACGCCAGGTTGAAGTACTTAAGTGAAAGGACTAGACTACAATTGTTTCATTATTGGTTTTTGGATCACTGAATGAAGATGGAGACACTTTTACACATGTTTCTTTTCCGATTGATTCAATTACGAGGAAGAAGGGCTATACAAGCACCGGTTGACAACAATGGATTGCAAAGAAGGAGAGTTAGAAGAATCAGAGTCCCTAGAGTTTTCCTTCCACGTATGGGTTTGGAAGGCATTTTTGATCGGGAGATTATCCAGAGATTCCGTTTGGACAGAGAAGCTATTATGGAACTTTATAATGAAATAGCAGAATACCTAGAGCCTATGACAGCGCGTTCACAAGCCATACCCGGACTATTAAAACTGTTGGCAGCCTTACACTTTTTTGCCACCGGTTCATTCCAAGCTGTGTCTAGCGTTATAATAGTATAATAATATAATATAATTATAATAGTATAATAATAATAATATAATTTGCTTCATTCTTTAGATATCCTTTGTTGAAGAAATAGCAATGCACATGGGTGAGCCAATGACAAGAGACATCTATGTGCAGCCACCAATCAGCAGCTACTGAGCATATCAATATATGTTTTTCAACAAAGAATATAAAGAAAATAAAGCTAATTAGATAATAAAAATAAATTATACAGTTGAAATATGTTATACTAAAGGCTCGGTCAGAATGAAAAGTGAGGAGGTAAGGGTATGTATGAAACAGATTTAATTGGTACAGGACATGAATACAATATAATAATATTTGACTCCTAAAAACAGTTAATAAAAACATATCAGTATACACATGGATCCATGATACAATATGAAACAATCTAAAAACGATAATAACAGTATAAATATATCATAACAGATACAAATGAATAAAAACAATGTGGACCTAAAAACCAACCGTTCAGGGTCTGATTAATAGGTATAAAATGATGATGTAAAAAACAATATTAAGATAAAATATGAGATGATCAAATAGTGAAAATATCTAATAGTGATATAAATGTTCCAAATAGTCCAATCGTGTGATAAAAAAGGTCCAGATATCCTTTGTTGAAGAAATAGTAATGCACATGGGTGAGCCAATGACAAGAGACATCTATGTGCAGCCACCAATCAGCAGCTACTGAGCATATCAATATATGTTTTTCAACAAAGAATATAAAGAAAATAAAGCTAATTAGATAATAAAAATAAATTATACAGTTGATTAGAATTGCATGCTCTTTCTAAATCAAACATTTTGGTTTCATTTAACTTCAAAAAGTGCTTTCCATGTTCCATGTAGGCCTTATTTTTTAAAATAAATTAAGCAATAGAAAAAAAAATGGAGTATTTTAGAAACTTGAAAATGTTTTTCATGCTCTCTTTATGAATCATAAATGCATAAATTTTGGTTCACTGGAACTTTAAATAAATAGATACACAGAGAAGTAATCAAATTACAAAATCAATTTTAAAGGGACAGTAAACCAAAAATTTTTCAATCAAGATTCTGTTACAGAATACAATTTTATAAAACATTAACGTAAGAGACACATTTTTGGTGCAAACAATTAAATAATATAAATATTAATTTGTAGATTAATTTACAATTACCTTGAATATCGCTATCACAGTCATCAGTTATGCCCTCAATGACCTCCGTGCCAAGCCTCTGTAAAACTTTTCTTTCAAAGTCAGTCAAATCTGCGACATAAGGTTGTCCACCTCCAGTACCTCGTGCATATTGCTTTTCTTTGGCAATTTTGGCTTTAGTTTGACGCTTGATATCGTTGAACCTTTTTTTGCAGGAGTCGATATCTTTTTTAGTTGGTCCTTGAGCACTCACAGCGTCACTAATTTTTTCCCAAATAAACTTCTTACGAGCACCGGGGGTTTCCTTGACTCGACTACCATAAATATTGTCATAATATGCGAGTACTAGATCAACAAGTACAACATTCTTATAAGTAGCTGAATCTCCGGAGCAAGCCATCTTCTCAAAGTGAATACCGAAAAGTAAATAAACAATATTCTAAGATTTCTGGGAGAATGCACATTCTTATGCATGTCAGCAGCCAGACATTGCCGCTTGTCTGCCGATTATGACACCTAGATGGTCACGTGGGTGAAGAACTAAACCAATTAGGTCGCAGACTGCTTAGTAACTTTGCTCTCTCGCGCCGAACGAAGCTTCAAAGTTATCAATAATCCGATTGTCTTCGAGACACAATAGACGCAAAATTTTACGGCTTGGTTTTTAGTAAATTCATGTAACGAAGTTCTATCCGCATGGTGCGAATGCCGGCGGGTTAATTCGATATGGCCTGTGCGAAAATTTTGACGCCTTAGTACATGGCGCCCTATGGCTAAAAAAGACCTATAACTTGTTGGGTGTTAGTTTTTTCCCACTTTTTGCTCTCCATTGAAGTCTATGGGGGAATATGTTAACGTGGTCATGAATTCTATATTCTGCTTTTTGCGCAAGTTGCGTTAGCGCTTGTGCAAACACTTTTTACGTTTAACATGTAATACACGCGCTACCTGATGCGCGCAAAAAGCTTATTTCTAGCAGCGTTAACTCAGGAGCAATAAATAGCACTCCACTCATAATCTAGCACTAAAAAGGTGATAATTCACGTGTGAAAATAAGACCATGTAGATTATGAACTTCTTTTTAATGTGTACTCCAGTTTGAAATAATGCTTTGATTTATATTTATACAGCCAAGTTTTTGGACTTTATTCAATTTGTTGGTTATAAAAAATTTGTGGAATCCATTTTTCTTTATACTTGGTTTAGCAAGGGCCCGATAATCTAAATATCTCCTTTCTAACGAGATTATAAGTACTTTGAGGTCCTCAAAACATTTTAGAAAGAATTTTTAATTTTGAGAGTGGTTTATTTAATTATGCAGGCTTATGGGTATTAAGGAGAAAAACATAATGCTCTAAAAAAGCCTAAAAAGATTTTGCAAGATTTCCCTCCCTGCTGGCGAGTTTTTGATCATCAAGCCCCATCTGAGACCCTCTCTTCTCCCAGATCCACAAACAAATCTGTATGAATTTCACCTCCATCCTAATCCTCCACAGTAGACTATATGTACTATTTACAGGTGGGAGTGGCACAAGGGGGGATACGCTGCTAACAGGTTTATATGCTTGCCTGAGTTACTTATGCTATCAATTGCTGTCTTATAATGAGTTAACACTAAATCCCACCATTTAAGATGATCCATATGGACAAGGTTCTCATGGGGAGAACCTTGTCCATATGCATTCATGGCTTCCAGATCAACATCCACTGCCAGAATTTAATAACCCTGCCCCTGCTTGCGATCAACCAATTACACACACAAAGAGGGTTTGTCAGTAATCCGGACAAGCAAGTTTAGTCTGTCTGAAATTTGCAACATCTGAGGTATGACCGCTGATTCTTTAGTTTTGTTTGTAGACTCGCATGAGTGAGCCTGCACAGAAATTGCCCCCAAAGTTACTTAGGCAGCTTCATAAATAGGGGTCTAAGAGTTAGGGTGACAATATTGCTGCTTTAAATTTAAAAAGGGACACATATGAAAAATACATATGGTCAGGGCTGTTTAAAGAAAAGTTTTGTATATTTTTCATATGTGTCCCTTTTTAAAGCGGCAATATGGTCACCCTACTAAGAGTGGACATGTGCATGGTTCTTTAACCACATACTATTTATATTATATATAAGTCTGACTTCCTGCCACAAATTTCTTCTTTATTAATCCTCCAGATTTTGTTTGAGAGTTATTGTAACAGAGATGGGTTGGGTGCAAATTGTTTTTTCCTCTCTCCTTTCTATTGAGATGTACAACAAACACTGCCTTGCAAATATAGGGTAGCTGCACCTTTAAGGTTTGAGTTGCAACCTTTTCTGGAAATAAAAATACCAGGCATGCTAATTGTCATGCATTTACATTATTGATTACACAGCATAACATATACAGTAAATTAA
This sequence comes from Bombina bombina, assembly GCF_027579735.1. Classification (NCBI taxonomy): domain Eukaryota; kingdom Metazoa; phylum Chordata; class Amphibia; order Anura; family Bombinatoridae; genus Bombina; species Bombina bombina. Next base: position 853,622,274 of record NC_069504.1, on the reverse strand, counting down.
AGCTGCTTGGGTTATATGTTCATAATTAGATTTCAACACATATAGGTCCATTATTTCTATGTTTATTTATGATTATCTATAATGACCTGAACCTTACAAATACCACCCTTGTCAGTAAAATACAGGCTGAGTGACAACTAGGGTTGCCACCTCAGCCATGTTTTTCTGGAAAGTTATGAGTTACACATGTTGCAGGTGGTACAGGGAGGAACATGCATTGTGCAACGGAACAGTATATGAGTAGTGTTGCTGGACAACACTATTCATTTTTGTCCCAGCACACCATGCAGCAAGTATCAGTTATAACGGTCCGGAAAAATATGGCTTAGGTGGCAACCCTTGTAAACTTACCTTTTTGCCGATTGAGTATTTTACTTTTTGAACACAATCAATAGGAGTATAATTCATAATTTTTTATCAATCTTATATTCAACCAAGTTATCGGCGCTTCACAAATTAGACATTTTTGTTTTGTTTGTTTTTTTACTCTCAATGAGGTTTTTAGCTTGTCCAATTAAAAATTAGGCGTCCAAGGAGGCGGATGACGTGGGGTGATGGCCGCCCAATGGCCAGGTTTTAAATTGGTCAAACCAAAAAAACGTGATCAAGAATAAAAAAATAACACAAAAAAGGGTTGAATTTGTAAAGCGTTGGGAATCTATTTATAGCGCTGATAACTTGATAATAAGATTGATAAAAAATGATGGATTAAACTCCTATTGATTGTGTACAAAAAGTAAAATACTCGATCGGCATTAAGTTAAGTTAACCTTCACTTAAGTAATGATTAGGGCTGCACAGCACCCACAATACCCTCCTGTAATCATCACTTGTTGCGTGTCTCCAGATTGAAGGGTAATTAAAAAAAAAGTCATAACTAGTCCATTTGAAAAGGAGGAAATAGAGTAGGTGGCAAGAAAATGAAGCCTGGCAGTTTCAGAACAGAAATTAAAAGCCAGTTTTAAATGTTATCTACTTTCTATTTAAACAACACCGATAAAAAAAAAACACTTTACAAAACTTGGTAAATCTGAAGTCTTTTTATTGCAACTAATATGGCAAATTAATATTTATATACTGTATGTAGCTCTTTGATTTCATAAAGTATCCTTTGTAATAAATTATAATTGCACTGTTGTGAGAATTCTGTACACTAATACTGTAAGTGAGATGTGTGGTGCAGCAGGAACTGAAGAGAAATATACAACCTACACAAAAATGTCACCTTTTATGTCTTATCATACTACACAGTTTTCAAAACAAAATCTTCATTGTTTGTATCGAACCAAACAGAGCAAATGCAAAAGCACACACAGAAACGCTACCATTGTTTTTCCTATATATTTTGTGTTTCATTTTAGAAATCTTCAAATTGTTTGTCAAAAGGTACCATCTATATCAGGGGTCGCCAACCTTCGGACCTCAGGGACCACTAAACTCACAATTTTGAACACCGTGGACCACTAATATAATTTTTTCTTAAAAAGGTACAAACCTCTATAATGTGTATGTATATATATATATATATATATATATATATATATATATATATATACATACACACATACTGTACATAACTAGTATAACCATAGCTAAGTTTACATTATGTATATATTTACACATTTTTAAGAATTATTTTTTGGAATTAACTAACTAAATGAAAAAACTGAAAGAATAATTCCAAATGACAGATGAAGGGTGAGTGCCAACTTTTGAGCTGGAAATAGAGAGGCAGAAAGTGGGGGAAAATGTATTATGTTTAAAAGGACCACAAGACTTCCAAGTTACCTCCCCAGTTAGGAGCGATTCTGAAGCATATCAACTACTTCCCAAAAATCCCACCGCAAACTATAAAGATCTTCTTGTGGATCTTTTGGATGATGGTTTGGAGATGGGCATCATTGATCAGCAGACATTTGATTGCCTCACAGTAGATAGTCCAGTGATGCCCATCTTCCACCATTTTCCAAAGGTCCATAAAAGCCTGACAAATGTACAAGGTAGGTCCACAGTGGCCGGAATAGGTTCCCTTTTGGAACCACTGTCCAAATGGGTAGATGACTATCTCCAACCTTTAGTCTCTTGTCTACCTAGTTATATACGTGACACTGCACATGCGCTATCAAAATTTGAGACCACACAGTGGGAACCACAATTCAGCTGGCTCACCATAGATGTGGTCTCACTATATTCAACAATACCCCACGAGTTCGGTATTAAGGCGGTTTCTTTCTTTTTGGAACAACATACCAATATTTCGCAGGAACACAGAAACTTTTTGATTCGAGCAATTGAATTCCTGTTGCAACATAATTTTTTCATGTTCAATGACGATTGTTATCTCCAGAGGCGTGGAACCGCGATGGGGGCTAAATTTGCCCCCTCCTATGCCAACCTCTTTATGGGGTGGTGGGAGCGGTTCCACGTCTATGGAGATAGCAATATCTTTTCATCTTCAATAGTGAAATACATGCGTTTCATTGATGACCTGTTGATTATCTGGTCTTCAGGTCATTCTCAGGCACAGGCATTTGTTGAACATCTTAACACGAATAGGATAGGACTGAAGTTCACGTTTGAATGGAACAAGAAATCCATTAACTACCTTGATGTCACATTGACATTTGATCAATGTTCCAAAAAGATAAACTCTACTCTTTTTAGAAAACCGATCTCGGGCAATACCCTGTTACACGCTCGCAGCAGTCATTCTGGGCATGTGTTTAAGGGTATTGCCAAAGGTCAATTTATGCGAGCTAGACGAAACTGTACTCGTTTTGAAGATTTTCAGGGAGAGAGTCAAAACCTTAGTGAAAGGTTTGCAGACAGACAGTATTCTAAAAAATTGGTCAAAAGATCCTATATTTAAGTTAGCCAAATGAACAGAGAGGATTTGTTTACACACAAGACAAAGACACTGACTAACAGCACTGACACTAAGACAAAACCAACATAGGTTACTACATACTCCAATCAATATTACCAAGTGTGTAATATAATAAGAAAGAATTTGCCGATTCTAAGAGGGGACACTAGACTGCGCGGCGTCATCAAAGATGGATGTAACTTTGTTTACAAAAAGAATCTGACGCTGGGCAATCTTTTAGGCCCTAGTATGCTTAAGAAGGAAAAAAGAAATCACTCTTGGCTACACTTCAATGGTACCTACAAATGTGGAAAAAGGTCGTGCAAATCTTGTGACCACATATATGTATCTAACACCTTTACTTCAGCCACAACTATGGAAGTTTTTGAAACAAAAGGATGTGTTAAGTGTGGTAACAAATATGTGGTATACTTGATAGAATGCACCCAGTGTGTCCGCCAATATGTAGGTAGAACCACTAGGGAAGTGGGGACTAGGATAAAAGAGCACCTTTCATACGTTAATCAAGAGAGAGCGGTCTCAGCTCTATCTAAACATTTTTTGGAGGTACATCATGGAAATTTGAGCACTTTTAGGTGGCAGGCTATCGAGCAGATTGTAAGTCCCCCTAGAGGTGGTAACAAATTTCATATCTTATCCAGACAGGAGATCTACTGGATTCATAAACTCGGTAGCCTGCTACCTACAGGATTTAACTCAGAATTTGACATTATTAATTACTGGCATAGATAGTATATCATGTTAGATATTCTTTGAAAGTTCAAATGATGAAAGGGAATTGAAACTTAAGTTTTAAACATGTACTATTTACTAAATAGGCTTGCATCAGTAATATGGCTGTAAACTATAGGAGATTTATGATTTTTATCATACTGGCATTAAATATTAAAAATAAAAGTCTGACATATGTTTTAAATTCCATCAAGTGTAAAGCCAGAAATTATATGTGTTAAATTATAACTAATTATCATATTTAATTATTTTAACACCTATATCCCAAGAGATAGGCATGTCAATTCAAGTTTCATACTGTATTGTGCAATTATTTCTATCTAACTCAAATTTATTAATATCTAATGTTATCATTATAATCTTTTGTAGTAGTTAGGTTTAAATATATATTTTTGCTATCCACTGTTATTAATATGCCTTATTTATACTGAATAATATGTAGCATGGTTAGCCTTTGTTTGAGTTACTACATCTTTATCCCTTTCATTTAAGACTAACAAATCTTCAGATACACTTCTTCAATAATTGACTTTACTATGCATGTACTAACTATAAAATATTAAGTCTTTCTTGCTATTACTATTATCATCATCTCATGTAAATTGTATATGCACTTAATGCATTCAAGTTATATAAACACTTTTTAGTATTCTAATAATATACTGTGACCTTAATTTAAAATATGCTGTCACCTAAAGGGTTAAAGCACGTATGTGCAGTGTACAAACTACACCAATTGCAGATGGGTTGTGGCTTTAAATAGCATACACCTGTAGTCTGCATTTTATGTCTAAGACTACGGTCTGAGTGACCGAAACCGGTCAGACTTTCTTTTTACTGCTTTTTACCCTTTATTTGTTTTTTTCGTATGGAGTCTGCCTTTTTTAATAGTTATTAATAAATTTACTATTTTAAATATACCTTATATCTGAGAGACTTTGGACTTTTTATTCTAAATACTTCCTACAGTCGTGGATGCTTGGAACTTCTTGGGAGATTTTTTACATATATATATATATATATATATACATACACACATACTGTACATAACTAGTATAACCATAGCTAAGTTTAAATTATGTATATATTTACACATTTTTAAGAATTATTTTTTGGAATTAACTAACTAAATGAAAAAACTGAAAGAATAATTCCAAATGACAGATGAAGGGTGAGTGCCAACTTTTGAGCTGGAAATAGAGAGGCAGAAAGTGGGGAAAATGTATTATGTTTAAAAGGACCACAAGACTTCCAAGTTACCTCCCCAGTTAGGAATTATTTAAAACTACTTATGATCATAGACAGACATTGGAGTCATAAATTAAGTTAATATCAGAAAGCTCTTGTATTGTACCACAAACAAGTTTTTAGCTTCAGGTGAAAACCAAATGACAGCTTTTGTGTAAAAACCATATAGATCAGGGGTTGCCAACCCTTCGAATAAACTCACAATTTTGAACACCGTGGACCACTAACATTATTTTTTTTTTTTAAAAAAAGGTACAAACCTCTATAATGTGTGTGTGTGTCCAACTTTTGAGCTGGAAACAGAGAGGCAGAAAGTGGGGAAAAATAATTGTGTTTAAAAGGACCACAAGACTTCCAAGTTACCTCCCCAGTTAGGAATTATTTAAAACTACTTATGATTATGGACAGACATTGGAGTCATAAATTAAGTTTATATCAGAAAGCTCTCAATATGAATGTGAGCTAACCACGACTGATGTTACTGGCAATTAATATAATACTGGTGGGATATGGTTGATCTGCTGGATGGCAATTACTGGAATTCAGGTGGAATGGCTTTATGCGCAGGAAAATTATTAGAATGAAAAATAATTAATATTTAATTAAAAAAAAGAAGATGATGATGGGGAGGAAGACAAACAGTGATGTAAGTCCATCTGAAGGAATTAGGAAAACAACTACAAAGAGACAGGTAAAGGGAAGAAAAAAAAATAAATATGAGAGAATTTTTTTTGTAAGATTTTCTTTTTTAATATACTTTAGTTCCACTATTTCAATTCAAGCCAAGACTATACCAACCTCTGCTGGCTATAGAATGGAAGCATCTTCCTCTGAGCACTGCGCTGAGCAGGAGGAGTTAAAAATACAATCTAGCTACGCAAGTTGTGCAGTACTACACAACGTGCGTAGGGAGATTGTAATTTAACTCCTCCTCCGTCGGTTTTCACTGATGTCCAGCCAGGCACTGAAGGGAGTTGTGGCACGACGGGGGTTACACCATCAGAGGAGATTCATTCATGATTGATGGTGTCAAGGACCACCAACATCTTCTCATGGACCACCAGTGGTCCACGGACCACTGGTTGGCGATCACTGATCTATAACTTGAAATAGTGGACTTAAAGTATATAAAAAAAAGAAAATCTTAAAAAAAAAATTCTCTCATATTTAATTTATTTTCTTCCCTTTACCTGTCTCTTTGTAGCTGTTTTCCTAATTCCTTCAGATGGACTTACATCACTGTTTGTCTTCCACTTCCTCCCCTCCATGTTCTTTTTTTATTAAATATTATTTTTAATTCTAATAATTTTCCCACGCATAAAGCTATTCCACCTGAATTCCAGTATCTGCCATCCAGCAGATCAGCCATATCCCACCAGTATTATATTAATTGCCAGTAACATCAGTCGTGGGGTTAGCTCACATCCATATTGAGAGCTTTCTGATATAAACTTAATTTATGACTCCAATGTATGTCCATAATCATAAGTAGTTTTAAATAATTCCTAACTGGGGAGGTAACTTGGAAGTCTTGTGGTCCTTTTAAACACAATTATTTTTCCCCACTTTCTGCCTCTCTGTTTCCAGCTCAAAAGTTGGACACACACACACATTATAGAGGTTTGTACCTTTTTTTAAAAAAAAAATAATGTTAGTGGTCCACGGTGTTCAAAATTGTGAGTTTATTCGAAGGGTTGGCAACCCCTGATCTATATGGTTTTTACACAAAAGCTGTCATTTGGTTTTCACCTGAAGCTAAAAACTTGTTTGTGGTACAATGCATAG